>NC_053026.1:453904031-454228856 GCF_003073215.2 Triticum urartu | reverse complement strand
ATAGTCACCTATTATGTGTTATGATCCGTTAACCCCGAAGTGACAATAATCGGGATACTTACCGGTGATGACCGTAGTTTGAGGAGTTCATGTATTCACTATGTGTTAATGCTTTGTTCCGGTACTCTATTAAAAGGAGGCCTTAATATCCCTTAGTTTCCGTAAGGACCCCGCTGCCACGGGAGGGTAGGACAAAAGATGTCATGCAAGTTCTTTTCCATAAGCACGTATGACTATATTCGGAATACATGCCTACATTACATCAATGAACTGGAGCTAGTTCCGTGTCACCTTAGGTTATGACTGTTACATGATGAACCGCATCCGGCATAATTCTCCATCACTGATCCATTGCCTACGAGCTTTCCATATATTGTTCTTCGCTTATTTACTTTTCCGTTGTTATTGCTATCATCACAACAAAAATACCAAAAAAATTACTTTTACTACGGTTACCTTTTGCTACCGTTACCACTACTATCATATTACTTTGCTACTAAATACTTTGTTGCAGATATTAAGTTTCCAGGTGTGGTTGAATTGACAACTCAGTTGCTAATACTTGAGAATATTCTTTGGCTCCCCTTGTGTCGAATCAATAAAGTTGGGTTGAATACTCTACCCTCGAAAACTGTTGCGATCCCCTATACTTGTGGGTTATCAGCTGGTCGCAAAGGAAGCGGACGACACCTTCATTCTCACCCAAATAATAAAAATCTTCATAGATCTCGGCTTCTCTCAAGAACTCATCACAAGGCCATTCACATGGCCGAACCTCCGCAGTGCGGGGGAGATTATATTTGGGCTTCTTATTCTCTTCACCTTGCTTGTCCTTCGAGCTTCGGCTCAAAGAGCCCCTCAACAATCTCTTCATCATTTTCTTTCTCTGAAAAATTTCTGAAATTTTTAGTGACTCAAAATAAAAGTGAATCAAACTCAACAAGATTGATAACAACTACTCCTACAAGTGCCTAGAGGCCATATCATAAATTAAAACTACTTTTGACCACATAAATTTGACATGCAAGCTCAATAACAGGGTCACCTAAGCAGCAAAAATTTGCAATAAATAAAGCACTAGAACAAAAACTAATTGGACCATTGGAGGAGTCACATACCGAAGAACAATCCCCCAAAGCAGTTTTGTGAATGGAGCTTTGAGCAAGGAGATCGAAAATAGCAGCAAGATGGGCTAGAACTCGGGTTTGAGCTGGTGGAGGATTTTTTATGGAGGAATACGAAGTGTGTGGGTGCAAGAATAAGTGGAGGGGGCCAAGTGGGGTCCATGTGGCAGGAGGGCGCGCCCCAGGGGGTGGGCGCGCCCTCCACCCTCGTGGGCACATGGTGGGTCCCCCTGGTGTGATCTCAGTGCCAAATATTCTTAAATATTCTAGAAAAAATCATATTAAATTTTCAGGACATTTGGAGAACTTCTATTTTTGGGGTATTTTTATTGCAAGTATAATTCAGAAAATAGACAGAAAATACTATTTTGCTTTATTTAGTCTAAATAACAAAAAGTAAAAAGAGGGTACAGAGAGTTGCGCTTTCTAACTTCATCCATCTCATGCTCATCAAAAGGAATCCACTAACAAGGTTGATCAAGTCTTGTTAACAAACTCTTTCCGAATAACATGAAACCGGAGAATTTTCGAATAACACTAAGTTACCTCAATGGGGATATGCATGTCCCCAACAATAAGAATATCATATTTCTTCTTGACAGTAGGAAGTTCAAATTCAAAACCTCCAACAGTAATCGTTGAAGTTTTTCCAATAGAATTAATACTGTGGACTTGAGGTTGTTTCCTCGGAAAGTGTACCGTATGCTCATTACCATTAACATGAAAAGTGACATTGCCTTTGTTGCAATCAATAACAGCCCCTGCAGTATTTAAAAAGGGTCTACCAAGGATAATCGACATACTATCGTCCTCGGGAATATTGATACATCTCCAACGTATCTATAATTTTTGATTGTTCCATGCTATATTATCTACTGTTTTGGACATTATTGGGCTTTATTATCCACTTTTATATTATTTTTGGGACTAACCTATTAACCGGAGGCCCAGCCCAGAATTGCTGTTTTTTGCCTGTTTTAGGGTTTCAAAGAAAAGAAATATCAAACGGAGTCCAAACGGAATGAAACCTTCGGGAACGTGATTTTTAGGAAGATTATGATCCAGGAGACTTGGACCCTACGTCAAGAAAAGAAACAGGAGGCCACGAGGTAGGGGGCGCGCCTACCCCCTGAAGGAAATATGCCCTAGAGGCAATAATAAAGTTATTATTTATTTCCTTATATCATGATAAATGTTTATTATTCATGCTAGAATTGTATTAACCGGAAACATAATACATGTGTGAATACATAGACAAACAGAGTGTCACTAGTATGCCTCTACTTGACTAGCTCGTTAATCAAAGATGGTTATGTTTCCTAACCATGGACAAAGAGTTGTTATTTGATTAACGGGATCACATCATTAGTTGAATGATCTGATTGACATGACCCATTCCATTAGCTTAGCACCCGATCGTTTAGTATGTTGCTATTGCTTTCTTCATGACTTATACATGTTCCTATGACTATGAGATTATGCAACTCCCGTTTGCCGGAGGAACACTTTGTGTGCTACCAAACGTCACAACGTAACCGGGTGATTATAAAGGAGCTCTATAGGTGTCTCCAATGGTAGATGTTGGGTTGGCGTATTTCGAGATTAGGATTTGTCACTCCGAATGTCGGAGAGGTATCTCTGGGCCCTCTCGGTAATGCACATCACTTAAAGCCTTGCAAGCATTGCAACTAATGAGTTACTTGCGGGATGATGTATTACAGAACGAGTAAAGAGACTTGCCGGTAACGAGATTGAACTAGGTATTGGATACCGACGATCGAATCCTGGGCAAGTAACATACCGATGACAAAGGGAACAACGTATGTTGTTATGCGGTCTGACCGATAAAGATCTTCATAGAATATGTAGGAGCCAATATGGGCATCCAGGTCCCGCTATTGGTTATTGACCGGAGACGTGTCTCGGTCATGTCTACATTGTTCTCGAACCGTAGGGTCCGCACGCTTAAGGTTTCGATGACAGTTATGTTATGAGTTTTGATGTACCGAAGGAGTTCGGAGTCCCAGATGAGATCGGGGACATGACGAGGAGTCTCGAAATGGCCGAGACGTAAAATCGATATATTGGACGACTATATTCGGACATCGGAAAGGTTCCGAGTGATCCGAGTATTTTTCGGAGTAGCGAAGAGTTACGGGAATTCGCCGGGGAGTATATGGGCCTTATTGGGCTTTAGGGGAAAGAGATAGGAAAGGTTGGGCACCCCCCCATGGCCTAGTCCAAATTGGACTAGGGGGAAGGGTTGCGCCCCCTCCTTCATTCTCTCCTCTTTTCCCTTGCCTTGACTCCTACTCCTAATACATGGAAGGACTCCTAGTTGGACTAGGAAAGGGGGAATCCTACTCCCGGTGGGAGTAGGACTCCCCTAGGGCGCGCCATAGAGAGGGCCGGCCCTCCCCTCCTCCACTCCTTTATATACGGGGGCAGGGGGCACCCCATAGACACACAAGTTGATCCTTGAGATCGTTCCTTAGCCGTGTGCGGTGCCCCCTGCCACCATAATCCACCTCGATCATATCGTTGTAGTGCTTAGGCGAAGCCCTGCGTCGGTAGAACATCAAGATCGTCACCACGCCGTCGTGCTGACGGAACTCCTCCCCAAAGCTTTGCTGGATCGGAGCCCGGGGATCGTCATCGAGCTGTACGTGTGCTAAGAACTCGGAGGTGCCGGAGTAACGGTGCTTGGATCGGTCGGATCGGGAAGACGTACGACTACTTCCTCTACGTTGTGCGATCGCTTCCGCAGTCGGTCTGCGTTGGTACGTAGACAACACTCTCCCCTCTCGTTGCTATGCATCACCATGATCTTGCGTGTGCGTAGGAAATTTTTTGAAATTACTACGTTCCCCAACAGTGGCATCCGAGCCTAGGTTTTATGGTTTGATGTTATATGCACGAGTAGAACACAAGTGAGTTGTGGGCGATATAAGTCATACTGCCTACCAGCATGTCATACTTTGGTTCAGCGGTATTGTTGGATGAAGCGGCCCGGACCGACATTACGCGTACGCTTACGTGAGACTGGTTCTACCGCCGTGCTTTGCACACAGGTGGCTGGCGGGTGTCAGTTTCTCCAACTTTAGTTGAACCGAGTATGGCTACGCCCGGTCCTTGCGAAGGTTAAAATGGAGTCTATTTGACAAACTATCGTTGTGGTTTTGATGCATAGGTCAGATTGGTTCTTGCTTAAGCCCGTAGCAGCCACGTAAAACTTGCAACAACAAAGTAGAGGACGTCTAACTTGTTTTTGCAGGGCATGTTGTGATGTGATATGGTCAAGATGTGATGAGATATAAGTTGTTGTATGAGATGATCATGTTTTGTTGAAGTTATCAGCAACTGGCAAAATCCTTATGGTTGTCTCTCTATTGCATAAGATGCAAGCGTCCAATAATTGCTTTACTTTATCGCTATGCGATAGCAATAGTTGCAAGAGCAATTGTTGGCGAGACGACCACGCGACGACACATTGATATAGATCAAGATGATGGAGATCATGGTGTCATGCCGGTGACGATATAGATCATGACAGTACTTTGGAGATGGAGATCAAAGAAGCAAGATGATGATGGCCATATCATGTCACATATTTTGATTGCATATGATGTTTATCTTTTATACATCTTATTTTGCTTTGATTTACGGTAGCATTATAAGATGATCTCTCACTAAATTATCAAGAAGTGTTCTCCCTAAGTACGCACCGTTGCCAAAGTTCGTCGTGCCCAGACACCACGTGATGATCGGGTGTGATAAGCTCTACGTCCATCTACAACGGGTGCAAGCCAGTTTTGCACACGCAGAATACTCAGGTTAAACTTAACGAGCCTAGCATATGCAGATATGGCCTCGGAACACGGAGACCGAAAGGTCGAGCGTGAATCATATAGTAGATATGATCAACATAACGATGTTCACCATTAAAAACTACTCCATCTCACGTGATGATCGGTTATGGTTTAGTTGATTTGGATCACGTGATCACTTAGAGGATTAGAGGGATATCTATCTAAGTGGGAGTTCTTAAGTAATATGATTAATAGAACTTAAATTTATCATGAACTTAGTCCTGGTAGTATTTTGCAAATTATGTTGTAGATCAATAGCTCGCGTTGTTGCTTCCCTGTGTTTATTTTGATATGTTCCTAGAGAAAATTGTGTTGAAAGATGTTAGTAGCAATGATGCGGATTGGATCCGTGATCTGAGGTTTATCCTCATTGCTGCACAGAAGAATTATGTCCTTGATGCACCGCTAGGTGACAGACCTATTGCAGGAGCAGATGCAGACGTTATGAACGTTTGGCTAGCTCAATATGATGACTACTTGATAGTTTAGTGCACCATGCTTAATGGCTTAGAATCGGGACTTCAAAGACGTTTTGAACGTCATGGAGCATATGAGATGTTCCAGGAGTTGAAGTTAATATTTCAAGCAAATACCCGAGTTGAGAGATATGAAGTCTCCAACAAGTTCTATAGCTAAAAGATGGAGGAGAATCGCTCAACTAGTGAGCATGTGCTCAGATTGTCTGAGTACTACAATCGCTTGAATCAAGTGGGAGTTAATCTTCCAGATAAGATAGTGATTGACAGAATTCTCTAGCCACCATCACCAAGTTAGTAGAACTTGATGATGAACTATAATATGCAAGGGATAACGGAAACAACTCCCAAACTCTTCGTGATGCTGAAATCAACGAAGGTAGAAATCAAGAAAAACATCAAGTGTTGATGGTTGACAAGACCACTAGTTTCAAGAAAAGGGCAAAGGGAAGAAGGGGAACTTCAAGAAGAACGGCAAGCAAGTTGCTGCTCAAGTGAAGAAGCCCAAGTCTGGTCCTAAGCCTGAGACTAAGTGCTTCTACTGCGAAGGGATTGGTCACTGGAAGCGGAACTACCCCAAGTGATTGGCGGATAAGAAGGATGGCAAAGTGAACATAAGTATATTTGATATACATGTTATTTATGTGTACTTTACTAGTGTTTATAGCAAACCCGCAGTATTTGATACTAGTTCAGTTGCTAAGATTAGTAACTCGAAATGGGAGTTGCAGAATAAACAGAGACTAGTTAAGGGTGAAGTGACGATGTGTGTTGGAAGTGGTTCCAAGATTGATATGATCATCATCGCACACTCCCTGTAATTTCGGGATTAGTGTTGAACCTAAATAAGTGTTATTTGGTGTTTGCGTTGAGCATGAATATGATTTGATCATGTTTATTGTAATACGGTTATTCATTTAAGTAAGAGAATAAATTGTTGTTCTGTTTACATGAATAAAACCTTATATGGTTACACACCCAATGAACATAGTTCATTGGATCTCGATCTTAATAATACACATAATCATAATATTGAAACCAAAAGATGCAAAGTTAATAATGATAGTGCAACTTATTTGTAGCACTGCCGTTTAGGTCATATTGGTGTAAAGCACATGAAGAAACTTCATGCTGATGGGCTTTTGGAATCACTTGATTATGAATCAGTTGATGCTTGCGAACCATGCCTCATGGGCAAGATGACTAAGACTCTGTTCTTCGGAACAATGGAGCGAGCAACTGATTTGTTGGAAATCATACATACTGATGTATGTGGTCCGATGAATATTGAGGCTCGCGACAGGTATCATTATTTTCTAATCTTCACAGATGATTTGAGCAGATATGACTATATCTACTTGATGAAACATAAGTCTGAAACATTTGAAAAGTTCAAAGAATTTCAGAGTGAAGTGAAAAATCATCGTAACAAGAAAATAAAGTTTCTACGATCTGATCGTAGAGAAGAGTATTTGAGTTACGAGTTTGGCCTTCAGTTAAAAACAATGTGAAATAGTTTCACTACTCATGCCACCTGGAACACCACAATGTAATGGTGTGTCCGAACGTCATAACCGTACTTTATTAGATATGGTGCGATCTATGATGTCTCTTACCAATCTACCACTATCGTTTTGGGGTTATGCATTAAAGACAGCTACATTCACGTTAAAAGGGCACCATCAAAATCCGTTGAGACGACGCCTTATGAACTGTGGTTTGGCAAGAAACCAATGTTGTCGTTTCTGAAAGTTTGGGGCTGCGATGCTTATGTGATAAACTTCAACCTGATAAGCTCGAACCCAAATTGGAGAAATGTATCTTCATAGGATATCCAAAGTAAACTACTGGATACACCTTCTATCACAGATCCGAAGGCAAGACTTTTGTTGCTAAATTCGGAAACTTTCTGGAGAAGGAGTTTCTCTCGAAAGAAGTGAGTGGGAGGAAAGTAGAAAACTTGATAAGGTAATTGTACCTTCTCCCTTATTGGAAAGTAGTTCATCACAGAATTCTGTTCTTGTGACTACTACACCAACTAGTGAGAAAGCTAATGATGATGATCATGTAACTTCAGATCAAGTTACTACCGAATCTCGTAGGTAAACCAGAGTGAGATCCGCACCAGAGTGGTACGGTAATCCTATTCTGGAGGTCATGTTACTTGACCATGACGAACCTACGAACTATGAGGAAGCGATGATGAGCCCAGATTCTGATAAATGGCTTGAGGCCATGAAATCTGAGATAAGATCCATGTATGAGAAGAAAGTGTGAACTTTGGTGGACTTGCCCGAGGATCGGAAGCCATTGATAATAAATGGATCTTCAAGAGGAAGACGGACACGGATATTAGTGTTACTATCTACAAAGCTAGAATTGTCGCAAAAGGTTTTCGACAAGTTCAAGGTGTTGACTACGATGAGAGTTTCTCACTCGTATCTATGCTTAAGTCTGTCCGAATCATGTTAGCAATTGCCGCATTTTATGAAATCTGGCAAATGGATAAACAAAACTGCACTCCTTAATGGATTTATGAAAGAAGAGTTGTATGTGATGCAACAAGATGGTTTTGTCAATCCTAAAGGTGCTAACAAAATATGCAAGCTCCAGCGATCCATTTATGGACTGGTGCAAGCATCTCGGAGTTGGAATATACGCTTTGATAAGTTGATCAAAGCATATAGTTTTATACAGACTTGCGGTGAAGCCTGTATTTACAAGAAAGTGAGTGGGAGCACTACAGCATTTCTGATAAGTATATGTAAATGACATACTGCTGATCGGAAATAATGTAGAATTATTCTGTAAAGCATAAAGGAGTGTTTGAAAGGAGTTGTTCAAAGAAAGACTTCGGTGAAGCTGCTTACTTATTGAGCTTCAAGATCTATAGAGATATATCAAGATGCTTGATAAGTTTTTTCAATGAGTACATACCTTGACAAGATTTTGAAGTAGTTCAAAATGGAGCAGTCAAAGAAAGAGTTCTTGCCTGTATTACAAGGTGTGAAGTTGAGTAAGACTCAAAGCCCGACCACGGCAGAAGATAGAAAGAGAATGAAAGTCATTCCCTATGCCTTGGCCATAGGTTCTATAAAGTATGTCATGCTGTATACCAGATCTATTATATACCCCGCACTGATTTGGCAAGGGAGTACAATAGTGATCTAGGAGTAGATCACTAGACAGCGGTCAGAATTATCCTTAGTGAAATAAGGGTATGTTTCTCGATTATGGACGTGAGAAAAAAGGTTCGTCGTAAAGGGTTACGTCGATGCAAGTTTTTGACACTAATCTAGATGACTCCAAATCTCGGTCTAGATACATATTGAAAGTGGGAGCAATTAGCTGGAGTAGCTCCATGCAGAGCATTGTTGACATAGAAATTTGCAAAATACATGTGGATCTGAATGTGGCAGACCCGTTGAGTAAAATTCTCTCACAAGAAAAACATGATCACTTTTTGGGTGTTAATCACATATCGATGTGAACTAGATTACTGAATCTAGTAAACCCTTTGAGTGTTGGTCACATGATGATGTGAACTATTGCTGTTAAATCACATGGCGATGTGAACTAGATTATTGACTCTAGTGCAAGTGGGAGACTGAAGGAAATATGCCCTAGAGGCAATAATAAAGTTATTATTTATTTCCTTATATCATGATAAATGTTTATTATTCATGCTAGAATTGTATTAATCGGAAACATAATACATGTGTGAATACATAGACAAACAGAGTGTCACTAGTATGCCTCTACTTGACTAGCTCGTTAATCAAAGATGGTTATGTTTCCTAACCATGGACAAAGAGTTGTTATTTGATTAACGGGATCACATCATTAGTTGAATGATCTGATTGACATGACCCATTCCATTAGCTTAGCACCCGATCGTTTAGTATGTTGCTATTGCTTTCTTCATGACTTATACATGTTCCTATGACTATGAGATTATGCAACTCCCGTTTGCCGGAGGAACACTTTGTGTGCTACCAAACGTCACAACGTAACCGGGTGATTATAAAGGAGCTCTATAGGTGTCTCCAATGGTAGATGTTGGGTTGGCGTATTTCGAGATTAGGATTTGTCACTCCGAATGTCGGAGAGGTATCTCTGGGCCCTCTCGGTAATGCACATCACTTAAAGCCTTGCAAGCATTGCAACTAATGAGTTACTTGCGGGATGATGTATTACAGAACGAGTAAAGAGACTTGCCGGTAACGAGATTGAACTAGGTATTGGATACCGACGATCGAATCCTGGGCAAGTAACATACCGATGACAAAGGGAACAACGTATGTTGTTATGCGGTCTGACCGATAAAGATCTTCATAGAATATGTAGGAGCCAATATGGGCATCCAGGTCCCGCTATTGGTTATTGACCGGAGACGTGTCTCGGTCATGTCTACATTGTTCTCGAACCGTAGGGTCCGCACGCTTAAGGTTTCGATGACAGTTATGTTATGAGTTTTGATGTACCGAAGGAGTTCGGAGTCCCAGATGAGATCGGGGACATGACGAGGAGTCTCGAAATGGCCGAGACGTAAAATCGATATATTGGACGACTATATTCGGACATCGGAAAGGTTCCGAGTGATCCGAGTATTTTTCGGAGTAGCGAAGAGTTACGGGAATTCGCCGGGGAGTATATGGGCCTTATTGGGCTTTAGGGGAAAGAGATAGGAAAGGTTGGGCACCCCCCCATGGCCTAGTCCAAATTGGACTAGGGGGAAGGGTTGCGCCCCCTCCTTCATTCTCTCCTCTTTTCCCTTGCCTTGACTCCTACTCCTAATACATGGAAGGACTCCTAGTTGGACTAGGAAAGGGGGAATCCTACTCCCGGTGGGAGTAGGACTCCCCTAGGGCGCGCCATAGAGAGGGCCGGCCCTCCCCTCCCTCCTCCACTCCTTTATATACGGGGCAGGGGCACCCCATAGACACACAAGTTGATCCTTGAGATCGTTCCTTAGCCGTGTGCGGTGCCCCCTGCCACCATATTCCACCTCGATCATATCGTTGTAGTGCTTAGGCGAAGCCCTGCGTCGGTAGAACATCAAGATCGTCACCACGCCGTCGTGCTGACGGAACTCTCCCCGAGCTTTGCTGGATCGGAGCCCGGGGATCGTCATCGAGCTGTACGTGTGCTAAGAACTCGGAGGTGCCGGAGTAACGGTGCTTGGATCGGTCGGATCGGGAAGACGTACGACTACTTCCTCTACGTTGTGTCAACGCTTCCGTTGTTGATCTACAAGGGTACGTAGATCTTACTCTCCCCTCTCGTTGCTATGCATCACCATGATCTTGCGTGTGCGTAGGAATTTTTTTGTTTGAAATTACTACGTTCCCCAACACCCCCCAGGTGCGCACTCCACCCTTGTGGACCCCCTGTTGCTCCACCGACGTACTCCTTCCTCCTATATATACCTACGTACCCCCAAACGATCAGATACGGAGCCAAAAACCTAACTCCATCACCGCAACTTTCTGTATCCACGACATCCCATCTTGGGGCCTGTTCCGGAGCTCCGCTGAAGGGGGCATCGATCACGGAGGGCTTCTACATCAACATCATAGCCTCTCCGATGAAGTGTGAGTAGTTTACCTCAGACCTACGGGTCCATAGTTATTAGCTAGATGGATTCTTCTCTCTTTTTGGATCGCAATACAATGTTCTCCCCCTCTCTTGTGGAGAACTATTCGATGTAATCTTCTTTTTGTGGTGTGTTTGTTGAGACCGATGAATTGTGGGTTTATGATCAAGTCTATCTATAAATAATATTTGAATCTTATCTGAATTCTTTTATGTGTGATTGGTTATCTTTGCAAGTCTCTTCGAATTATCGGTTTGGTTTGGCCTACTAGATTGATCTTTCTTGCAATGGGAGAAGTGCTTAGCTTTGGGTTCAATCTTGCGGTGTCCTTTCCCAGTGACAGTAGGGGAAGCAAGGCACATATTGTATTGTTGCCATCGAGGATAACAAGATGGGGTTTTCTTCATATTGCATGAGTCTATCCCTCTACATCATGTCATCTTGCTTAAGGCGTTACTCTGTTTTTAACTTAATACTCTAGATGCATGCTGGATAGCGGTCGATGAGTGGAGTAATAGTAGTAGATGCAGGCAGGAGTCGGTCTACTTGTCTTGGACGTGATGCCTATATACATGATCATACCTAGATATTCTCATAACTATGCTCAATTATGTCAATTGCTCAACAGTAATTTGTTCACCCACCGTAGAATACTTATGCTCTCGAGAGAAGCTACTAGTGAAACCTATGGCCCCCGGGTCTATCTTCATCATATTAATCTCCTACTACTTAGTTATTTCCTTTGCTATTTACTTTGCCTTTATTTTACTTTGCATATTTATCATAAAAATACCAAAAATATTATCTTATCATATCTATTAGATCTCACTCTCGTAAGTGGCCTTATAGGGATTGACAACCCCTATTTGCATTGGTTGCGAGGATTTATTTGTTTTGTGCACGTATGAGGGACTCACGCGTAGCCTCCTACTGGATTGATACCTTGGTTCTCAAAAACTAAGGGAAATACTTACGCTACTTTACTGCATCATCCCTTCCTCTTCGGGGAAAACCAACGCAGTGCTCAAGAGGTAGCAAGAAGGATTTCTGGCGCCATTGCCGGGTAGGTCTATGCAAAAGTCAACATACCAAGTACCCATCACATACCCTTATCTCCCGCATTACATTATTTGCCATTTGCCTCTCGTTTTCCTCCCCCCACTTCACCCTTGCTGTTTTATTCGCCCTTCTTATGTTCGTCTTTCCATTTGCTTTGATGTCTTACTTGGCTCGTTTGCTAGTTTGGTTGGAATAATTGTTTATTTGTTACTAAACAGAGAACCTAAGATCTATGGATCCTCATCTGCTTGCTAGTTTTTTTAAGAGATCCAATTATAATGAACCAATTGCTAGTGAGTTTTGTGCACTAGATTATCTTTATGAAGTTTTGCTTGAAATTCGTGAATCTGAAAATTGTGATAAAGTACCTTATGGAGTGATTCCCGATGGATCCTTGAATAAAAAGCATGATTGAAATGATGATAGTATAAATTCTATTGATATAAATTGTGCTAATAATATGCAAAACCCTAAGCTTGGGGATGCTAGTTTTGCTATGACCTCCACTTGTTGCAATGATCGTGATTGGGGTGATTCTTCTTACAATCTTGAAAATTTATTTAAGCCCCATGATGAATATGAGATTGATAATAGTGGTTGCAATATTATTGAAAGTGGGTTCGGAAGAGTGTCAACTTTAGATCCCACATATTTGGAGAATGTTCAATCTTATGAAATTTTTGATAAAAGTGGGTTTGGAGAGGTCATGACTTTAGTTAATGTTAATCCCACTATTTTGAAGAGTGTCAACTTTGCATGCATGTGGATCATGTTGAAAATATTTTATGTGATAGATATTTTGTTGAATTTTCTTATGATCCTACATATAATTATTATGAGAGAGGAAAATATGGTGGTAGAAATTTTCATGTTACTAAATTACCTCTCGTTATGTTGAGATTGCTATTGTTTCTTTCCGCTTCCTTGCATATGCTAGTTTTTGCTTGCCTTGATAATTTGTTTGCCTATAAGATGCCTATGCATAGGAAGTATGTTAGACTTAAATGTGTTTGGCACATGCTTCATGATGCTCTCTTTGTGCTTCAATTCTTGTCTTTCATGTGAGCATCATTGAAATATTATGCCTAGCTATAAGGCTTTAAAGAAAAGTGATTGTTGGGAGTCAACCCAATATTTATCCTTGCTGTTATTAAATAAATAATTTATCTAGCCTCTGTTTTGATTGTGTTTTTTGTGTTTAATTAGTGTTTGTGCCAAGTAGAACCGTTGGGAAGACTTGGGGAAAGTCTTGTTGAACTTGCTGTAAAAAACCGGAAACTTTAGCGCTCACGAGAACTACTGCCATTTTTATTTGGAAAGTGCTATTTAGTTAATTATTTTTGCAGATGATTAATAGATAAATTCCTAATGTCCAGCAATTTATTTTAGAATTTTTGGGGTTCCAGATCTTGTGCTAGCTTCAGATTACTACAGACTGTTCTGTTTTTGACAGATTTTGTTTTTCGTGTGTTGTTTGCTTATTTTGATGAATCTATGGCTAGTAAAATAGTTTATAAACCATAGAGAAGTTGTAATACAGTAGGTATAACACAAATATAAATAAAGAATGATTTCATTACAGTACCTTGAAGTGGTCTTTTGTTTTCTTTCGCTAACGGAGCTCATGAGATTTTCTACTTTAAGTTTTGTGTTGTTAGGTTCAATCTCTACATCATTGTTATTGATAGGTTGAGCATCAACATGAACATCATCATTAATATTATCACTAGGTTCAAGTTCATTACCAGACTGTGTTTCAGCATCAGAAATAGAAATATCATTGGGATTCTCGGGTGTGTCAACAACAGGTTCACTAGAAGCATGCAAAGTTCTATCATTTTTCTTTTTCTTCCTTTTAGAACGACTAGGTGCATCAACATTAGTTATCTGGGAATCTTGCTCAAATCTCTTAGGGTGGCCCTCAGGATACAAAGGTTCTTGAGTCATTTTACCCCGTCTAGTCACAACTCTAACAACATTATCATTTTTCTTTTTATCTAATTCATTGAGCAAATCATTCTGAGCTTTAAGTACTTGTTCTACTTGAGTGGTAACCATAGAAGCATGTTTACTAATAAGTTTAAGTTCACCTTTAAATCTAGACATATAATCACTCAAGTGTTCAATCATATAAGCATTACGTTTCAATTGTCTACCAACATAAGCATTGAAGTTTTCTTGTTTAACAATAAAATTATCAAACTCATCCAAGCATTGGCTAGCAGACTTATTACGAGGAATACCACCTTCATCAAATCTATAGAGAAATTATACCTTTACTACCTGTGTCGGGTTATTAAGACCATGAATTTCTTCAATAGGTGGTAAATTCTTAACATCTTCAGCTTTAATACCTTTTTCTTTCATAGATTTCTTTGCCTCTTGCATATCTTGAGGACTGAGAAATAGAATACCCCTTTTCTTTGGAATTGGCTTAGGAGTTGGTTCAGAAAGTGTCCAATCATTTTCATTATGCAACATATTATTCAATAGCAATTCAGCTTGCTCAACAATTCTTTCACTGAAAACACAACCAACACAACTATCCAAGTGGTCTCTGGAAGCATCGGTTAGTCCATTATAAAAGGTATCAGGTATTTCATTTTTATTGAGAGGATGATTAGGCAAAGCATTAAGTAATCAGAGAAGCCTCCCCCAAGCTTGTGGGAGACTCTCTTCTTCAATTTGCACAAAATTATATATTTCCCTTAAGGCAACTTGTTTCTTATGAGCGGGGAAATATTTAGCAGAGAAGTAATAAATCATATCTTGGGGACTACGCACACAACCAGGATCAAGAGAATTAAACCATGTTTTAGCATCACCCTTTAATGAGAATGGAGATAACTTAAGGATAAAGTAATAGCGAGTTTTCTCATCATTAGTGAACAGGGTGGCTATATCATTTAATTTAGTAAGATGTGCCACAACAGTTTCAGATTCATAGCCATAAAAAGGATCAGACTCAACCAAAGTAATTAACTCTAGATCGACAGAGAAATCATAATCCTTATCAGAGATACAGATAGGTGAAGTAGCAAAAGTAGGGTCATGTTTCATTCTAGCATTCAAGGATTTTTCTTTCAGCTTAGCTAACAGTTTCTTAAGATCATATTTATCATTGCAAGCTAAAAAGTCTCTAGCATTTTATTCATCCATAACATAACCCTCAGGCACAACAGGCAATTCATATCTAGGGGGAGAATCTTCATCATCACTTTCATAAATACTATCAGTTTCAATAATTTCATTCTCTCTTACCCTAGCAAGTTGTTCATCAAGAAATTCACCTAGCGGCATAGTATTATCAAGCATAGAAGTAGTCTCATCATAAGCATCATGCAAAGCAGACGTGGCATCATCAATAACATGCGACATATGAGAATGAATAGCAGGAGTAGGTATCACAAGTTTACTCATAACAGAAGGTGAATCAAGTGCAGAGCTAGATGGCAGTTCCTTACCTCCCCTTGTAGTTGTGGGAAAAATCTTGGTCCTTTTATCATTCAAGTTCTTCATAGTGATCAACAGATATAAATCCCAAGTGACTCAAAGAATAGAGCTATGCTCCCCGGCAATGGCGCCAGAAAATAGTCTTGATAACCCACAAGTATAGGGGACCGCAACAGTTTTCGAGGGTAGAGTATTCAACCCAAATTTATTGATTCAACACATGGGGAGCCAAAGAATATTCTCAAGTATTAGCAGTTGAGTTATCAATTCAACCACACCTGGAAAACTTAATATCTGCAGCAAAGTATTTAGTAGCAAAGTAGTATGGAAGTAACGGTAACGATGGCAAAAGTAACAGTATTGGTTTTTTAGTGATTGCAACAATGGCAATGGTAAAGTAACTAAGCAAAGATCAATATGTGAAAAGCTCGTATGCAATGGATCAATGATGGATAATTATGTTAGATGCGATTCTTCATGCAACAGTTATAACATAGGGTGACACAGAACTAGCTCCAGTTCATCAATGTAATGTAGGCATGTATTCCGAATATAGTCATACGTGCTTATGGAAAACAACTTGCATGGCATCTTTTGTCCTACCCTCCCATGGCAGCGGGGTCCTATTGGAAACTAAGGGACATTAAGGTCTCCTTTTAAAAGAGTACCAAAACAAAGCATTAACACTTAGTGAATATATGAACTCCTCAAACTATAGTCATCACCGGGAGTGGTCCCGATTATTGTCACTTCGGGGTTACTGGATCATAACTCATAGTAGGTGACTATTGACTTGCAAAATAGGATCAAGAACTCACATATACTCATGGAAACATAATAGGTTCAGATCTGAAATCATGGCACTCGGGCCCTAGTGACAAGCATTAAGCATAGCAAAGTCATAGCAACATCAATCTCAGAACATAATGGATACTAGGGATCAAACCCTAACAAAACTAACTCTATTACATGATAAATCTCATCCAACCCATCACCATCCAGCAAGCCTACGATGGAACTACTCACGCACGGCCGTGAGCATCATGAAATTGGTGATGGAGGAAGGTTGATGATGGCCGGCGATGGATTCCCCTCTCCGGAGCCCCGAACGGACTCCAGATCAGCCCTCCTGAGAGAGATTAGGGCTTGGCGGCGGCTCTGTATCGTAAAACACGATGAATCCTTCTCTTCGATATTTTTCTCCCCGAACATGAATATATAGAGTTGGAGTTGAGGTCGGTGGAGCATCAGGAGTCCCACGAGATAGGGGGCGCGCCCCAGGGGGTGGGCGGGCCCCCCACCCTCGTGGATAGGGTGTGGTCCCCTTGACGTTGATTCTTTCGCCAGTATTTTTTTATATATTCCAAAAATATTCTCCGTGAAGTTTCAGGTCATTCCGAGAACTTTTATTTCTACACAAAAATACCACCATGGCAATTCTGCTAAAAACAGCGTCAGTTCGGGTTAGTTCCATTTAAATCATGCAAGTTAGAGTCTAGAACAAGGTCAAATGTGTTTGGAAAACTAGATACGATGGAGACGTATCACACCGTACTCGATGGTTCTAGATCTCCTTATCGGACCCCGACAGCCAGTGCAGCTTCATCACCCTTGACGTTTCTAACCTAATTCCCACCATCTGGCAAGATGCCAAGCGCCCGCCACGGCCTAGGTACTTGTCACCTTTAAACCCGTCCAGCATCACCTGCCCAATGTACTTCAAATATACTAACAGGTCATTGTTACCTGTTAGGCAGCTGGCAAAAACTACAAGGATGATGTTTCTTTTGGATCTAACAGCTTGGCCAACCAAGATCCTACACTGAGGCATTGCTATGATCTTGTAAGTGCGTCTTTCTCTCTTGTATTGTTGTGTGCATGCCAGCGTGCTTTGCTAGGATTTTCGGCCAGTAATCCCTTTGTGCAGACAAGATTTCTGCTACTCGCTACTAAATTAGATATGTAGATTGTTGGGAACGCAGTAATTTCTAAAAAATTCCTACGCACATGCAAGATCTATCTAGGTGATGCATAGAAACGAGAGGGAAGAGTGTTGTCTACGTACCCTCGTAGACCGTAAGTGGAAGCGTTATGACAACGCAGTTGATGTAGTCGTACGTCTTCACGATCCGAACGATCCTAGCACCGAAGGTACGGCACCTCTGTGATCTGCACACGTTCAGCTCGGTGACATCCCACGAACTCTAGATCTAGCTGAGTGTCAAGGGAGAGTTTCATCAGCACGACGGCGTGATGATGGTGATGATGAAGTTACCGATGCAGGGCTTCGCCTAAGCACTACAACGATATGACCGAGGTGGAAATCTGTGGAGGGGGGCACCGCACATGGCTACGAGATCAACTTGTGTGTCTATGGGGTGCCTCCTCCCCCGTATATAAAGGAGTGGAGGAGGGAGAGGGTCAGCCCCATTATGGCGCGCCCAAGGGGAGTCCTACTCCCATCGGGAGTAGGATCCCCCCTTCCCTAATTGGATTAGGAGAGGAAGGAAGGGGGAGAGAGGGGGGAAGGAAAGGGGGGCTGGCCCCACACCCAATTCGTATTGGGCTTGGGGCACGCCCCCTCCTAGGCTCCCTTCTCCTCTCTCCCACTGTGGCCCAATAAGGCCCATATACTTCACGGGGGGTTCCGGTAACCTCACGGTACTCCGGTAAATGCCCAAACTTACCCGGAACCATTCCGATGTCCCGACATAGGCTTCCAATATATTGATCTTTATGTCTTGACCATTTCTAGACTCCTCGTCATGTCCGTGATCACATCCAGGACTCCGAACAACCTTTGGTACATCAAAACACATAAACTCATAATACTGATCGTCATTGAATGTTAATCGTGCGGACCCTACGGGTTCGAGAACTATGTAGACATGAACGAGACTCATCTCCGGTCAATAACCAATAGCGGAACCTAGATGCTCATATTGGTTCCTACATATTCTACGAAGATCTTTATCGGTCAAACCGCATAACAGCATATGTTGTTCCCTTTGTCATCGGTATGTTACTTGCCCGAGATTCGATCGTCGGTATCTCAATACCTAGTTCAATCTCATTACTGGCAAGTCTCTTTACTTGTTCTATAATGCAACATCCCGTAACTAACTCATTAGTCACATTGCTTGCAAGGCTTATAGTGATGTGCATTACCGAGAGGGCCCAGAGATACCTCTCCATTACACGGCGTGACAAATCCTAATCTCGATCTATGCCAACTCAACAAACACCATCGGAGACACATGTAGAGCATCTTTATAGTCACCCAGTTACGTTGTGACGTTTGATAGCTCACTAAGTGTTCCTCTAGTATTCGGGAGTTGCATAATCTCATAGTCATAGGAACATGTACGAGTTATGAAGAAAGCAATAGAAACAAACTAAACGATCATCGTGCTAAGCTAACAGATGGGTCAAGTCAATCACTGTCGGGGGTTGGGTGCGACATATGCCAATGGATGGCTTATCATGGTGGGGGCGAGTAGAACGTCGCCGGTGCTTGGAAACGGGATGAGGCGTAGACACGAATGCCGGCGTACTTTACCCAGGTTCGGGGCTCTCCTAGAAGATAACACCCCTAATCCTGCTCTGCGGGGTCTCCGCATGATCACTAAGGCAAAGTGAGTACAAAGGTGCTCCTCGAGCTGTATCTATGGATAGGAGAAGGCAAGGCTAGCTCTCTCCCTTCTCTAAGGTCTGGTCTGGTTCTAATGAATCGGAACCCTTTGCATGGGTGTCCCGGGGGGTTTATATAAGCCTACTCCCCAGGGGTACAATGGTAAACTGTAGGGACGTAGGGCCCAGCTATCAGTCTCTTCGCCTGCGGGCCCTCCTACCGGCCGCTGGGGCCCGCCGATTGGTGGGCCCAGCCGACTGGTCGGGTACGGAACCGACAGGCCGCACCCGCCGCTGGCGGGTCCTGCTGGCTGCTGATTACTGTAGTCGTGCCTTTAATGACGCAGGCTTGGTTATGGGGTCGTGGCTACAGTCCTGCCGCCTAGCAGATGATTACTGTAGCCACTCCCCGTCTCGTCTGGTTAATGGCGCGTGGGACCCATGGGAGGGGCAGGCCGACTTTCGCGGGCCGGCTCCCTACGGGTCTGACTGGTGGCGCCCTTGCCGTCTTCTGGACTCTCACTGACTGGTAGGGCCCGTCTTCCGTGGATCAGACCGTCGGACCGTCGTGGGTACATGACTCCGCCCACTGTTGCTGGCGTTAGGGATGGCATGGCAATAGTGTTGTGCCAGACGGAGATCTCCGCTGGTACAGCGCACTGTGCCCTGGCCATCCCCTAGAAAAGGGGAGGTTGTGGGCTTCACTGTCACCACTCCCTGTCCCATCCCCCCTGATGAGGGTATGGGCTTTGCTGGTGTCGGGGGCCGACTTCCCGTGGTTAAGGACTTCGGAAGCCGCTAGTCGGAGTCGGCCGATCTCGATCTCATCCGTAGGACTCGGATGCTTATGGGCAGCCAGCTGTTCCTCCAGCCGCCCTCCTGAAGTCGGCTATGATGAAGCTATGTACCTAGGGTAGGGTCATGGACATGTCCCAACTTCCCTACCCAAGGACATCTCTAGAAGAAATCACCTTTCAATCGACTTGGAGGTGTTCCACTCGACAGACTCGAAGACACTCGACCAAGAAGCAATCACTCGACCAAGACCCAACCACTCGATGGCCAGGAGACCTAAAGGCACTCCGCACGCTAACGGTCGGTTATTAAGTAGCTTTTATTGTCATCATAGCATAGAGGCGTTACCAGTAACGCCCGACCTTAATGTATTTAAAACCCTGCACAACTAAGGGCCGGAGGGGTCCGACGAACTCTATATAAGCCACCCCCTCCTCGGTGTAATGGGTTCGCACCCCTGTAATTCATACACGCATAATCCAGTCGACCGCCTCCGGGCTCTGAGACGTAGGGCTATTACTTCCTCCGAGAAGGGCCTGAACTCGTAAACCTCATGTGCTTACAACTACTCCATAGCTAAGATCTTGCCTCTCGATACCTACCCCCCTACATTACTTTCAGACTTAGAACCACGACAGCTGGCGCCCACCATGGGGCTGGTGTTTTAGCGACTTGTTGGAGGAGTTGCGATCTTTTCCGATCCAAATCATCATGGTTTCTGGCGGAGTTTTGGTGGAGGGCCGCGAGATCCGTCTCGGCGCGCTCACGTTCATCGCCGACGACTCCGCTTGGCTTCAGGAGGCTCCGGTCGACGTGGACGCACTCCCTGTCCATGGGGCAACGCACTTTCGCGCGTGCGTCCGTGGCATCCTCTTGTGGCAACCGTCGACCCATTATCGGTTGGTTCCTGTGTTGTCCTCCCTCCCTATTTCCCGCCGGCGCAAGCGCTCCCGTCGGTCGAGACTTCAGCGGTGGGTGAGACAAGCGGTGGCACACCAGTCGGCCAGCCCTCAAGTCGTGGCGATCGAGCCCGACGAATCCCTCTACGGCCTGTTCGACTGGCTCCGCAGAGACCGCATCTGAGTGCGACAGTAGTGATCCGGCGGTGGAGGTTTTGATGGTTGATGGACCGCCCAGTCCTCCCGGTTTTCCCCGCACCGACGGAGGCGCGGGTGGAGGCGATACGTCGCGTCCCCATGAGGAATATCTCCTCGAGCCTCTCACGTCACTGCAGAGAGAAGAACTTCGTCGCCGGAACATGGATGCACTGCACACTCCTATCGTTGGAGAAACCCCCGAGGCTCGTGCCTTGGAGGACGCGCACCTGGCAAACTTGGTCGAGCGCACTTGACTGGAGAACCTCCAGCGAGCACTCGACGAGCGTGCGTGACAACGGGTTCTAAAATCCAGTCAACGTCAGCTCTTTCCGCCCCTGCAGGTATATCGAACTCCGAATTAGAATTTAGCAGCTGCAGCCCGTATAGCAGAGTCGATTCAGCCTTCCCAGTCGGAGGCCGACAGAGGCTTGTTGCAGATCAGAGCGTTACTCTGGGCAGCAGGAGACCAGAACTCCATTGTTTCTCACTCGCGGAACAGGATTCATAGCGGATCCATTGCTGCAGACACAGTCCAGTCGGCTCATAGCCCAAGATCGCCCCCGAGGCGTGAGGGGCGTGGGGACCGGTGTAATCAGTACGGGAACCATGAGCAGTATGATCACCGATTCGATCGTGATGATCGACGTCGAGTGCCCACCCCTCCCCCGAGGAGCGGGTCATATGTTCCTCGATAGCAGGATGACATGCGCCCTCATAGTGTTGGGCGAAGGATTCCAGTCGACCCCAGGGAACCAGGCTTTGATGCGAGATCCATTCTTGTTCAAGGTTTGGTCGACAGGAACAGAGCTCACCGAGAAGGTCACGACAGAGATGCACCTACCAGCAGCAGAGTACATGTTTCGGGGCCAGAGTGCTTTAGTAGAGCCATCAGGGCCGTTGTGATTCCTCCCAACTTCAGGTTGGCGACTGGAGTCAGTAAGTTCACTGGTGAGTCCAAGCCCGATACTTGGCTTGAAGACTACCGAGTGGCCGTCCAGATCGGCGGTGGCAATGATGAAGTGGCCATGAAGCACCTGCCTCTCATGTTGGAGGGCTCAGCCAGAGCGTGGCTGAATCAGTTAGCACCCAGCAGCATTTACACTTGGGAAGATCTGGCCCGAGTGTTTGTCACCACATTTGAAGGAACATGCAAGCGACCGGCAGGGCTGATGGAACTGCGGTCTTGCGTGCAGAAGCCGAATGAAACTTTGAGGGATTACATCTAGAGATGGATCACGTTACATCACACGGTAGAGAATGTGCCTGACCACCAAGCAGTCTGTGCCTTCAAAGAAGGCGTCAAGTACAGAGAACTGAATCTGAAATTCGGTCGAACCAGAGATATGTCTCTGAATCGGATGATGGAGATTGCCACCTAGTACGCTAATGGTGAAGATGAGGATCGACTCAGGAGTGGCAAGCTCAAGTCAGTCGCTCAAGAAACCGGAGGAGGAAATTCCAATCGGAAACAGAAGCGAAAAGCCGAGCTAGCTGCTCCTGGGGAAGCCTTGGCTGTAACTCAAGGAAAGTTTAAGGGGAAACCCAAAGGACCTTGGAACCCCAAGAAAGTTAAAGACCAAGATGGAAATGATGTGTTGGATTTGCCATGTCACATCCACACCAAGAAAGATGAAGAGGGTAAGTTCATTTACCCGAAACATACCACTCGACAGTGTCCGCTCTTGATCCAGCAGTTTCAGGGCAAGCAGCCCAAAGATAAGGAAAAGGAGTCGGAAAAAGTTGAGGACAAGGAAGACAGTGATGATGGATACCCCCAGGTCAATTCCACCCTGATGATTTTTGCTGATGTTGAAAGCAAAATTCGACTGAAAGTTATCAACCGTGAGGTGAATATGGTTGCTCCGGCAACACCCAGTTATCTGAAGTGGTCTCAAACTGCCATCACATTCGACCAGTCCGATCACCCAACGCACATTGCCACCCCTAGGAGGAAAGCTTTGGTGGTCGACCCAGTTGTTGAAGGCACTCGACTGACCAAAGTCTTGATGTATGGTGGCAGTGGTTTGAACATACTGTATGCTGAGACGTTGAAAGGGATGGCCATTCCGATGTCCAGACTCAATACCAGCAACATGAGTTTCCATGGAGTCATTCCTGGGAAGAAGGCTGAGTCACTCGGCCAGATTGCTCTTGATGTGGTTTTCGGTGATTCCAAGAATTACCGCAAAGAAAAGTTGACGTTCGAAGTTGTAGATTTCCAGAGTGCTTATCACGCTATTTTGGGCAGGCCGGCTTATGCACGCTTCATGGCCCGACCATGTTATGTGTATCTCAAATTGAAGATGCCTGGTCCCAAAGGTGTGATCACTGTTACGGGCAATCGGAAGAAAGCAGAAGAGTGTTTTCAGAAAGGTTCAAAGATTGCTGATGTTCAGATGGCAGTGGTGGAGCTGGAGGAATACCAGAAGACTGCAGACCCGAGTGATTTGTTGCGAGCCAAGAAGCCCGCTACAGAATCATCTTTTCAGTCGTCTGGCGAAACAAAGCCGCCTCACATTCAACCGACCGATCCCAGTGCTGCTCCGACTCATATCTCAACAACACTCGACTCCAAATAGGAAGAAGTGCTCATCCAGTTCCTCCATGAGAACTGGGACATTTTTGCATGGAAGCCTTCTGACATGCCAGGTGTTCCCAGGGGGCTGGCTGAGCACCGCCTACGAGTCGACTCAAAAGTAAAACCTGTCAAAGAACATCTCCGACGGTCCGCCGTCCAGAAGAGAAAGGCTATTGGTGAGGAGGTGTCTCGGCTCTTAGCAGCAGAGTTCATCCGAGAGATCTACCACTCCGAGTGGCTCGCCAACGTTGTCATGGTCCCCAAGAAGGACAAGTCACTTCGCATGTGCATTGACTTTAAACATATCAATCGGGCCGCCCGAAAGATCATTTTCATCTCCCCCGCATCGACCAGATAGTCGACTCGACTGCGGGATGTGAGCGACTGTCTTTTTTAGACGCCTATTCCGGGTACCATCAGATCCGTCTGTATGGACCTGACGAGATCAAAACAGCTTTCATCACTCCATTCGGGTGCTTCTGTTATGTTACCATGCCGTTCGGCCTCAAGAATGCCGGAGCCACATTCATGAGGATGATTCAGAAGTGTTTGCTCACTCAAATCAGTCGGAATGTGGAAGCATACATGGATGATATTGTGGTCAAGTCACGGAAGGGTTCCGACCTGCTGACTGACCTTGCTGAAACCTTTGCCAACCTCAGGAGGTATGATATCAAGCTTAATCCATCAAAGTGCACATTTGGAGTTCCTGGCGGAAAGTTACTCGGTTTTCTCGTTTCCGAACGGGGAATCAACGCCAATCTAGAAAAAGTCGGTACTATACTCCGAATGAAAAGTCCTGTGCGAGTGCACGACGTCCAGAAGCTTACTGGTTGCTTGGCCGCTTTAAGTCGATTCATCTCTCGTCTCGGTGAAAAGGCATTGCCTCTTTACCGATTGATGAAGAAGTCCGACAAGTTCGAGTGGACTCCTGAAGCTGATGCAGCGTTTGCAGAGCTCAAAGCTCTGCTCTCCACCCAGCCGGTGCTTGCTTCCCCAATCAGCAAAGAGTCTTTGTTGCTTTACATCGCAGCCACGGGACAAGTCGTCAGTACGGTACTTACGGTCGAGCGGGAAGAAGAAGGAAAAGCCTTCAAAGTTCAGCGCCCAGTATATTATATTTCTGAAGTTTTGACCCCGTCGAAGCAAAGATATCCTCATTATCAGAAGCTTGTATATGGGATTTATATGACCACAAAGAAGGTTGCTCACTACTTCTCTGATCATTCCATTATATTCGTTAGCGATGCTCCATTGTCAGAGATCCTGCATAACAGGGATGCAACTGGTCGAGTGGCCAAATGGGCGATTGAACTCCTCCCTCTAGATATCAAGTTTGAGGCAAAGAAAGCTATCAAGTCCCAGGCAATAGCAGATTTCGTCACCGAGTGGATTGAACAGCAACTGCCGACTCAGGTTCACTCGGAGCATTGGACCATGTTCTTCGACGGTTCCAAAATGCTGAATGGTTCCGGTGCCGGGGTGGTATTGGTATCCCCCCGAGGAGATAAGCTCAGATATGTTCTTCAAATCCACTTTGATTCCTCCAATAACGAGGCAGAATATGAAGCACTTTTATATGGGTTGCGCATGGCCATTTCACTCGGCGTCCGTCGCCTCATGGTCTATGGCGACTCAGATTTGGTGGTTAATCAGGTGATGAAGGAGTGGGACGTCAGAAGTCCAGCCATGACTGGTTATTGCAATGCAGTGAGAAAGCTGGAGAAGAAATTCGAGGGGTTAGAACTTCATCACATACCCCGACTGAAAAATCAAGCAGCTGATGATTTGGCGAAAATAGGTTCCAAAAGAGAAGCCATTCCCAGCAATGTGTTTTTGGAACACATCCACACACCATCAGTTCAGGAGGATCCCTTCACTGAAGAAGCCCCGCAGCCAAAAAGTGCCACGGATCCGACTGAAGTTGAAGTTCCAGCTGTGGTCGACCTGATCATGGAAGTCTTGGTCATCACTCCTGACTGGACAATATCGTACATCGTGTGCATCCTAAGGAAAGAACTCCCAGAGGACGAAGAAGAGGCTCGACAGATCGTCCGTCGATCCAAGGCCTTTACTGTCATAAAGGGACAGTTGTATAGAGAAAGCGCAACTGGAGCCAGTCAGAAGTGTATAACACCAGAAGAAGGTCAGATGATCCTTGATGATATCCACTCGGGGACCTGTGGTCATCATGCATCCTCTCGGACCATTGTGGCGAAAGCATACCGAGCGGGATTCTACTGGCCAAGAGCGAATGAAATGGCGAAAGAGATAGTCGACAAGTGTGAAGGATGTCAGTTTTACTCCAATATGTCGCACAAGCCCGCGTCAGCCCTAAAAACCATTCCACTCGTCTGGCCCTTCGCCGTTTGGGGACTGGACATGGTTGGACCACTGAGAACGGGCAGGAGCGGCTTCACTCATGTGCTAGTAGCAGTCGACAAGTTCACCAAATGGATTGAAGCTAAGCCTATCAAGAATCTTGATGCTTGCACTACTATTAGTTTCATAGAGAGTTGATATTCAGATATGGAGTTCCGCACAGCATCATCACTAACAATGGGTCAAACTTCAATTCCGACAAATTCAGAGCCTTTTGCACCTCTCAAGGCACATGAGTCGACTATGCTTCGGTCGCTCACCCTCAGTCGAATGGACAAGCGGAAAGAGCAAACGGCTTAATTCTCAAAGGACTGAAACCCCGATTGATGCGCGATCTCAAGCACGCAGCAGGTGCATGAGTCGACGAGTTTCCATCAGCTCTTTGGGGATTGAGGACGACCCCGAACCGATCGACCGGAAGAACCCCATTCTTTCTGGTCTACGGAGCTGAAGCAGTTTTGCCGAGTGACCTGCTTCACAACGCACCCCGAGTCGAGCTCTACTCTGAAGATGAAGCAGAACAAGCCCGGCAGGACGCAGTCGACCTCCTGGAAGAAGAAAGAGAAATAGCCATGATCCGATCAACCATCTATCAACAAGACTTGCATCGATTCCATGCCAGAAATGTGAAGAGTCGAGCCTTCCAAGAAGGAGACTTGGTCCTCTGAGTGGATCAACAGAAACCACACAAACTCGCTCCTACTTGGGAAGGCCCCTTCATAGTCACCAGAGTCCTCCACAATGGAGCGTACCACCTTTGTAATGTCGATCGCCAGATTGATGAGCCACGAGCCTGGAATGCGGAGCTGCTCCGCCCCTTTTATACTTGAATTCTCACTCGGATGAGATGTAATAAGAAAAACTCATGTAGTTTATTTATCAAAGACAAGAGTGTTATAATTTTCCCAGTGATTGTTATTGTTTTTGTTTGCGGGAGAAATCCCCCAGTGGGTGGCTTAGCTGTGAATCTGTTTCGCCTAAGTTTGTAAAAATAATTTCCTACCGATTTTTGAGCCAGCCTCCCACTCGGGGGCTTAGCTGCGAACCCGTTTCGCCTAATTATTTGAAAATCCTACCGAGTGGTGAGCCAGCCTCCCACTCGGGGGCTTAGCTGCAGTCCAGTACTCGCCTAAGTATTTGAAAATCCTACCCAGTGGTGAGCCAGCCTCCCACTCGGGGGCTTAGCTGCAGTCCAGTACTCGCCTAAGTATTTGAAAATCCTACCGAGTGGTGAGCCAGCCTCCCACTCGGGTGCTTAGCTGCAGTCCAGTACTCGCCTAAGTATTTGAAAATCCTACCGAGTGGGGAGCCAACCTCCCACTCGGGGGCTTAGCTGCAGTCCAGTACTCGCCTAAGTATGAAACACATCTGAATCCATAAGGACGATGAGGTGCAGGTCGACTGCCACCTTCTCCTTGGGAGCTTCGCCACAAATACAACGTGCGCTCCATCCCACTCCGCAAGGCCGACGAGGTGCAGGTCGACTGCCACCTTCTCCTTGGGAGCTTCGCCACAAATACAACGTGCGCTCCATCCCACTCCGCAAGGATGACGAGGTGCAGGTCGACTACCACCTTCTCCTTGGGAGCTTCGCCACAAATACAACGTGCGCTCCATCCAACTCCGCAAGGACGACGAGGTGCAGGTCGACTGCCACCTTCTCCTTGGGAGCTTCACCACAAATACAACATGCGCTCCATCGCCGACCCGCAAGGATGACGAGGTGCAGGTCGACTGGTACCTTCTCCTTCGGAGCTGCGCCACAAATACAAAAGTTGTCTCGAGTGAAGAACGAGTTCCACTCGACGGAGGATCCATGGGGATATTCAACGATAAACCAAGTTCAGATAAATCCTAAAGGTTCCGGACCACAGATCGAAGTGCTCGGGCATTCAGCCCGAAAGAGTTTAACGGTTACAAAAACCACTCGGCATTCCGAGGCAAATTTAAGGTGGGGCATAAAAGTTTGTTCACTCCGCGGGAGAAGGACTGGCAGGCTCGACGAACTCGTCCAGGTCGACGCCGTCGGCGATCTGAGTGGCTGTAGCGATGAAAGTCTCCATAAAAGATCGGAAGTCATGCTTCTGGGTGTTGGTGACCTTGATTGCTGCCAGCTTATCTTGTCGCACCTCCTTGAAGTGGACACGAACCAAAGACAGAGCCACATCAGCACCACACCGGGCAGAAGATTTCTTCCACTCCTGCACTCGATCAGGGATCTCGTTAAGTCGAGTCATCAGGGACTCAAGATCATTCTGGAGCATGGCCTCTGGCCAAAGTGCCGTGTCGATCTGTGACGTGGCGACCTTCAGTCGAGCCAAGTAGTCCACAACACCATTGATGCGAGATTCCAGTCGGAGCAGATTCATGGCAGTTTCATATTTCACGGGAGAATTGATTGGGTCCAAACCTGGCTCAATCCGCCCAGTCTACTCCTCGAAGTTCTGGCAAAACTCCGCATTCACGATCCAAGGATAAGTCAGTTTTCGTACGCTGAGTCGACAAAAAACATCAGTCGGAACAAAATGTGTACCTTCAAGCTTGATGAACAACTTCTTGGCAAGGCTCCTCAGATAGCTCTCCAGATCGTCCCTCCTGCGAGTGATGCCTTCCATCTTCTCGTACAGGTTGAGATTGTCCTTCTTCAAGCGCGTGAACTCCTTGTTGGCTTCGCTCAGAGCAGATTTCATCTTGGGGTTCTCTTCTTCCAACTGGCCGACTGAAGCCAGTTTCTGTTTAGCCAGAGCGGTTTTGTCGTCAGCTTCCTTTTGAGCAGCAGCCAAATCCTGATCCTTCTTCGCCAGAGCTTCTCTCAGTTTTTCTGCAAAGAAATGGTGCTTGATTCAGAAAGAGCAGAAGGGTACTCAAGCCTAAGACAAACCAGTCGACAAGCCCGTCTTACCATTGGCGTCGTCATTGGCCTTTTGCAGCTCTGTCTTGGCCAATTCCAGCTCAAGGTTCAGTTGGATCTGCTGTTTCTCCAAGTCAGCAAAGCGAGCTCCAAGATTACAAGATTTCTGCAATCAGGGAGGAGAAGTTATTTTACAGCGAAAAATGACAAAGACAATAAATACTAAGACTACGGTCGACTGCCCGCAGTCCACCATAGTCTCGGGGACTACACCCAGTGGGTGCACTTTGCGTGCCCCCACCGGTTATGATCCCACTCGACCGGCCCGCCAGAGTCGAGTGAAGGGAGTATACACCCAGTGGGTGCACTTTGCATGCCCCCACCAGTTATGATCCCACTCGACCGGCCCGCCAGAGTCGAGTGAAGGGAGTAAAAAAAGGAGAGAAAGAAGAACTCAGACCAAAGAACTCAGACCACAGTCGACTGCCAGCAGTCGACCGCGGTCTCGGGGACTACACCCAGTGGGTGCACTTGGCGTGCCCCACCGGTTCTGATCCCACTCACCCAGACCGAGTAAAAGAGACAAACTACCAGTTCAGTCTACACTCGACGTGGCCAGACCACATCGAGCGAAAGAATCAAAATACAAAGACTATAGTCGACTACCAACAGTCCACCGTAGTCTCGGGGACTACACCTAGTGGGTGCACTCAGCGTGCCCCCACTAGTTCAAAAATTCAATCGATGCACCTAGTGGGTGTACAGATGCAAAGATTTTCGGAAAGAGAGTCTTCAGATAGCATATCCTAACAGAACAAGCGGTGACCAACTAACCTGAATGTTGCTTTGGAGAGCCGAGCTAGCGTCGTAGGCGGCCTGACTGGCGTCCCGCACCGTCTTCATCTTCTCCATCATAATGCCCGCCTGGCGTATGGCTTCCTTGGCAGCATTCACTTCGTCCTCTGGGACATGATGGGTCGCAAAAACTGAAAGTGGGTCGACAGGGGCCTGAGCAGTTGGCAAAGAAGGCAAGGCACTTGACAAGGGCACGGCGAAGGTAACAGAACCCCGATTGGCATCACCAGCGTCCTGAACGACTGGTTCCGCCCTCGGTGTCGATTGTGGCACCTTGCTTGCAGGAGCTCGCCTATTTTTCCTTGCCAAAGGCCTCTCGGGCTCTTCATCATCATCGGGGAGGTCAATAATGTTAGGAGTTGTTCAAAGTTCAATCGACAAAATCACATCACCCAATGGGACACATTGCAGTCAAGTCGACCAAATAAAGACAGAATGGCAGAAATCATACCCGGATTGGAAGTGACCGCATCCTCCATTACCTCATCCTCGTCCCTGTAAGCTGAGGTCCCGGAAGTAGCAGCGCTGCCAGTTCCAAAGTTCGTCTGGTTAAATCAAGAAAAAAACAAACAGCACGGGGCGTCGAGTGAATACAAAGGGAGACACTCACGCAGAAGCGACGGGGATGTCAATCTTAATCTTCGGCAACGCCTTCCAAGGCTTCTGCTCTGCAACTTTGGGATGCTTTGATGGTTTCTCAGTTGGGGTTGGTGAAGAGGTCCGAGGACGCTTTGAAGACTGACCAACCTGAGCAATCACCTTTTCACGGGTGCTCGGTCATTCTTGGTCAAGCTTGGATCGCCTCTCCCAGCGAGGAGGCGACTCGACTTCTTCTTCGTCACTTGAGTCGTCGCTTTCTTCGTCCCCTTCACTGTCAGAATACCATTCGCCACTATCGCCACCACTCACCTCTCCTTCCAGGTCTTGCTCTTGCTCTCCGTTGGGCATTGAATACATTTCGATAAGAGCCTGAAAGAAAGCAGGAAGAATAAAGTCAGTAGACGCAATATAGACAGCTGCGCGAGTGAATTCAGATTACAATCAAAGCTCAGAATTGGGCCTTCTCTAGTACATGGGACTGGTCGAATGGAGGAACTCTCCTGGCTCCCCTGGGGTTGTCCTTGTTTCCGGTCATGCCCGACAGCCACTTCTCCAGTGTGTCATCATCGACCTCCTCTGGGTGAATCCGAGTGGAGTCGTCAAGACCCAAATACATCCAAATCGGATGGTCTCGGGCTTGAAGAGGCTGGATGCGTCGCTGAAGGAAAACCTCCAAGAGATCCATACCGGTGACCCCATCATGGATAAGCTAGACCACTCGTTCGACCAACACCCTAACCTGCGCCTTCTCCTCCGGGAGCACCTTCAAAGAGGAGGGTTTCCTCACTCGGTCCATGGTAAAAGGAGGGAGGCCAGTCGGTTGCCCTGGCATCGACTGGTCTTTGCAGTAAAACTAGGTCGACTGCCATCCGCGAACCAAGTCGGGAAGAATCATGGCTGGAAAGGAACTTTTCCCTCTCATCTGAACACCAAGACCCCCACACATCTGAATCACTTATGTTCTCTCGTCACTCGGATTGGCCTTTTTCACCGTCTGAGAACGACAGGTGAAAATGTGCTTGAAAAGACCCCAGTGAGGCCGACAACCCAAGAAATTCTCGCACAAAGACACGAAAGCAGCGAGATACACGATTGTGTTGGGAGTGAAGTGGTGGAGTTGTGCCCCAAAGACATTCAGAAATCCCCGAAAGAAAGGGTGAGGAGGCAAAGAAAATCCACGGTCGACGTGGGTGGCAAGGAGAACGCGCTCACCCTCCCGAGGTTGCGGCTCGGATTCCTTCCCCGAAAGCCGCGCCGATCCATGGGGGATCAGCCCTCCTTCGGCTAGGTCATCGAGGTCTTCTTGGGTGATCGCTGAGCGGATCCAGTCGCCCTGGATCCAGCCCTTCGGCAGGCCGGCTCGCGAGGAAGAGCCACCCCGACTGGTCGCCTTCCCCTTTGCCTTCGCCGTCGCCTTCTTCGCCCGCTCCAGAGCCGCCGTCTTCTCCTTCCCCATCATCGCCGGTGAGACGCGTACGGAGCGGCGGCGCTGGGGCGAGAGCGAGCGCGACGAAGAAGCCTGAAGAGGGGAAGAGGGAATGGGAACGCATTGTTCAAGAGACCCCGGTCCGATGCCTTATATGAGGTCGCTTCTGAGTGGCTGACTGGTAGGCCCAGGCAGTCCAGTCAAATCCCGTAACAATCGCGCACGCGATACGTGGCAAAAAAGGTGGCGTGGGGATCGAGGCGGCTCCGCCCTATCCCATCCGATTACCGCGACCTCCCTAGTCCCGTGCGCTTCCCAAAATTCGGATCCCGCGAAATCTGCAGGCAGCAGAACAACTTGTTAGACGAAAGATCTCCTCCACGCCGTCACTCGGAGCCTTTCAAGTAAAGAAACTCACTCGACAATGATCAAGGTGACTGAAAAGGAAGTTGCTGTCATCACTCAGGTTCATTGATCCGAAACAAGATATGCTCATGGCATGAAAAATGAGTTGGAGAAGTTCTCAACTCCTTCCCCACTCAAACCTCGATCCATTCGGGGGCTAATGATGAAGCTATGTACCTATGTTAGGGTCATGGACCTGTCCCAACTGCCCTACCCAAGGACATCTCTAGAAGAAATCACCTTTCAATCTACTTGGAGGTGTTCCACTCGACAAACTCGAAGACACTCGACCAAGAAGCAATCACTCGACCAAGACCCAACCACTCGACAGCCAGGAGACCTAAAGGCACTCTGCATGCTAACGGTCGGTTATTAAGTAGCTTTTATGGTCATCATAGCACTTTATTAGAGGCGTTACCAGTAACGCCCGACCTTAATGTATTTAAAACCGTGCACAACTGAGGGCCGGAGGGGTCCGGCGAACTCTATATAAGCCACCCCGTCCTCAGTGTAAAGGGTTCGCACCCCTGTAATTCATACATGCATAATCCAGTCGACCGCCTCCGGGCTCCGAAACGTAGGGCTATTACTTCCTCCGAGAAGGGCCTGAACTCGTAAACCTCGTGTGCTTACAACTACTCCATAGCTAAGATCTTGCCTCTCGATACCTGCCCCCCTACATTACTGTCAGACTTAGAACCATGACAGGCTCTCCGTCCGTGTCTTGAGGGGCGCAGTCAGCCCCGATGTCTTGAAAGGTTATGGGCCTCAAGTTAGCCTACCCGTGGCCCATTACTCCGACAGTAGTCTCCGAAGCTGATGAGGCGCCGTGGACAATCAACCGAGGAGCCTCAGTAGCTTCATTCTCTGAGAATTTGAGGTGGAGACTCTGCTTGACTCTGCCGGGCCGACTGGTAGGAGTCGGCGTCGCCTGACTTCGACTCGTCCAGAAAATACTTTCGAACCCCCTGGCGGGAACTCAGTGGCATATGAGCTAAGCTTCCTGGCCGCCACCCACTTCGTGCCCAACATGTGGCAAACAGTGGCCGGGCCAGCCTGCCTACCCATCCGCGAGATGGGACATGCCCGCAGGCAGGGCCCGCCACTACCATGGCTCGGCGCGCGAGCGGATCCGCTGCGGCCGTGGGGGACGGTTGAGGTTCCCATGGAGTTACCGCGCGCAGTAACTTTGCGCGATAAACGTGGGGGCGTGGGGTTGTGGGCGCAGTAAATCCCACAACTCCCCCCTCGGATTCGCAGCCTACTGGGCTATTAGTAGGGGGAGGAGGGGAAACAGCGGAGCACGCGCGTCCTGCCTCACACTGCTTACTCTCCCTCTTCTCTCTCTCTCTGCACCTCGAGCTTCGTCGAACGTTGCGGCGGTTCGCTCATGATGAGCTCTTCCTCCGCCGTCAGACCCCCGACGATGCACTCCGGCACCTGGGATGGTTTGGAGGTCCATGAGGATCACATCGACTTCCACCGCAAGACGCGTCGATTGCCCGGCGAGGACCTCGTGAGGGTCCGCCTCGCGCGGAGGGGAGAAATTTCACCGACGCCGCAGGAGGGCGAGCGGGTCGTCTTCCGCTCGCACTGCCTATGCGGCCTGGGCCTGCTGGCGAGCAACTTCTTCCGCTCTTTCCTCGAGTTCTACGGACCCCAGCCGCACCACCTCACCCCCAACACGGTGGTGCTGCTGTCCGCCTTCATCACCCTGTGCGAGGTCTTCATCGGCGTTCTCCCCACCATTGAGCTCTGGGGGGAGTTCTTCTTCTCCAAGCTCGGCACCCAAGCCGCGGGCGTGCCGGCTCAGTGCGGTGCGTTCATCGCCTTGCGGAGGTCGGGGGCCGACAACCCGTTTCCCTCCATTAGGCTGATCAAGTCGGTGAAGATGTGGTAGTGGTCGTACTTCTACGTGAAGAACGTCTCCGCAGAGGGCGATTGGATCAACCTGCCGGCCTACGTAGCCGGCCCGCCGGATGGGAGGCAGCCCAACTGGTCGCACCGGGCCCAGACGTTGACGCCTGCAAGAGCCAGCACTGTTGTGCGGCTTCGAGTACTGACGCAGTCGGAGGGCCTGACCGGGCCGGACTTGCTGGCTGCCTTCATGGCACGCCGAGTGCTGCCCCTCCAAAGTCGCCCCCACATGATCTGCCAGATGAGCGGGCACCGAGACCCGAGCCGAATGTGCACCAAGGAGATGCCTCACGATGAGGTAGCCTACATGGTGAACTATCTTGCGAGCTGCGACCTCAACGAAGAGTGGCAGTTCGGCAAGTAGCCATATTCACGTGCTGCCCTTCCGCCTCTGGTGAGTCATTTTCCTTCTCTCTTTTTCTTTGATTCTCCTGACATCTTTACTGCCAAGTCCGTCTTGCTCGTTCTGACCAGTCGGCCTTGGTCAGAACCCCCTCCTCCAGCCAGCAGCCGGCACCATGGGGCCGGACCGCGAGTTCCTCCCTGACCGAGTGGAGAGCGATGTGGACGACCCCGACTTGGGGGCGGCGGCCCTGGAGGACGACGCCGAGGGGGGAGGCAGCGCGTCAGGCGGCCCAAGACTTGGGGCCAGTCTTGAGGACTGGCCTGATGATGACGAGGAGGTTGTCCCACGCCACCAGCTAAGAGCCGGCTAGCCGGGCACGGGCTCATCAGCCCCGCCGGACGCTCAAGGCGGCGGCAAGAAGCGCGGGGCCGAGACGAGCCTGTTCGACAGCCGGCCGAAAAGGCCCAAGGGCTCAGCCGCGGCGACCAAGGGGGACGAAGCGGCCGCAAAGGCCAACCGCTTCCGCAAGGTGGTGAAGACGCTGCAGCTTATTTCAGCGTAAGTACCACCTCCCTTCGTACCTTCACATTTCTTTATTGAGTCTGTCTGAAATTTCTTTACTTTATTTTCCCGGCTTTAGGGCCCCTCTCTCTCTTGAGAAGTCGGCCGTCGGCTCCGTCGTAAAGTCGGCGGAGACCTCCTCCACCACCCGGCGGATTGATCCCGCCGCCGACCTCCGAGGGGCGACGGGGCGAAACGCGCGGGAGGAGCGGGAAGCCGCCTGCCAGAAGAAGGCGGAAGCCGACAAGGCGGAGGCCGAGGCCGCCGATGCGGAGAAGAAGCGCGCAGAGGAAGGCGCACACCGCCAGCCGGCGGTGTTTGTCGTCCCCTTGAACTCCGCGCCGCTGCCACCGGAGTTCACGGCGCAGACTGGGGAAGTCGGCGACGAGACCCGGTCATGGAGAGGGACGCCGACGTCACCGCCACACCAGAAGTCATTGTGCCACCACCGCCACCCTCCGGAGGCGCACCAGGCGGACAACTGGCGGACCCGCCAGTGCCACCAACCGGAGGCGCGGCGGCGACGGGCCTGGCCCTTGAGGTCAGTATGCCGACGCGCCGCCGTCTCACGAAGGCGGCCTCAGCGCCGCGTCCTCTGGAGACCGGTGCTGCGAGCTCCACGATCCCAGACACTGAGGTGTCGAGCACCGCGCCCATCGGGTGGGTGCGGGGAGGCGGGACGGGCCCGTTGAATCGGGCGCTCCTGGACGTCCAAGCCAAGCTCCGGGCTGAGGGCGATGCCATCAAGGAGTGCACCAAGGCATACCTAGCGTCACAAACGGCCATCCGGGTACGCATCCTTCCTTTTTGCTTTGCTTCCTTGTTTTTTCTTTGTGGGGGCGCGCCAGCGCACCCACTGGGTGTAGTCCCCGAGTTTCAGGCCGGCTGCTGAGCAGGCGGCTCAGAACTCTAATCGGTGAGTTCCAAGTACCAACACTTTTTCTGAAATTTTGATGCAGGATTACCACAATCTTCGCGTGACCTCCTTTAACGCCAATGTCGAGGAGCTGGCCAAGCGGACCGCCGACTTGTCGGACAGCCGGGGTAAGTCTTCTTCTTTCTCTGCGGGGGCGCGCTGGCGCACCCGCGGGTTGTAGTCCCCTAGATTCGGGCCGACTGCTGAGCAGTCGAGCCGGATCTCCCCGGCGATCTTTCTTCTTTGTTGACGACTGACATCCCTCCCCCTCCTTCTTCAGAAGCCTACGCCGCCCTTCAGCAGCAGCTGGGCGAAGTCAACACCGCGCTGCGCGCTAAGGAGGAGGAGTGCGGCCGGCTGATGGAGGAGCGCGACCGACTGGCTACGCAGCTAGCGGAGCAGAAGGAGCTGCTCCAGAGGGCACAGAAGGAGGTGGAGGACAAGGAGACCGCCCTTCTCGCCGAATTTGCGTCCGAGCGCTCCTCCTGGACCGACAAGGAGGCGATGCTGGTCTCCGGCTTCCAAGCAATCGAAAATCTTGTCGATGGTGAGCTTCCCCTTGTTTCCTTTTCTGGGCTACCGACTGCTAGTCGAGTCGGCCTTAAATTTTTAACCTTGTTTCTTCACTTTTCTTCCTTAGCAGACTTCTTCCCCGGCCATTCTGATGCCGCCAATCAAGCCATCGAGGCTGACCATGAAGCACGGAGGGCGGACGGCGCACAGGTCGCCGCCGACGCCCCCCGAACACTTGGCGAGCAGATTCTTAGCATCGAGGCCCGTCTTTGGCCAGCCCATCGGATGTTGCGCCGGCTTCAACGTGTCAACGCCCAGGCGATTGCCGCCCTGTGGCCGGACATGCAGGCACCACGCACCCCCAGTTGGACTGCCGACTGGCTGAAGGTAGCAGTCGGCCGTCTTGAGGCCTGGAAGGGTTCTTTAGCCTGGGCTAGAGCCCGCCGGGCTTTAGAATTCGCCAAGGCGTGGTATCCTGGGCTGAGTTTAGCCCAGTTGGCCATGTTCCGGCTGAAAGCTCAGGCGGAGCTGGCAACGGTGGAGGACGATCTTGTCAAGCGTGCCCCATCGATCGCCGAGTACACCGACACCAACGTCTTCATCCTAGAGCGGGCTGAGAACGGCGAGGAGGCGCCGCCGGAGTGGTTCGGGCTGAACCCGGACGACGACGAGGACTCGGCGGAGGTGATCGACTCCAGTGGCAAAGAGGAAGGTGAAAGTGCAACTATCCCTAGGTGGTTTTGGTAATTCATAACAACATATAGCTCATTGAGCTAATGATATTTCAAGATGACTATTTCAGGAAAGCTCAATGATTGGCATGGCATGGATGTGAAAGTGGAACCCTCAAAATGCTAAGGACAAAGAATTGGCTCAAGCTCAAAAGTTCAAGACTCTTCATTTTATATTTTAGTGATCCAAGATCACATTGAGTCTTTACGAAAAGCCAATACTATCAAGGAGGGATGAGGTGTTGCTTAATGAGCCTCTTGCTTTATGTGCTTAATGATATGCTCCAAAATCCTCAACCACCTTTCCATATCCACAAATGACCTAAACCCTAAGCCAAACTCGGTCATACCGATTCTGCCAATCCGGCGCCACCGAGTTTCACTTGTCATTTGCCACTGCCAAACCCTAGCAATTCGGTCCCACCGATAAGGATCTCGGGTCACACCGAGATGGGGTTGCAAACTCTCTGTTTCCCTTTCGTAACTTTCGGTCTCACCGAAGAGAGCGAATCGGTCCCACCGAGATTGCAATATAAACTCTCTGTTTCCTTCTTGTAACTTTTCGAGTCTCACCGAAAGAGCAAATCGGTCCCACCGAGTTTACCTGACCAACTCTCTGGTTAGCAAATTGCCAAACTCGGTCTCACCGAGTTTGTGCAATCGGTCTCACCGAGATTACGTTATGCCCAAACCCTAACCGAATCGGTCCTACCAAGTTGCATTTCAGTCCCACCGAAATTCCTAACGGTCACTAGGTTTACTATTTCGGTCAGACCGAGTTTTTTGATTCGGTCCCACCAAGATTGGTAAATTGTGTAACGGTTGGATTTTGTGTGGAGGCTATATATACCCCTCCACCACCTCTTCATTCGAGGAGAGAGCCATCAGAACACATACACCATTCCTACTCATATGTTCTGAGAAAGAACCACCTACTCATGTGTTGAGACCAAGATATTCCATTCCTACCATATGAATCTTGATCTCTAGCCTTCCCCAAGTTGCTTTCCACTCAAATCTTCTTTCCACCAGATCCAAATCCTATGAGAGAGGGTTGAGTGTTGGGGAGACTATCATTTGAAGCACAAGAGCAAGGAGTTCATCATCAACACACCATTTGTTACTTCTTGGAGAGTGGTGTCTCCTAGATTGGCTAGGTGTCACTTGGGAGCCTCCGACAAGATTGTGGAGTTGAACCAAGGAGTTTGTAAGGGCAAGGAGATCGCCTACTTCGTGAAGATCTACCGCTAGTGAGGCAAGTCCTTCGTGGGCGATGGCCATGGTGGAATAGACAAGGTTGCTTCTTCGTGGACCCTTCGTGGGTGGAGCCCTCCGTGGACTCGCGCAACTGTTACCCTCCGTAGGTTGAAGTCTCCATCAACGTGGATGTAGGATAGCACCACCTATCCGAACCACGGGAAAACATCCATGTCTCCAATTGCGTTTGAATCCTCCAAACCCTTCCCTTTACATTCTTGCAAGTTGCATGCTTTACTTTCCGCTGCCAATAAACTCTTTGCATGCTTGCTTGAATTGTGTGATGATTGCTTGACTTGTCCTAAGATAGCTAAAATCTGCCAAGAACTGAAATTGGGAAAAGGCTAAGTTTTTATTTGGTCAAGTACTCTAATCACCCCCCTCTAGACATACTTTCGATCCTACAAGTGGTATCAGAGCTCTGGTCTCCATTTTCCTTGATCTCCATAGCTTTTGGTGGTCATAGCCTTGGTTTCACAACCTAGGAGAGTATGGCGTCTAGCGAGGGAAATTATCACCGTAGAGGTCCTTACTTTGATGGCACTAATTTTGCTAGTTGGAAGCATAAAATGAAAATGCATATTCTTGGACATAACCCCGCCGTATGGGCTATTGTTTGTGTTGGTTTGCAAGGTGAATTCTTTGATGGGAGAGAACCAAACCATGAAGCTACCGCGGATGAGTTGAAGATGTTGCAATACAATGCTCAAGCTTGTGATATTCTCTTCAACGGATTGTGCCCCGAAGAATTCAACAAAATCAGCCGCCTTGAGAATGCAAAGGAAATTTGGGATACTTTGATTGATATGCACGAAGGTACCGACTCCGTCAAGGAATCCAAGTTGGATGTGCTCCAAAGTCAACTTGACAAGTTCAAGATGAAGGATGGTGAAGGTGTCGCTGAAATGTACTCTAGGCTTGCTCTCATCACAAATGAGATTGCCGGCTTCGGAAGTGAAGAGATGACCGATAGATTCATCATCAAGAAGATCCTAAGAGCCTTGGATGGGAAATATGATACCGTGTGCAAATTAATCCAAATGATGCCCAATTACAAAGATCTCAAGCCAACGGAAGTAATTGGAAGGATTGTTGCTCATGAGATGTCACTCAAGGATAAAGAGGAACTTCATAACAAATCAAGTGGTGCCTACAAAGCCTCATGTGAAGTCCTCACATCATCAAGTGAGAAACAAAACTTCAATGAAGAATTGAGCTTAATGGTGAAGAACTTCAACAAGTTCTACAAGAGTAGAAGCAAAGATAGAAGCTTCAAGTCAAGGTCCTACAATGACAAAAGATCTTCTAGTCGAGAGCGAAACTGCTATAATTGTGGAAGACCCGGACACTATTCCAATGAGTGTACGGCTCCCTACAAGAGAAGAGAAGATTCTCCAAAAAGAAGAAGCAAAGAATCTCCACCAAGAGAGAGAAGGAGTAGAGATGATCGTTATGAACGAAGATACTCACGGAGAAGCAAGGATTCGGAAAGGAAGGAAAAATCATCAAGGAGCTATACAAAACGAAGACATCAAGCTCATGTTGGTGAATGGGTATCCGGCTCCGACTCTGACAGCCACTCCGAGAGAAGTTATCACTCCGACTCCGAAGATACTCAAGATGAAGGTGTTGCCGGTCTAGCACTTGTGTCAACCAACTCCTACGACATATTTGACTCACCAAATGAAGGAATTGGAATATGCTTCATGGCCAAAGGTCCTAAGGTAACACACCCCGAGTATGTTGACTTTAATAGTGATGAAGATGACTTGTTAGGCGATGATGATTTGCTTGTTGACAACTCTAGTGATGAATATTATGGTGAAATATCAATTAATCATGCCAAAACGAATGACAATGATAAGGAGAAGATTGATGCTCTAACTAAAGAACTAAACACTCTTAAGTTAGCCCATGAAACTATCTTCGAAGATCATCGAGAACTTTTAAGAGCTCATGAGAAACTACGCTTTGAAAAGCTCAATCTTGAGCAAGAGCATGAGTTCTTAAAAGCAATCAATGATGATCTCCGCAAGAAAAGTTCTTCTCACATTGCCAAGCGCTTACTTTTATCCACCTACATGCCTCAAGTCAAGACTAGTAACAAGTATAAGAAAGATTCTTCCTCTAGTAGTAACAATGATCATACTAAATCCAATGTTGTTGCTTCTAGTAGTTCTCTTGATTCCACTAATGATTCTCTTAGCCAAGTTACACTTGAGCAAGAAAATAGCTTATTGAAGGGAATTATAGAGAAAGGTGTTTACAAGAGCCTTGCCGGGAGTAAGCAATTCGAGGAAATTGTGCGCAAGCAAGGAATGCATCGGAAGAATCAAGGTGTTGGTTTTGAACGAAAATTCAATGCCAATGGAGTTGAATGGGAAGAAGATCAATACCCCAAGACAAAGTTTGTCCCTCAACAAGAGAAGTATGATACTTCTTCCAAGGGGGTACAAGCTCAAGATGATCTTCCACTACAAGACTACAAGCAAAAAGGCAAGGACAAGCTTCAAGAGGAGATTGATGCATTTGAAGAAGCTCCTAAGACCTTAGTCAAGTGGATTCCCAAGACTACCTCAAGTTCCACTACATCAAGTACGACTACAACTCCAAGGATTCCCATCAAGATGGTGTGGATCCAAAAGAAGAAGAACTAAAGAGTTCTTGAGGGTGACTCCGCCAACATACTTCACTCTTATCATTTTGGCAAGAACAAGTGCAATCAACTTCCACATCTTGCACTAGTTCAAGGAGTCACAAACCCTCTTGTTGGTAAGACAAGGGACAAGGTAACCTAAATTTTTCATGGACATCATCTTGTGTGTGCATCACTCTATGTCTATGGATATCCTTGTTTGTTCCTTATGGGACTAACCCATGTAGGTATTGAAAGTGCAATTCACTCAAATGGATAGCTCCAAGTGATCTACATCAACATTGAGCATCTACATCTTCAACATCTACATGAAGTCATCATCGACAAAACCCAAGGTTAGTTCATCCCTCTTAGGGGGGATATCACATCTAGGGGGAGCTTTACTCTAAGACTTGAGCTAAAGCAACTCTAAAGATGTGAATACAACAATGCTTTATGTAAAAGTGGTAACCCCACTTGAGCTTAAACGATGAGTATGACCTACGATCAAGTGTTCTCACTTGACTCCTAAGTCAATATACTCATATATAGATGACCTAGTCATCGCAAATTGCTTGATAGATGCTAGAATTGGTTGTGCATGCTTTGACACATATTTCATTTGCTATCTTATTGTGTGAGCATGCTGGTTGCATATTTTACTCATTCGAGGACATCCACTTGTTGTTTTGATTGTTTGGCTTTCCTCTTTTGCCAAGTGGATGGACAAGAATGCCTAAGAACCTCCTCTAGCTATCTATGCTTTTCTCGTCTCAAACTCTATTCATGCTGCATCACAAAACTTGATCAAGTCAGATTCGAACCACTCTGTGTGAGGAGCGCTCGGAGTCCCCGATTCGTCATAGACTTAAACTTCCAAAACCTCTTTATGCATCTCGGTCTGACCGATACTCCACTTTCGGTCCTACCGAGTTCATTAAGTTGATCTAGGTTTTGATCTCGGTGCAACCGATTTGAACTTTTCGGTCACACCGAGTTGCAATAACTGCACATAGTTTTGCATCTCGGTGCCACCGAGTTGTTCCACTCGGTCACACCGACAGGGTCGGGCTATATATAGTGACGGGCAAAATTTTGGAAATTTCTCCGAAACCTCTTCGCCCGCGCGACAGCCTGCTCTGCCTTCGTGGTCTCCGGATCATCTTCTCGCCGCCAGCAACCTCCAGTCGCTGGTCTCCGCCGCCGTCAATGGAATTCTGCCCCACCATTGCCGCCGTAGCGAGTCTCCGCCGAACTAGGGTATGGACTCGATCTTTGTGCTATTCTCCACTCCGATTCTTAGCACATTGTGATCATCATGATTCTTGCCATGATTGAAACACTCCTATCCAGTCAATGAACTCATAGATTAGGTTTAATTCGAAAATTTTAGGGTTAGGTTTCCGCCGAAACCATCTCGGACCCACCGAGTTGAAAAACTCGGTCCCACCGATCTGGCTTTTCCATTGCACAAGTGAAACTCGGTCTGACCGAGAATAACTTATCGGTGCGACCGATTTTGGAATTCTGTGAAACCCTAGCAGTCTCGGTGCCACCGAACTGTGACTCGGTCTAACCGAGTTCACCAGTTCTGGTGCCAAAACTGCTTCGGTGTCACCGAGTTTGAAAATCGGTAGATCCGAGATGCTTTCTGTGGGAAACGAAAACTAAGTTTTTGAATTGATCTTTTGCAAAAATCTCTGCTTTTTGTGATGCTCATCCACTCTATCTCATCTATAATCTATTCACAGGGTCAGCAATCAGTGTGCAACATGTCTGATCAAAGTGACAGCCAAAACTTGTCTGAGCAGCAGGTTGTGATGAGTGAGGGCACTAGCCCCTCAAGCTCTTCTCATGATGGCAGCAGGAGTACACCCAGAAATCCGCCTAAGGCTGCCACACGTCAAAGGAAGAAGAGAACGTCTGATTCTGAGGATGAAGACTATGTGGCAGAGGAAGAGGCCACATCCAAAAGAGTTGAGCCAGCTCAAGGCACAAAGCCAGGGCTGAAAATTAAAAGGCCAGCAGGAAGGCAGCCAATGTCAAAGGCCAGAATATCAACTGAGAAGCCTGCCCCTGCTCCCATTGAGCCCATTGCTGCTGAGGGCAAGAAGAGGAAAGAGAGGGTGAAGAAGACTGTGGCTAGAGTCCTTGGCAAGGCTTCCATCATGGATGAGGAGGAAGAAGAAGAGGTTGCTGCACCAGCACCCAAAGCAGCCAAACTCATGGGAGATGCTATAAGGTCAGGAACAGCTGCATCCAAGCCCAAGGAAGCACCTAAGGCTGCATCTAAGCCTAAGAGTGCACCAAAGAGAAACACACGAAGCATCCCAGCTGCAGAAAAGAACAAGGCCCCAGTGCCTGAAGCTATCGAAGAAGAGGAAGAGAGCGTCCTTAGAAAGCTCAAGCCCAAGATCCCAGACCACAACGATGCTCATCCTGTGGCTAAGGACATGAAGCTCAGAAGAGACTCAGGGCTAAAGAAGTGGAGAGAAGCAGATCCGTATGCTTCTAGGAGAAGGACTGCCGTAGATTACAGGTTTCATACCAAGGAGCAGCAAGATTTTTACGAGACTGTTTTGCTTGACAAGAAGCCAATCACTTGTGACATGAGATGGGTCGACTGGACCTACATAAAGGAACATGAAGATCACTACCCCGGAGTATTTGACAGCTTTAGTGCGTGTGGAGTTGCAGACTTTGTTGGGCAGAAGCTCACAAAGTGGAATGAGGAGCTGATCATGCAATTCTACTCCACAGCACACTTTTATCCGGATGGAAGGATCACTTGGATGTCTGAGGGTACAAGGTACCAATCCACTGTTGAGGAATGGGCGAAGTTGATCAATGCCCCAGAGGAGTAGGATGATGACTTGGACATTTATGCCAAGAAAAATATGGAGATCCCGGATGAAGCGCTCGACACATTCAAGTTTGGCTCAGTGCACTATCTGCTCTCAGCATTGCCTACGATCAACTGGATCCTTAGGCACACCCTTCTGCCCAAATCTGGAGATCACAAGATGATCAGAGGTCACGCGATCAACTTGCTTCATGTCTTTGACGTGCCTCAGAAATTCAAGGTTATGAGTCTCATTGTGGAAACCATTAAGAGGACAGCTGCAGACCAGAAGAGGAGTTGTGGGTATGCCCCATAGATTCAGGAGCTCATCAACTCCAAGATGGGCACGAGCGTATATTTATTGGATAAGGAACACCTGCCCATCCGTCCAGAATTTGAGGATAACCAAGTGGTTATGACTGAGAATGAGCCCTCATCTGTCCATGCACAAGCTAAGAAGGAGAAGGCAAAGAAGGAGAAAGCCGCCAGGATGCCTACTCAAGAGGAGGCATCTGATTACTTCTTAAAGACCAAACAAGAGCAGCTCGGTTACCTGATAGCGTCCACCCTGTGGATTGAGCAGAGTATAGCCACCCTGACTCAGAACCAGGCGAGCCTAGAGAGGATCATGGAACAGAGGTTCTATGACTTGGACATCAAGGTGACTGAGATACAGACTGCCGTGGAGCAGCTCCAGGACGACATGAACGAGAGGAGAGGCAGAACCACAACTGATGCTTTTGCCAGGGTGCCCCGAGGTCCGAGGTCGTCTGCACTGCCAGTTGCTGACACTAGAGCCACAACGTCTGAACCAGCTACAGCCTCCGTTCCACCAGCTCCAGCATCCACCACAGCCTCAACTCCTACCACATCTACTGAAGGCTTCGTCCTTGGCGTGCTCCGGACTCCACCACCACCTGAAGATCAAGCCTGAGCGTCGACTTAGCACTATGAATTTTCTAGGAACTTTTTGGTAACTTGTTGCCAAAGGGGGAGAAAATGTATAGATCATAGGCTTCGAGAGAGAGTGTTGCTTTTATTCTCTCTTGTTTTATTTGGTGGTTTTTCGAACTTTGTTTGCTTGCGTGTGCGATACTATGTCATTATTCGTGAGACATCGATGATCAAGTGTTTGATCATAAGCTACACTTAATGTTTGCTTAATGCTTGCTTAAATGCTATCATTCTATCTATTGTCTGTGATCATTCACTATTCTTGGTGATGAGTGCATGTATTTCAATCTTATCATCTTTGAGCGCTCCACCAAGATGTATGTGACATGGAAGAGTAACCCATGATTCTAAACTCCTTGTGCATTTGCAGTCCAAAGCAAATTTTAAATATGCACAAATTTAGGGGGAGCTCTTATTTGTCACATACTTCTCAAAGCGACGATGTATTTCATGATTATTATAACTTGTCGAAGCTTTGATCTATATGTTGTCATCAATTACCAAAAAGGGGGAGATTGAAAGTGCAACTATCCCTAGGTGGTTTTGGTAATTCATAACAACATATAGCTCATTGAGCTAATGATATTTCAAGATGACTATTTCAGGAAAGCTCAATGATTGGCATGGATGTGAAAGTGGAACCCTCAAAATGCTAAGGACAAAGAATTGGCTCAAGCTCAAAAGTTCAAGACTCTTCATTTTATATTTTAGTGATCCAAGATCACATTGAGTCTTTACGAAAAGCCAATACTATCAAGGAGGGATGAGGTGTTGCTTAATGAGCCTCTTGCTTTATGTGCTTAATGATATGCTCCAAAATCCTCAACCACCTTTCCATATCCACAAATGACCTAAACCCTAAGCCAAACTCGGTCATACCGATTCTGCCAATCCGGCGCCACCGAGTTTCACTTGTCATTTGCCACTGCCAAACCCTAGCAATTCGGTCCCACCGATAAGGATCTCGATCACACCGAGATGGGGTTGCAAACTCTCTGTTTCCCTTTCGTAACTTTCGGTCTCGCCGAAGGAGCGAATCGGTCCCACCAAGAATGCAATGTAAACTCTCTGTTTCCTTCTTGTATTGTAACTTTTCGGTCTCACCGAAAGAGCGAGTCGGTCCCACCGAGTTTACCTGACCAACTCTCTGGTTAGCTAATTGCCAAACTCGGTCTCACCGAGTTTGTGCAATCGGTCTCACCGAGATTACGTTATGCCCAAACCCTAACCGAATCGGTCCTACCGAGTTGCATGTCAGTCCCACCGAAATTCCTAACGGTCACTAGGTTTACTATTTCGGTCAGACCGAGTTTTCTGATTCGGTCCCACCGAGATTGGTAAATTGTGTAACGGTTGGATTTTGTGTGGAGGCTATATATACCCCTCCCACCTCTTCATTCGAGAGAGAGCCATCAGAACACACACATCCATTCCACTCATATGTTCTGAGAGAGAACCACCTACTCATGTGTTGAGACCAAGATATTCCATTCCTACCATATGAATCTTGATCTCTAGCCTTCCCAAGTTGCTTTCCACTCAAATCTTCTTTCCCAAATCCAAATCCTATGAGAGAGAGAGAGAGTTGAGTGTTGGGGAGACTATCATTTGAAGCACAAGAGCAAGGAGTTCATCATCAACACACCATTTGTTACTTCTTGGAGAGTGGTGTCTCCTAGATTGGCTAGGTGTCACTTGGGAGCCTCCGACAAGATTGTGGAGTTGAACCAAGGAGTTTGTAAGGGAAAGGAGATCGCCTACTTCGTGAAGATCTACCGCTAGTGAGGCAAGTCCTTCGTGGGCGATGGCCATGGTGGAATAGACAAGGTTGCTTCTTTGTGGACCCTTCGTGGGTGGAGCCCTCCGTGGACTCGTGCAACCGTTACCCTCCGTGGGTTGAAGTCTCCATCAATGTGGATGTAGGATAGCACCACCTATCCGAACCACGGGAAAACATCCGTGTCTCCAATTGCGTTTGAATCCTCCAAACCCTTCCCTTTACATTCTTGCAAGTTGCATGCTTTACTTTCCGCTGCCAATAAACTCTTTGCATGCTTGCTTGAATTGTGTGATGATTGCTTGACTTGTCCTAAGATAGATAAAATCTGCCAAGAACTAAAATTGGGAAAAGGCTAAGTTTTTATTTGGTCAAATAGTCTAATCACCCCCCCTCTAGACATACTTTCGATCCTACAGAAGGCGAGGAGGAGGCTCCAGAGGTCGAGGCGACGGCCAGCCCTAGCCCGACCGCGCCTCTAGCAATGAGCCGCGCCCAACTGAGCCAGCTGTCGCCAGAGGTGATCAGGCGGAGACCAACCAGCCGGCCGCCCTGGCAACTGGCACCGCCGACCCCTCTCCTCCAAATCCGTTCGCGGCTTCCTAAGCTGCCACTTTATCTTTGTTTTACCTGCTTAGTAGTCTCGATGAACTTGTTATTTTGCACAATTCCACCCAGTGGGTGTATCTTGAAGTTCTATTTGATGATTCGGCCAAGGGCCTTTCTATGTAAATATTTATCTGTATTCTATCTCTTCTTGCGTATTGCTCTTTGACTTTTTTCCTTTGCCGCCTTCCCTTGGTTGCCGTTTTGTCAGTCGGACAGCCGCTCTGCGGACTGCCGCTAGATCAAATACTTGGCTTCTTTGGGAAGGCAAGTACTTAGCCTTTTAGAGTTTTTAGCAAGTTATTTTAAGAAACGGCAAGCCGGCTGCTAAAGAGTCGGTTGTAAAAGATTGAAAACCGGCCTTAAACTATGAGCGAGCTTTGAGTCCTTAGCCATTTTTCATATAGACACCCATTCTACCTTACTCCTGTTCGCCGGACAGTCGCTCTGCGATCTGCGGCTTCTAACAGGAGACGGCTTAAGTGCCACATATTACTTGTCCGGCTGCAGGAAGTCGTTTCATAGCTCAAGTCGGCAAGTCCCCGGGCCGACTAGTCGAACCCGGTGCCAAGTGGCATAACAAAGAATAACATATTCATAGGCATAATTCTTTATCATATAGATAAAAGAAGGCAGTCCCAGAGATCTTCTCAAGGGGCCCGAAGTCTTCGTACTTTAATACAAAAGGTAACGTGATACATACTGCATTAACTGTAAAATCTTTGGAGGAGGTTTGCATTCCATGGCCGCTCCATCTCTTTGCCGGAGTCGTCCCTTTTTCGTGCTCGGGGCTTCTGAGAGTCGATCAGGTAGTAGGAGTCATTGCCCAGCACTTTGCTGATGATGAAGGGGCCTTCCCAGGGTGCTGAGAGCTTGTGCTGGCTAGCTGTTCACTGAATCAGCCGGAGCACAAGGTCTCCTTCTTGGAAAGATCACGGCTTGACCTTTCGATTGTAGTATCGGCGTAGGCTCTGCTGGTAGATGCTGGACCGGCTGAGTGCCAACAGCCGGCCCTCTTCCAGCAGATCGATGCCATCTTGACGTGCTTCCTCTGCTTCCTCCTCGGTGTACATGGTGACTCGAGGGGAGTCGAACTCTATGTCCGTTGGGATGACGGCTTGAGCACCGTAGATGAGGAAAAAGGGCGTGAAGCCGGTTGACTTGTTTGGAGTCGTGCGCAGGCTCCAGAGGACGGCTGGCAACTCATCAAGCCAGCAGCCTGCCGAGCGCTCCAGAGGCTCGACCAGCCGAGGCTTGATGCTGGACAGGATTAGGCCGTTTGCTCGCTCTACCTGGCCGTTGGATTGCGGATGGGCAACGGACGCTAAGTCCAGTCGGATGCCCTGTGTCGCGCAGAAACGGGCCAAGGCACCTTTAGCAAAATTTGTGCCGTTGTCGGTGATGATGCTATGCGTTATGCCATACCGAGTTTTGATGTCGGAGATGAAGGTCACAGCGGTCGAAACATTTAAACTCTTGGTTGGTTTTGCTTCTATCCACTTGGTGAACTTGTCCACCGCGACAAGTAAATGAGTCAAACCGCCTCGTGCTGTCTTGAATGGTCCGACCATGTCCAGGCCCCAAACAGCAAAGGGCCAGGCAATATGAATAGTTTTGAGTGCCGAAGCCGGCTGATGAGGCTTAGAGCGGAACTTCTGGCACCCCTTGAATTTTTGGACCAAAGACTTGGCGTCTTCAAGAGCAGTCGGCCAAAAGAAGCCATGGCGGAAAGCTTTGGCGACGAGTGCTCTCGAAGCCGCATGGTGGCCACATTCGCCTTGATGGATGTCTTTGAGGATTGCTTGGCCTTGCTCTGGCTCCACACATCGCTGGTGAACACCAGTGACACTGCGCCTTACGAGCTCTCTATTGATGATGGCGTACGCTACCGCCCGGCGTTGTACTTGCCGAGCCGAGATATCATCGGTTGGCAGCTCTTTGTTCACCATGAATTTGAGGATGGGCTGGGTCCATGAAGGTGCTGCAATTTCTGCAACAGCCAAGACTACGACTTGGACGAGGGCGGCTGGGCCGGGAGGTGGCGGGTTGGAGTCGGCAGCCGCTTGTTGTGTCGATGAAGTCCCCGGGCGGATTGGCGCAGTCCCCGGGCCGGGCTCTGAAGTCTCCGGGCCGGGCTCTGAAGTCTCCGGGCCGAGCTCTGAAGTCTCCGGGCCGACTGCCGCAGTCCCCGAGCTGGGTGCGACTACCACGATTCCCGTGCCACCTGCCGGAATACTCGTGCCATCTGCGGGGGCTCTTGAGTCGAATCTGACTACTTCAGCAGGAGCCGGCACGAAGATGGAGTCTGACTCCGGTGATGGCTTGACGGACGGCTTGAGGAGGCGCTGCAGGGCGACGCCGGACGGTATCGCCTGATAGGTGGAGCCGATTCGTGCCAGGGCGTGTGCTAGGTCGTTGTCGTTTCTTGGTACATGGAGAAACTCGCACCCCTCAAAATATCCGTTGAGTTGTTGTATGATGAAGCGGTTGCTTGCCATTTTTGCGTCCTTGGCATCCCAATCGCCCGACGACTGCTGGACCACCAAGTCGGAGTCACCGTAGCACAGGATCCGGCGAATGCCGAGCTCTTTGGCTAGCCGGAGCCCGTGAATGAGTGCCTCGTACTCAGCGACATTGTTGGAGGCGGCAAAATGGATTTGCAACACATACTTGAGCTTGTCACCCTTGGGAGAGGTGAGGACGATGCCGGTTCCCAAGCCAGTGCGCATCTTGGAACCGTTGAAATGCATTCACCAATGGGTGGAGTCGGGCGTTAGCGGTAGATACTGGGTTTTGGCCCAGTCGACGAGGAAGTCGGCGAGCGCTTGTGACTTGATGGCAGTGCGAGGTTGGTAGTAGCTGGTGTAGGGGGCCAAATCTATGGCCCACTTGACCACTCGACCTGAAGCGTCTCGGCTGCCGATGATCTCGGCTAGAGGAGCCGTGCAGACCACAGTGATTGGATGTTCTTGGAAGTAAGGCTTCAATTTCTTGGTGGCAAAATGCACACCATAGCACATCTTCTGGTAGTGGGGGTAGTTTTGCTTGGAGGTTGATAGTACTTCACTCAAATAATATACTGGTCTCTGGACTGGTAGTGCTTTGCCTTCCTCCTTGCGTTCTACCACAATGACTGTGTTGACCACTCGGCTGGTGGCGGCGATGTAGAGGAGCATGGGCTCCTTAGGAGTCGAAGCCGCCAGGACAGGTGGAGTAGTCAGCGTCTTCTTTAGTTGGAAAAATGCTTCGTCCGCCTTGTGGTTCCACTCGAAAAAAGTGGTCTTCTTCATGAGTTGGTACAGGGGAAGAGCCTTCTCGCCCAGCCGACTGATGAATCGGCTGATGGACGCCAAACAACCGGTGAATTTTTGTACGTCCAGCAGTCGGCTGGGTACCTCCATCCTTTCAATTGCCTTGATCTTCACAGGGTTGCATTCTATGCCGTGTTCGGAGACTAGGAAGCCAAGGAGCTGGCCGGCTGGTACTCCGAAGACGCACTTCTCCGGGTTGAGCTTGATCTGAAATCGGCGCAAGTTCTCGAAGGTCTCTTTGAGGTCTTCCAGCAGTGTTCCATGCTTCTCCGTTTTTACCACTACATCGTCCACATAGACATGAGCATTTCTGTCGAGCTGCTTGAGGAAGCACTTCTGCATGCATCGTTGGAAGGTGGCGCCAGCGTTCCTTAAGCCGAAAATCATGGTTAGGTAGCAGAAAGCTCCAAACGGCATGATGAAGGCGGTCTTCAGCCTATCGGTCGGGTTCAACTTGATCTGGTGATACCCTGAATATGCATCCAAGAAACTCAACAGCTCGCATCCGGCTGTGGAGTCTATCACTTGGTCGATCCTTGGCAAAGCGAACGGGTCCTTGGGGCATGCTTTGTTGAGGCTAGTGTAGTCAATACACATTCGCCATTGCTTGTTCTTCTTCAGTACCAAGACCGGGCTGGCCAGCCATTCTGGAAAGAATACTTCCATGATGAAGCCGACTGCAAGCAGCCGGGCTATCTCTTCTCCAACAACTCTCCTCTTCTCTTTTGACAAGCAGCACAAAGGCTGTCTGACTGGCTTGGCATTAGATTGGACATGTAATTTGTGCTCGGCGAATTCCGTCGGGACACCTGGCATGTCTTTGGGGGACCATGCGAAGATGTCTCGATTCTCATGGAGGAAATCGACGAGCTCGCCTTCCTATTTGTTGTCGAGGTTGGCACCTACGACAGCGTACCTTTCTAGGTGCTCTGGGTCCAAAGGTATCTTCTTTGTTTCCTTGGCCGGCTTGAATGAGCCCTCAGCTTCTGACTCTTTGGGATCAGGCGACATCTCCGGCTGTTTGCTTGCCATCGCCACAACTCGATTTAGCAATCGCTTCTCAGGTGCGATCACGAGGGACTCGGCTAGCCGACTACTCTCTGATGCGCAGGCGGACGACTTCTTGTAGTCGCCATTTATGGTCAGGATCCCCTTGGAACTCGGCATCTTCATCTTGAGGTAGGCATAGTGGGGGACGGCCATGAACTTGGCCAGGGCTCGCCGGCCAAGCAGCGCATGGTATGGGCTCTCTAGGTCCACCACCTCGAACAATATGGGCTCTCAAGATCTTGCCGATTGGCAAGCAGGAAAGGCCAGGAACTATGTCACAGCCCTAGAGTTGATTGCAATTAGTTTCATAAGTATTCATGTCATCATGTTCAAATTTAATAAAATTGAAATGGGGATGTTGAAACCCTAGCACCAAATGAATTCAACTAGGTTCAAACTTAAAACTTTTCAATGAACCCAAAATGCCCTTCATAAATGTTCACCATCTTTGGTCCTGGCTAAACCCTCTGCCAAAAATGGTTTCATATTTTTGGAGGCTATTCTGGATTTTTGCATTAAATCGTTATGTATTTGAATTTGGGCATTTAATTGCTATAATTATTTTAAGTGCTCAAATAATTGTGAAATTAAATGAGGGATGTTGGAAACAAATTCACAAGTGCCCACAATTAATTTCAGCATTTTAATAAATGGTTTAGTATTTTTACGAAATCAAAACTTACTGCAGAAAATAGAAAACAGAATTAAACGAGAGAGAGAGAAGTGCTTACCTGTAGCCCACCTGGCCGGTCCAGCTAGCGGCCCAGCCCACCACCGCCTCCTCCCCTGTCGCCTTCCTCCTCTGCCAGGAGGACCGGCGCGTGCCCGACGCGCGCGCACCACCGTGCAGCCACCTCCTGCCTGCTTACTCGCTGCTGGAGACAGCCCCGAGCGCCACGCACTCCCCCTCGACCGCCCCGTACCCCTCTCACTCTCCTGTGCCCATTCCCCTCCTCTCCCTCGCTCTTTCGTGCGACGCCCGAGTACCACCGTCGCCGCCGTTCGCCTTTGCCGCGGCCACCAGCATCCCCATGTCAAGCCAGCTAGCCCACGAGCTCCGCCTCATCTGCCTCTTCCTCCTCGACGATTCTCCCGGCCTCGGACACGCTGCTTCATCGTCACCATCGCCGTTTCCGTCGCCGGCCACGAAGCTCATCGCCGTCGATTCGGGAGCTACCGGACGTCCCCGACCTCGCCCTTCCGCTCGTTGTACTCGCTGTGAGCACCTGCATCTAACCCCCCTAACCCTGCTGCTTCTTGCTCGCCGTAGTCGTCGCCCCTTGCAGCCGCAGCACGCCGCCGGCCGAGCTCGCCGTCAACGCAGCTCCGGTGACCATTTCGTCACCCTGGCGACTCCAACAAGCTCGTAGCACCCCGTAGAGCAGCCCCAGCGCGTCAGTTGGCTCGCTTGTGAGCTGCAACACCGAACCCGCAACTCCCCCGAGCTCCGGCCGCCGCCCGGCTCGTCGCCGCCGCGGTTACGCGCTGCCCCAGCTCCTTCCGTCTGGACCACTAGATGCGCGCGAGTCCCAGGAGCACGTAGATGCCCTCTGCCGCGAGTTTGGTCGCCCGTGGGCAAAACCCGAGCCGTTCCGCCGTGTCTGGCCTCGCCGGCATCGAGTCGCCGGCGGGTTTGACTCGTTTGACCGCGGTTGACCACTGGTTTGACCTTCCCTGACATGTGGGCCCAAGCCCCTAATTAGTTAACTCGAGATTAATTAGAGCTAACTAATTTAGTTAACTAAACTAGACACCGACATGTGGGCCCCGCCCTGCTAACAGCCTGGTTAGGGTTAGTTTAGCACTAACTAACTCAGTTAGTTGGCTGAGTCACTGACCAGTGGGTCCCACTGGTCAGGTTTGACCTGGAGGCGCCCAGTTGACCAGCTAACATCACCTTGACGTCATGCTGACACAATAATTATTTACTGGAATTATTTTTTTCTACAGGAAATTCCAGAAAATAGTTAAAACTTCTAAAAATCATAGAAATTCAACCGTAACTCCAAATGAAATAATTTATATATGAAAAATTATCAGAAAAATTCAAGGAATCCATTTGTACCATTTTCATGCATGTTTGAAAAATGTTTGTCCTCTGTTTTGGACAAAAAAATAAAGGGCATTTAAATAATCATATATGGGGTTGGAATTTGAATCTTGTACTCAAACCAACTTCATTTAAATCATAGCTAGATGCATTAGCTCAAATCACAGCATATTGCCATGTCATGATCATGCATCATATTGTTGCATTGCATTGATTGTGTCCTTCTCTGTTTGCCGGTAACCATCCCCTCTCAGTCGACGATGTTTCCGACGATGTGATCGATGACACCGATGAAGAGCTATATTATCTTCAGAAGTGCAAGGCAAGCAAAACCCTCTTGTTCATTCCGATACAATCCCACTCTCTCGCTCCTGCTCTCTTTTACTGCATTAGGACAACAACGATTCAACTGTTACCTGCTGCGGTAGTTGAACCCCTTTCCTCTGCATGACCTGTCATTGCCACAGTAAATAGATGAAACCCACTAGTATGACTAGGAGTTGTTTGAGCCCTGATGTGCCTACTCATTCATGCTTGTTTGTCATGCCTGCTACTGCTTAGAGTTGAGTCTGGTCAGATTCATCGGGAATGAATTGGAACGTGGTGAACATGTCCTACCGTTGAGAGCTAAGTGTGTGGACACGATTTGGTAAAGGTAGCGGTGAGAGACCATGTAGGAGTACATGGTGGGTTGTCTCATTGTAGCCGTCCTTAGGAACTGAGTTCTGTGTTTGTGATCCATGAACAGTTACTACCACACATTGGGCTCCGGGCGCTCCAAGATCTCTCGACTTATTAATCAGCCTGATCTCTGTCCAGGAGTTGCAACTAGTTTCTGGTGTTTGTAGGTAGTGTTAGTGGTCTACCAAGTGGCACCCGGTACAGGTGGGCTTGGGACAGACTAGGCACCGTGGCACGGTGTACCAAGTGGCACCCGGATGGTGGGCTTGGGAACCCTGCACACATCGTTTGGGGCCGTGAGCGACACCCCGGCCGGATCTCCTTGCGGATGGAACCCGAATAGGTGATAAACCTGGACGAGAGACTTGTTGGTTAGTCAGGTCGTGGCCGACTCCCTCGCCCGGCTTCCGCTTGAAGGTTGCCGCGGTACATGGCGTGTACAGGGCTATAAGTGGCGAGAGCGTGTGTGAAGAAGTACACCCCTGCAGGGTTATCATTATCTATTCGAATAGCCGGATTCCTCGGATATGGAAACTTGGACCCCTTGCATAGTTCATAGACAAGTGAAGGTGGATACCCTAAAATGCGCAAGATAAGTGTGAGTGCTATGGATGGCATTCTCGCAGGGAGACGGGAGCGGATCCATAGTGGTGTATTGATATAGTGAAATTGTGGACTCGTGTGCGCCACCTCAAAAGAGTTCCTTGCAGTCGTAGTTCAGGTTAGCCACTAAGTCAAAGCTGGCTTGCTGCAGTTAAACTCCAACACCCCCTTTGTTGATACCGATGCATATGTTGATAGTTCTGATGTAAGTCTTGCTGGGTACATTCGTACTCACGTTTGCTTAATTTATGTTTTGCAGAGAGACTTCAGTCCCGCTAGTAGTTCCGCTTGGACTTCGACGTTTAGCTTGATACCTCAGCTACGATCCTGTGCCCTCGGCAGGATCTGGTAGATAGTCAGGCTTCTCAGCCTTTTTCATTTGTAGATGCCTGTACTCAGACATGTTAAGCTTCCGCATGTGCTTTGACTTGTATGCTCTGAATGTTGGGTCATGAGACCCTTGTTTGTAATATATCGCTCCTCGGAGCCTAATGAATAAATACTTGAGTCGTAGAGTCTTGTTGTGATGCCATTTTGTATGTACTCATATCGGGCATATTGTGTGTATGATTGAAATGCTTGGTATGAGTGGGATCCGACAATCTAGTTGTTTATCCTTGGCAGCCTATCATGTGGGGAAATGTAGTCTAGTGCTTTCTGAGCGATAGTTGTCCGCTATAGCCCGGTTCACCGGAGTCCTGCTAGCCCAGCACTACTGCTCAGGACACTTGACTGGCCGGCATGTGTTTCACTTCGTTCCTGTGTCTGTCCCTTCGGGGAAATGTCACACGGTGACATCCGGAGTCCTTCCTAGCCTGCTACAGCCCGGGTTTCCGGAGTCCTATTAGCCCAGTGCTACAGCCCGGATTCACACGCTGCTGACCGACATGCTCGATGTGATTCATGTATGCCTGTTCCCATGAGTTAGTGCCACTTTGGGTTCACGACTAGTCATGTCGGCCCGGGTTCTTTGTCATATGGATGCTAGCGACACTATCATATACGTGAGCCAAAAGGCGCAAACGGTACCGGGCCAGGTAAGGTGGTACCCGTGGGAATACCGTGCGTGAGGCCGCAAAGTGATATGATGTGTTACATGCTAGATCGGTGTGACTTAGGATCGGGGTCCTGACAAACTATGCTGTGGAACACCGTCCGGCTGGACTGCAGTTGCCTCTGCCTGATTCCTAACTTCTCCATGGTGTCTTTGTACAAGATGTTGATGCTGCTGTCGACGTCTATCAGGACTCTGGAGAGGCGAGCAGCTCGCTTGTCCGTGGCAAAGGTGGCGTCCAAAACCAAAGCGTAGGAGCCAGGTTTGGGCATTACTTCTGGGTGGTCAGCTCGGCTCCAGCTGATGGGCTTCTCAGACCAATGCATGAACTCTGGGGGGTCAGTAGCTACTGCATTCACCTCCTGCTGCTGCAGTCGCCTGCTGCATCGATCGTCGGCCACACTGGTGAATACGACATAAGCTCCCTGCTCTTCTGGGTACTCGTCTTGTACTGCACCGACTGGTCTGACCGCCAGCTGCTGGGGCGGTGGAGGCGGCTGCCCCGCAGGTGGGGGAGGCGAAAGTCCGTCTCCCTTGGCTATCCTAGTGAGCTAGTGGCATTTCCAAGTGGTGTGTTTGGCCGGCTTCGCGCCACTGTGGAACTTGCAGGGTCCATCCAGAGTCTGCTCATATGAGAAAGACGGCTGCCAGTTGGACTTGCCGCCCTTCTGGCGTTTGGGCGGGGGCTGCCCTTCTGGCTGCTGGTTTTCGACTGTCGCCACCTGTCGGCTGGTGAAAGTCGGTGGTGGGCCTTTGCGCCTATGGTCGTTCTGCGGTTGACGCCGACTGGTGTCTCCGGCCGGGGTTCGGGGAGCCTGGGGAGCCACCTTGCCGGTCGCGCCGACTTGAATCTCTGTCTTCATGGAGGAGTCGGCCGTGGCGTACTTGTCCGCTATGATCAGCAGCTCGTTGAGGGTTTCCGGCTCGTCACAGAGAAGCTTGTGCTTGAGGAGGGTGCCCTCTCGGCATCCTGCAGTGAAGTAATCGATGGTCTGCACCTCATGCACGCCTTCGCAGGAGTTGCGAAGCTCGGCCCAGCGCGTGAGGTAGTCGCGGGTTGACTCGCTGGGGCCCTATACACACAAGGAGAGCTGGCGAGGCTTGGGAGGCCGCTTGTACGTGCTAGTGAAGTTGCGGACGAAGGCATTAGTGAGGTCGACCCAACTGTTGATGCCGTGGGGCCTTAAGCTATTCCGCAAGTCCGGGCCGTGCCTTGGAGCATGAGCGGAACGTACTTCACAGCAACACGCTTGTTGCCGTCTGCTATGCTGACGGCCGTGGAGTAGTCGACCAGCCAGTCCTCCGGCTTCACGGAGCCGGTGTATTTGGGTGTGTCTCTAGGGAGCGTGAACCCTTTGGGGAAGGGCTCGTCTCGGATGCGGGGGGCGAAGCATGATGGACCCAACTCATCTTCTTCTTCAAGCGCCAAGGATCGATGGAGATGGTCGATCCGGTGGCGGGCGTCATTCTCTCCCACTCCCTCTCGGCGGCCAAGGTGGTCGCCGAGCGTTGGGTGATCAACAGGCGGCAGGGAGACTCGCCTTTCCCTCCTAGGAGGAGGAGGCAGACAGTCGTCCCGTCATTCCACGGTTCTTGGGCGACCGTCTCGGTCACGCTCTATGGCGATGCGAGTCTGACTGCGGCTGGCAGCCGGCCTTGTCTTTTCTTCCGCGGACGCCGCCAGTTGGCGTCCGAGACTCCGCGCCTTGGTCTCGGCGCAGAAGTAAGTTGTCATTCCGTCGGCGCGGCGCATCAGTGTGGCAGCCGGCCTCATTCTGCTCAGCAGCCGCGTCAAGGAGTCGCTGGACGCGCTCTGTCATCAAGTGACATTCTTCGCCCTCGAACTTCTCCAGCTCGTTCGCCGCCGCCTGGGCGGCTTGAATGTTCTCCGCAGGCGTGGCGTAAATGGGGCGATTCGCCCCGAGCAGATCGGCGTTAGCCGCGCCGCGCTGCTGGACCGTGCCAAGGCGGCTAGGCCCTGCCGTAGCCGGCGTGCCGCCCACAGCGCGGTCCATCTCGCGCTAGTAGGCTTCTGATAGGCGTCCCATGCTGGCCAGCTCTTTGGTGCCTTCGACTAGCTGAAGGCGGCGTGCCTCCAGCGTCTCGGCGTCGGCGTCTTCGGGAATGGGCGCCGCCAGGTCTTGTAGCGCCGCGTTGAGCGAGTCGTAATCACCCCGGCCAAAGTGCTCGTCAAGATCAATGACAAGCACTTCCGTGACGGTACTTCCGCCGCTCTCCACGCGAGGAAGTGGTTCGTCGTAGACCACCACGTTGGACGGGAACGTGTCAAGTGACGCGGTGTCAGAGTTGACCAGCATCGGATCGGTGGAGCCTACGGACTCCAAGTCCCCAGCTGGCTCGCTGGCGACGTGGAGTTGATCGAGGAGGCCCGCAAGGAGGCCCTCGGGGCCGCCCCCGCCCACGTCAGATGCGGGCTTGTCGGAGAGGCGGACCTCGCCGACAAGATCGGCGAGGCAACTGGCTGCGACGGCGATTTCAGCGCCATGCAGCGCGTCGGCGCAGACTCCGTCTAGCGTGCCGGGCTGGCTGCGCTCGCCAGGGAGAAAAAGGGTTCCCGTCCAGAACAGGTCTCCGGACGACGGTGCACCAGGCCCCCTGTGGGCGCCAAATGTCGGGGGTTGGGTGCGACATATGCCAATGGATGGCTTATCATGGTGGGGGCGAGTAGAACGTCGTCGGTGCCTGGAAACGGGATGAGGCGTAGACACAAACGCCGGCGTACTTTACCCAGGTTCGGGGCTCTCCTAGGAGATAACACCCCTAATCCTGCTCTGCGGGGTCTCCGCATGATCACTAAGGCAAAGTGAGTACAAAGGTGCTCCTCGAGCTGTATCTATGGATAGGAGAAGGCAAGGCTAGCTCTCTCCCTTCTCTAAGGTCTGGTCTAGTTCTAATGAATCGGAACCCTTTGCATGGTTGTCCCGGGGGGGTTTATATAAGCCTACCCCCCAGGGGTACAACGGTAAACTGTAGGGACGTAGGGCCCAGCTGTCAGTCTCTTCACCTTCGGGCCCTCCTACCGGCCGTGGGGGCCCGTCAATTGGTGGGCCCAGCCGACTGGTCGGGTACGGAGCCGACAGGCCGCACCCGCCGCTGGCGGGTCCTGCCGGCTACTGATTACTGTAGCCGTGCCTCTAATGACGCAGGCTTGGTTATGGGGTCGTGGCTACAGTCATGCCGCCTGGCAGACGATTACTGTAGCCACTCCCCGTCTCGTCTGGTTAATGGCGCGTGGGACCCATGGGAGGGGCAGGCCGACTTCCGCGGGCCGGCTCCCTACGGGTCTGACTGGTGGCGCCCTTGCCGTCTTCTGGACTCTCACTGACTGGTAGGGCCCGTCTTCCGTGGATCGGACCGTCGTGGGTACAGGACTCCGCCCACTGTTTCTGGCGTCAGGGATGGCATGGCAACAGTTCTGTGCCAGACGGAGATCTCCGCTAGTACAGCGCACTATGCCCTGGCCATCCCCCGGAAAAGGGGATGGAGTGGGCTTCACTGTCGCCACTCCCTGTCCCATCCCCCTTGATGAGGGCATGGGCTTTGCTGGTGTCGGGGGCCGACTTCCCGTGGTCGGCGACTTCAGAAGCCGCCAGTCAGAGTCGGCCGGTCTCGATCTCATCCATAGGACTCGGACGCTTATGGGCAGCCGGTTGTTCCTCCAGCCGCCATCCTGAAGTCGGCTCTCTGTCCATGTCTTGAGGGGCGCAGTCAGCCCTGATGTCTTGAAAGGTTATGGGCCTCGGGTTAGCCTACCCGTGGCCCATTACTCTGACAATCACATCAGTCTCTAATGATGTGATCCCATTAATCAAATGACAACTCATGTACATGGCTAGGAAACTTAACCATCTTTGATTAACGAGCTAGTCAAGTAGAGGCATACTAGTGACACTCATTTTGTCTATGTATTCACACATGTACTAAGTTTCCGGTTAGCATGAATAATAAACATTTATCATGATATAAGGAAATATAAATAACAACTTTATTATTACCTCTAGGGCATATTTCCTTCAGTATCCCACTTGCACTAGAGTTAATAATCCAGATTACATTGTAATGATTCTAACACCCATGGAGTCTTGGTGTTGATCATGTTTTGCTCGTGAGAGAGGCTTAGTCAATGGGTCTGCAACATTCAGATCCGTATGTATCTTGCCAATCTCTATATCTCCCTCCTTGACTTGATCACGGATGGAATTGAAGCGTCTCTTGATGTGCTTATGAAAGTGCAACTATCCCTGGGTGGTTTTGGTAATTCCTACCAACATATTTTTGGGGAACATAGTAGTTTCAAAAAAATTCCTACGCACAGGCAAGATCATGGTGATGCATAGCAATGAGAGGGAAGAGTATCGTCCACGTACCCTCGTAGACCATAAGCAGAAGCGTTATGAGAACGTGGTTGATGTAGTTGAACGTCTTCACGATCCGACCGATCCAAGTACCAAACACACGGCACCTCCGAGTTCAGCACACGTTCAGCTCGATGACGTCCCACGAACTCCGATATAGCAGGGCTTCACAAGAGAGTTCCGTCAGCACAACTGCGTGATGACGGTGATGATGTTGCTACCGACGTAGGGCTTCGCCTAAGCACCACTACGATATGATCGAGGTGGATTATTATGGAGGGGGGCACCGCACACGGCTAAGGGATCAATGATAAACTTGTGTGTTCTAGGGTGCCCCCATGCCCCCGTATATAAAGGAGCAAGGGGGGAGGCCGGCCGGCCCCTGTAGGGCGCACCAGGAGGAGGAGTCCCCCTCCTAGTAAGAGTAGGGCATCCCTTTCCTACTCCTACTAGGAGGAGGAAAGGAACGGGAAAGGGGAGAAGGGAGGAGAGGGAGGAAAGGAGGAACGGGGGGCCGACCCCCTAGTCCAATTAGGTTTGGGCTAGGGGGGCACGCGCCCTGCCTCCTCTCTGTTGGAAATATGCCCTAGAGGCAATAATAAAAGCATTATTATTATATTTCTCTGTTCATGATAATTGTCTTTATTCATGCTATAACTGTATTATCCGGAAATCGTAATACACGTGTGAATACATAGACCATAATATGTCCCTAGTAAGCCTCTAGTTGACTAGCTCGTTGATCAACAGATAGTCATGGTTTCCTGGCTATGGACATTGGATGTCATTGATAACGGGATCACATCATTAGGAGAATGATGTGATGGACAAGACCTAATCCTAAGCATAGCACAAGATCGTGTAGTTCGTTTGCTAAGCTTTTCCAATGTCAAGTATCTTTTCCTTTGACCATGAGATCGTGTAACTCCCGGATATCGTAGGAGTGCTTTGGGTGTATCAAACGTCACAACGTAACTGGGTGACTATAAAGGTGCACTACAGGTATCTCCAAAAGTATCTGTTGGGTTGACACGGATCGAGACTGGGATTTGTCCCTCCATATAACGGAGAGGTATCACTGGGCCCACTCGGTAATACATCATCATTATGAGCTCAAGGTGACCAAGTGGTTGATCACGGGATCATGCATTACGGTATGAGTAAAGTGACTTGCCGGTAACGAGACTGAACAAGGTATTGGGATACCAACGATCGAGTCTCGGGCAAGTAACATACCGATTGACAAAGGGAATTGTATACGGGGTTGATTAAATCCTCGACATCGTGGTTCATCCGATGAGATCATCGTGGAGCATGTGGGAGCCATCATGGGTATCCAGATCCCGCTGTTGGTTATTGACCGGAGAGTCATCTCGGTCATGTCTGCTTGTCTCCCGAACCCGTAGGGTCTACACACTTAAGGTTCGGTGACGCTAGGGTTGTGAAGATATGTATATGCAGTAACCCGAATGTTGTTCGGAGTCCCGGATGAGATCCCGGACATCACGAGGAGTTCCGGAATAGTCCGGAGGTAAAGAATTATATATAGGAAGTGCTGTTTCGGCCATCGGGACAAGTTTCGGGGTTATCGGTATTGTACCGGGACCACCGGAGGGGTCCCGGGGGCCCACCGGGTGGGGCCACCTGTCCCAGGGGGCCACATGGGCTGTAGGGGGTGCGCCTTGGCCTATATGGGCCAAGGGCACCAGCCCCTATAGGCCCATGCGCCTAGGGTTTCCATGGGGGAGGAGTCCCACTAGTGGAAGGCACCCCTGAGTGCCTTGGGGGGGAGGGAAACCTCCCCTGGCCGCCGCACCTAGGAGATTGGATCTCCTAGGCTGGCGCACCCCCCCCCCTTGGCCCTCCTATATATAGTTGAGGAGAGGGAGGACTTCATACCTCAGCCTTTGGTGCTCCCTCTCTCCCCGTTACGTCTCTCTCTCGTAGTATAGGCGAAGCCCTGCTACTGTGACGCCCTGCATCCACCACCACGCCGTCGTGTTGCTGGATCTTCATCAACCTCTCCTTCACCCTTGCTGGATCAAGAAAGGAGGAGACATCATCCGTTCCGTACGTGTGTTGAACGCGGAGGCACCGTCCGTTCGGTGCTAAGATCATCGGTGATTTGAATCACGTCGTGTTCGACTACATCATCCCCGTTCTTTGAACGCTTCCGCTCGCGATCTACAAGGTACGTAGATGCATCTAATCACTCGTTGCTAGATGAACTCCTAGATGGATCTTGGTGAAACCGTAGGAAAATTTTTGTTTTCTGCAACGTTCCCCAACAGTGGCATCATGAGCTAGGTCTATGCGTAGTTCTCTTGCATGAGTAGAACACAAAGTAGTTGTGGGCGTTGATTTTGTTCAATATGATTGCCGTTACTAGTCCTATCTTGATTCGGCGGCATCGTAGGATGAAGCGGCCCGGACCGACCTTACACGTACTCTTACGTGAGACAGGTTCCACCGACTGACATGCACTAGTTGCATAAGGTGGCTAGCGGGTGTCTGTCTCTCCTACTTTAGTCGGATCGGATTCGATGAAAAGGGTCCTTATGAAGGGTAAATAGCAATTGGCATATCACGTTGTGGTCTTTGCGTAGGTAAGAAACGTTCTTGCTAGAAACCCATAGCAGCCACGTAAAACATGCAAACAACAATTAGAGGACGTCTAACTTGTTTTTGCAGGGTATGCTATGTGATGTGATATGGCCAAAAGGATGTGATGAATGATATATGTGATGTATGAGATTGATCATGTTCTTGTAATAGGAATCACGACTTACATGTCGATGAGTATGACGGTGACAGGATGATCATGGAGCCCCAATATGGAGATCAAAGGAGCTATGTGATATTGGCCATATCATGTCACTATTATTATTTGATTGCATGTGATGTTTATCATGTTTTGCATCTTGTTTACTTAAAACGACGGTAGTAAATAAGATGATCCCTTACAACAATTTCAAGAAGTGTTCTCCCCTAACTGTGCACCGTTGCTACAGTTTGTCGTTTCGAAGCACGCCGTGATGATCGGGTGTGATAGATCCTTACGTTCACATACAACGGGTGTAAGACAGTTTTACACATGCAAAAACTCTTAGGGTTAACTTGACGAGCCTAGCATGTACAGACATGGCCTCAGAACACAGAAGACCGAAAGGTCGAGCATGAGTCGTATAGAAGATACGATCAACATGAAGATGTTCACCGACGTTGACTAGTCCGTCTCATGTGATGATCGGACACGGCCTAGTTCACTCGGATCATGTAATACTTAGATGACTAGAGGGATGTCTAATCTGAGTGGGAGTTCATTAATAATTTGATTAGATGAACTTAATATCATGAACTTAGTCTAAAATCTTTGCAATATGTCCTGTAGATCAAATGGCCAACGTTGTATTCAATTTCAACGCGTTCCTAGAGAAAACCAAGCTGAAAGACGATGGCAGCAACTATACGGACTGGGTCCGGAACCTGAGGATCATTCTCATAGCTGCCAAGAAAGATTATGTCCTACAAGCACCGCTAGGTGATCCACCCGTCCCACAGAACCAAGACGCTATGAACGCTTGGCAGACACGTACTAATGACTACTCCCTCGTTCAGTGCGGCATGCTTTACAGCTTAGAACCGGGGCTCCAAAAGCGTTTTGAGAGACATGGAGCATATGAGATGTTCGAAGAGCTAAAAATGGTTTTTCAAGCTCATGCCCGGATCGAGAGATATGAAGTCTCCGATAAGTTCTTCAGCTGTAAGATGGAGGAAAATATTTCTGTCAGTGAGAACATACTCACTATGTCTGGGTTACATAACCGCTTGACTCAGCTGGGAGTTCATCTCCCGGATGACGCGGTCATTGACAGAATCCTCCAGTCGCTTCCACCAAGCTACAAGAGCTTTGTGATGAACTTCAATATGCAGGGAATGGTAAAGACCATTCCTGAAGTATTTGCTATGCTGAAATCAGCAGAGGTAGAAGTCAAGAAGGAACATCAAGTGTTGATGATGAATAAAACCACTAAGTTCAAGAAGGGCAAGGGTAAAAAGAACTTCAAGAAGGACGGCAAGGAAGTTGCTGCGCCCGGCAAGCAAGCTGCTGGGAAGAAGTCAAAGAATGGACCCAAGCCTGAGACAGAGTGCTTTTATTGCAAAGGGAAGGGTCACTGGAAGCGGAACTGCCCCAAATACTTAGCGGACAAGAAGGCCGGCAACACCAAAGGTATATTTGATATACATATAATTGATGTGTACCTTACCAGTACTCGTAGTAACTCCTGGGTATTTGATACCGGTGCCGTTGCTCATATTTGTAACTCACCGCAGGAGCTGCGGAATAAACGAAAACTGGAGAAGGACGAGGTGACGATGCGCGTCGGGGATGGTTCCAAGGTCGATGTGATCGCCGTCGGCACGCTGCCTCTACATTTACCTACGGGATTAGTTATAAACCTCAATAATTGTTATTTAGTGCCATGTTTGAGCATGAACATTGTATCAGGATCTCGTTTAATACGATATGGCTACTCATTTAAATCCGAGAATAATGGTTGTTCTATTTATATGAGAGATATGTTTTATGGTCATGCTCCGATAGTCAATGGTTTATTCTTAATGAATCTCGAGCGTATTACTACACATGTTCATAGTGTGAGTACCAAAAGATGTAAGGTTGATAATACCACATACTTGTGGCACTGCCACCTTGGTCACATAGGTGTCAAACGCATGAAGAAGCTCCATGCAGATGGACTTTTAGAGTCTCTTGATTATGAATCATTTGACACGTGCGAACCATGCCTCATGGGAAAAATGACCAAGACTCCGTTCTCAGGAACAATGGAGCGAGCAACCAACTTATTGGAAATCATACATACTGATGTGTGCGGTCCAATGAGTGTTGAGGCTCGCGGTGGCTATCGTTATGTTCTCACCCTCACTGATGACTTGAGTAGATATGGGTATGTCTACTTAATGAAACACAAGTCTGAAACCTTTGAAAAGTTCAAGGAATTTCAGAGTGAGGTTGAAAATCAACGTGACAGGAAAATCAAGTTTCTACGATCAGATCGTGGAGGAGAATACTTGAGTCACGAATTTGGCACACACTTAAGAAAATGTGGAATAGTTTCACAACTCACGCCGCCTGGAACACCTCAGCGTAACGGTGTGTCCGAACGTCGTAATCGCACTCTATTAGATATGGTGCGATCTATGATGTCTCTTACCGATTTACCGCTATCTTTTTGGGGCTATGCTTTAGAGACTGCCGCATTCACTTTAAATAGGGCTCCGTCGAAATCCGTTGAGACGACACCGTATGAATTATGGTTTGGGAAGAAACCTAAGCTATCGTTTCTAAAAGTTTGGGGATGCGATGCTTATGTCAAGAAACTTCAACCTGAAAAGCTCGAACCCAAGTCGGAAAAATGCGTCTTCATAGGATACCCAAAAGAAACTATTGGGTATACCTTCTACCTCAGATCCGAAGGCAAGATCTTTGTTGCCAAAGACGGACTCTTTCTGGAGAAAGAGTTTCTCTCGAAAGAAGTAAGTGGGAGGAAAGTAGAACTTGATGAAGTATTGCCTCTTGAACCGGAAAATGGCGCAACTCAAGAAAATGTTCCTGAGGTGCCTGCACCGACTAGAGAGGAAGTTAATGATAATGATCAAGATACTTCTGATCAAGCTCCTACTGAAATTCGAAGGTACACAAGGACACGTTCTGCACCAGAGTGGTACGGCAACCCTGTCTTGGAAATCATGTTGTTAGACAACGGTGAACCTTCGAACTATGAAGAAGCGATGGCGGGTCCGGATTCCGACAAATGGCTGGAAGCCATGAAATCCGAGATAGGATCCATGTATGAAAACGAAGTATGGACTTTGACTGACTTGCCCGTTGAACGGCGAGCCATAGAAAATAAATGGATCTTTAAGAAGAAGACAGACGCGGATGGTAATGTGACCATCTATAAAGCTAGGCTTGTCGCTAAGGGTTATCGACAAGTTCAAGGGGTTGACTACGATGAGACTTTCTCACCGGTGGCGAAGCTGAAGTCCGTCCGAATCATGTTAGCAATTGCCGCATTCTTCGATTATGAAATATGGCAAATGGACGTCAAAACGGCATTCCTTAATGGTTTCCTTAAGGAAGAATTGTATATGATGCAGCCGGAAGGTTTTGTCGATCCTAAGAATGCTGACAAGGTGTGCAAGCTCCAACGCTCGATTTATGGGCTGGTGCAAGCATCTCGGAGTTGGAACATTCGCTTTGATGAGATGATCAAAGCGTTTGGGTTTACGCAGACTTATGGAGAAGCCTGCGTTTACAAGAAAGTGAGTGGGAGCTCTGTAGCATTTCTCATACTATATGTAGATGACATACTTTTGATGGGAAATGATATAGAACTCTTGGACAGCGTCAAGGCCTACTTGAATAAGAGTTTTTCAATGAAGGACCTTGGAGAAGCTGCTTATATATTAGGCATCGAGATCTATAGAGATAGATCAAGACGCCTCATAGGTCTTTCACAAAGCACATACCTTGATAAGTTTTTGAAGAAGTTCAAAATGGATCAGTCCAAGAAAGGGTTCTTGCCTGTTTTGCAAGGTGTGAGATTGAGCTCGGCTCAATGCCCGACCACAGCAGAAGATATAGAAGAGATGAGTGTCATCCCCTATGCCTCAGCCATAGGTTCTATTATGTATGCCATGCTGTGTACCAGACCTGATGTAAACCTTGCCGTAAGTTTGGTAGGAAGGTACCAAAGTAATCCCGGCAAGGAACACTGGACAGCGGTCAAGAATATCCTGAAGTACCTGAAAAGGACTAAGGAAATGTTTCTCGTTTATGGAGGTGACGAAGAGCTGGTCGTAAAGGGTTACGTCGATGCTAGCTTCGACACAGATCTGGATGACTCTAAGTCACAAACCGGATACATGTATATGTTGAATGGTGGAGCAGTGAGCTGGTGCAGCTGCAAGCAGAGCGTCGTGGCGGGATCTACATGTGAAGCGGAGTACATGGCAGCCTCGGAGGCAGCACATGAAGCAATATGGGTGAAGGAGTTCATCACCGACCTAGGAGTCATACCCAATGCGTCGGGGCCAATCAAACTCTTTTGTGACAACACTGGAGCTATTGCACTTGCCAAGGAGCCCAGGTTTCACAAGAAGACAAGGCACATAAAGCGTCGCTTCAACTCCATTCGTGAAAATGTTCAAAATGGAGACATAGAGATTTGTAAAGTACATACGGACCTGAATATAGCAGATCCGTTGACTAAACCTCTCCCTAGGGCAAAACATGATCAACACCAGAATTCCATGGGTGTTCGATTCATCACAATGTAACTAGATTATTGACTCTAGTGCAAGTGGGAGACTGTTGGAAATATGCCCTAGAGGCAATAATAAAAGCATTATTATTATATTTCTCTGTTCATGATAATTGTCTTTATTCATGCTATAACTATATTATCCGGAAATCGTAATACACGTGTGAATACATAGACCATAATATGTCCCTAGTAAGCCTCTAGTTGACTAGCTCGTTGATCAACAGATAGTCATGGTTTCCTGGCTATGGACATTGGATGTCATTGATAACGGGATCACATCATTAGGAGAAATGATGTGATGGACAAGACCTAATCCTAAGCATAGCACAAGATCGTGTAGTTCGTTTGCTAGAGCTTTTCCAATGTCAAGTATCTTTTCCTTTGACCATGAGATCGTGTAACTCCCGGATACCGTAGGAGTGCTTTGGGTGTATCAAACGTCACAACGTAACTGGGTGACTATAAAGGTGCACTACAGGTATCTCCGAAAGTGTCTGTTGGGTTGACACGGATCGAGACTGGGATTTGTCACTCCATATAACGGAGAGGTATCACTGGGCCCACTCGGTAATGCATCATCATTATGAGCTCAAGGTGACCAAGTGGTTGATCACGGGATCATGCATTACGGTACGAGTAAAGTGACTTGCCGGTAACGAGACTGAACAAGGTATTGGGATACCAACGATCGAGTCTCGGGCAAGTAACATACCGATTGACAAAGGGAATTGTATACGGGGTTGATTAAATCCTCGACATCGTGGTTCATCCGATGAGATCATCGTGGAGCATGTGGGAGCCAACATGGGTATCCAGATCCCGCTGTTGGTTATTGACCGGAGAGTCGTCTCGGTCATGTCTGCATGTCTCCCGAACCCGTAGGGTCTACACACTTAAGGTTCGGTGACGCTAGGGTTGTAGAGATAGTATATGCAGTAACCCGAATGTTGTTCGGAGTCCCGGATGAGATCCCGGACGTCACGAGGAGTTCCGGAATAGTCCGGAGGTAAAGAATTATATATAGGAAGTGCTGTTTCGGCCATCGGGACAAGTTTCGGGGTTATCGGTATTGTACCGGGACCACCGAAGGGGTCCCGGGGGCCCACCGGGTGGGGCCACCTGTCCCAGGGGGCCACATGGGCTGTAGGGGGTGCACCTTGGCCTATATGGGCCAAGGGCACCAGCCCCTATAGGCCCATGCACCTAGGGTTTCCATGGGGGAGGAGTCCCACTAGTGGAAGGCACCCTGAGTGCCTTGGGGGGGAGGGAAACCTCCCCTGGCCGCCGCACCTAGGAGATTGGATCTCCTAGGCTGGCGCACCCCCCCCCCTTGGCCCTCCTATATATAGTTGAGGAGAGGGAGGACTTCATACCTCAGCCTTTGGTGCTCCCTCTCTCCCCGTTACGTCTCTCTCTCGTAGTATAGGCGAAGCCCTGCTACTGTGACGCCCTGCATCCACCACCACGCCGTCGTGTTGCTGGATCTTCATAAACCTCTCCTTCCCCCTTGCTGGATCAAGAAAGGAGGAGACGTCATCCGTTCCGTACGTGTGTTGAACGCGGAGGCACCGTCCGTTCGGTGCTAAGATCATCGGTGATTTGAATCACGTCGTGTTCGACTACATCATCCCCGTTCTTTCAACGCTTCCGCTCGCGATCTACAAGGTACGTAGATGCATCTAATCACTCATTGCTAGATGAACTCCTAGATGGATCTTGGTGAAACCGTAGGAAAATTTTTGTTTTCTGGAACGTTCCCCAACACTCTCTTCTACCACCTGGCCCATGAGGCCCAATACTTCTTCCCCGTATTCCCGTAACTCTCTGGTACTCCGAAACATACCCGAATCACTCGGAACCTTTCCGATGTCCGAATATAGTCATCCAGTATATCGATCTTTACATCTCGACCATTTCGTGATTTCTCGTCATGTCCCTGATCTCATCCGGGACTCCGAACTACCTTAGGTACATCAAACCACATAAACTCATAATACCGATTGTCACCGAACGTTAAGCGTGCGGACCCTATGGGTTCGAGAACTATGTAGACATGACCGAGACACGTCTCCGGTCAATAACCAATAGCTGAGCCTGGATGTTCATATTGTCTCCTACATATTCTACGAAGATCTTTATCGGTCAAACTGCATAATGACGTACGTTGTTTCCTTTGTCATCGGTATGTTACTTGCCCAAGATTCGATCGTCGGTATCTCAATACCTAGTTCAATCTCGTTACTGGCAAGTCTCTTTACTCGTTCTGTAATGCACTATCCCGCAACTAACTCATTAGTTGCATTGCTTGCAAGGCTTATAGTGATGTGCATTACCGAGAGGGGCCAGAGATACCTCTCCGACAATCGGAGTGACAAATCCTAATCTCGATCTATGCCAACTCAACAAGTACCATCGGAGACACTTGTAGAGCACCTTTATAATCACCCAGTTACGTTGTGGCATTTGGTAGCACACAAAGTGTTCCTCCGGTAATCGGGAGTTGCATAATCGCATAGTCATAGGAACATGTATAAGTCATGAAGAAAGCAATAGTAGTAAACTAAAACGATCAAGTGCTAAGCTAATGGAATGGGTCAAGTCAATCACATCATTCTCCTAATGATGTGATCCCGTTTATCAAGTGACAACTCATGTCTATGGTTAGGAAACATAACCATCTTTGATTAACGAGCTAGTCATGTAGAGGCATACTAGTGACACTCTGTTTGTCTATGTATTCACACATGTATTATGTTTCCGGTTAATACAATTCTAGCATGAATAATAAACATTTATCATGAAATAAGGAAATAAATAATAACTTTATTATTGCCTCTAGGGCATATTCCTTCAGTCTCCCACTTGCACTAGAGTCAATAATCTAAATTACACAGTAATGATTCTAACACCCATGGAGCCTTGGTGCCGATCATGTTTTGCTTGTGAGAGAGGCTTAGTCAACGGGTCTGCAACATTCAGATCTTGCAAATCTCTATGTCTCCCACCTGGACTTGATCGCGGATGAAGTGTCTCTTGATGTGTTTGGTTCTCTTGTGAAATCTAGATTCCTTTGCCAAGGCAATTGCACGAGTATTGTCACAAAAGATTTTCATTGGACACGATGCACTAGGTATGACACCTAGATCGGATATGAACTCTTTCATCCAGACTCCTTCATTTATTGCTTCTAAATCAGCTATGTACTCCGCTTCACACGTAGATCCCGCCACGACGCTTTGTTTAGAACTGCTCGAACTTACAGCTCCACCATTCAATATAAACACGTATCCGGTTTGCGATTTAGAATCGTCTGGATCAGCGTCAAAGCTTGCATCGATGTGACCATTTACGACGAGCTCTTTGTCACCTCCATAAATGAGAAACATATCTTAGTCCTTTTCAAGTATTTCAGGATGTTCTTGACCGTTGTCCAGTGATCCACTCCTGGATTACTTTGGTACATCCCTGCTAAACTAATAGCAAGGCACACAAAAGGTCTGGTACATAGCATTGCTTACATAATAGAGCCTATGACTGAAGCATAGGGAACACTTTTCATTTTCTCTCTATCTTGTCCAGTGGTCGGGCATTGAGTCTTACTCAACTTCACACCTTGTAACACAGGCAAGAACCCTTTCTTAGCTTGATCCATTTTGAACTTCTTCAAAACTTTATCAAGGTATGTGCTTTGTGAAAGTCCAATTAAGCGTCTTGATCTATCTCCATAGATCTTGATGCCCAATATATAAGCAGCTTCACCGAGGTCTTTCACTGAAAAACTCTTATTCAAGTATCCTTTTATGCTATCCAGAAATTCTATATCATTTCCAATCAACAATATGTCATCCACATATAATATTAGAAATGCTACAGAGCTCCCACTCACTTTCTTGTAAATACAGGCTTCTCCAAAAGTCTGTATAAAACCATATGCTTTGATCACACTATCAAAACGTTTATTCCAACTCCGAGAGGCTTGCACCAGTCCATAAATGGATCATTGGAGCTTGCACACTTTGTTAGCACCCTTTGGATCGATAAAACCTTCAGGTTGCATCATATACAACTCTTCTTCCAGAAATCCATTCAGGAATGCAGTCTTTACATCCATTTGCCAAATTTCATAATCATAAAATGCGGCAATTGCTAACATGATTCGAATAGACTTAAGCATCGCTACGGGTGAGATGGTCTCATCATAGTCAACTCCTTGAACTTGTCGAAAACCTTTCGCAACAAGTCGAGCTTTGTAGACAGTAATGTTACCGTCAGCGTCAGTCTTCTTCTTGAAGATCCATTTATTCTCAATGGCTTGCCGATCATCGGGCAAGTCAACCGAAGTCCACACTTTGTTCTCATACATGGATCCCATCTCAGATTTCATGGCCTCAAGCCATTTTGCGGAATCTAGGCTCATCATCGCTTCCTCATAGTTCTTAGGTTCGTCATGGTCAAGTAAGATGACCTCCAAAACAGGATTACCGTACCACTCTGGTGCGGATCTTACTCTGGTTGACCTACGAGGCTCGTTAATAACTTGATCTGAAGTTTCATGATCATCATCATTGGCTTCCTCACTAATTTCTGTAGGTGTCACAGGAACCGGTTTCTGTGATGGACTACTTTCCAATAAGGGAGTGTGATGCCCCGAGACCGTTGAGCCAGGTGTCCTCCAGTTATTCGCTGTCATTGTCATGTCATTTGCTTGCATGTTGCATCTTATCATGTCATCATGTGCATTGCATCACCATGTTTTAAAACTTGCATTCGTCCGGGTTCTCCAAGTTCTTTCCGTTGTCCGTTCTGAGCCCAGACACACTTGCACGCGCCCGCGGCATGTCCGAAATATTATTTTAAAAGTTGCTAGAAAATGTTCTCAGAATGGAATGAAAGTTGGCGTGTGGTCTTATTATACTGTAGATAGACCGCCTGTCAAGTTTCATCGCATTCGGAGTTCGTTTGACGCCCCAACGATTAACTATAGTATAGTCGGTCAAACGTCGGACGTTTTCGGTCTCCGGAAACAGTCGCCGGGCCTTCTCTCTTCCCTTTTCTCAGCCTGACGCCTTCTGCATAGTCCACTACCTACCACCAGGCCCAACCTAACCTCTCCCGTCAGCCCGTGGCCCTCCTCACGCACGCGTCCGAAAGTTGTCCCGGACCCGACCCGGACAGTCGTTACCGTTGTGTCCGGATCATCCCCAAACATCTACAAAACGTCTCCGTTTTGTTAATTGGACTTCCTAACATATTTTTCCCGACCGCTCGATTTTATTGGAGGGACGGATTAGCCCCTAAACTCTCCCTCTTTCCTTATATATATACTCCCTAGTCTAAATCAAGACCAAACCCTAGAAACTAGGGATCTGTCCCATCCATTCCGCATCCACCTGCCCAAATCCCCTCGCAGCGCCGCCACCCCCCACCTAACTCCACTCAGTTTTCCGTGCCCGGCCAATCAAGAGCGCATGCCTCGATCTGGATCGAGAGGAGCGCCGATCCATCCCAGTCTCTCCTCGCAGAGACCTCCCGCGAGCCTGCAGGCCGACCCCGTCACCGTTCCTCCTCTGCTCTCTTCCTTCCCCTCTCTCTTTTCTTCTCTGTCTCACCTCTCTCTATGTGTCTCTCTTCGCCACGGATAGGACTCGACGACCTCCGCCATCCAGGGCCTCGCCATGGCCGTCCTCTCCTTCCTTGCCTTGCCGGAGATGCCCCGTCTTTGCCATGTCCCGCTGCCGCCCGGACCGTCTGCGTTGACCCCTGCATCCGCTCTAGCCTTGCCGTCCCGCCGAAGTCCCCATGCCTGGGTCCGGGCCCTCGCAAGCCACGGCCGAGGCAGCTGCCTCCTCGCACACCCGATGCGCGGGCGCGACCCCTTGACCCTGCCGACGAGGTCTGCCGCCAAGGACGCCCTGCCATGGCGCCGCCGTTTCAAGATTCAAGCGCCGGACGCCAAGTCCCTGCCGCCCAGGACCCATCGTGCGCCTTCCTCTGCATCGAACAGCGGTCAAGAATATCCTGAAGTACCTGAAAAGGACTAAGGAAATGTCTCTCGTTTATGGAGGTGACGAAGAGCTGGTCGTAAAGGGTTACGTCGACGCTAGCTTCGACACAGATCTGGATGACTCTAAGTCACAAACCGGATACGTGTATATTTTGAATGGTGGGGCAGTAAGCTGGTGCAGTTGCAAGCAAAGCGTCGTGGCGGGATCTACATGTGAAGCGGAATACATGGCAGCCTCGGAGGCAGCACATGAAGCAATATGGGTGAAGGAGTTCATCACCGACCTAGGAGTCATACCCAATGCGTCGGGGCCGATCAAGCTCTTCTGTGACAACACTGGAGCTATTGCTCTTGCCAAGGAGCCCAGGTTTCACAAGAAGACAAGGCACATCAAGCGTCGCTTCAACTCCATTCGTGAAAATGTTCAAGATGGAGACATAGAGATTTGTAAAGTACATACGGAACTGAATGTAGCAGATCCGTTGACTAAACCTCTCCCTAGAGCAAAACATGATCAACACCAAAATTCCATGGGTGTTCGATTCATCACAATGTAACTAGATTATTGACTCTAGTGCAAGTGGGAGACTGTTGGAAATATGCCCTAGAGGCAATAATAAAAGCATTATTATTATATTTCCTTGTTCATGATAATTGTCTTTATTCATGCTATAATTGTGTTATCCGGAAATCGTAATACATGTGTGAATAACAGACACCAACATGTCCCTAGTGAGCCTCTAGTTGACTAGCTCGTTGATCAACAGATGGTCATGGTTTCCTGCTATGGACATTGGATGTCATTGATAACGAGATCACATCATTAGGAGAATGATGTGATGGACAAGACCCAATCCTAAACATAGCACAAGATCGTATAGTTCGTTTGCTAGAGTTTTCCAATGTCAAGTGTCTTTTCCTTAGACCATGAGATCGTGTAACTCCCGGATAACGTAGGAGTGCTTTGGGTATGCCAAACGTCACAACGTAACTGGGTGACTATAAAGATAGACTACGGGTATCTCCGAAAGTGTCTGTTGGGTTGACATGGATCAAGACTGGGATTTGTCACTCCGTATGACGGAGAGGTATCACTGGGCCCACTCAGTAATGCATCATTATAATGAGCTCAAAGTGACCAAGTGTCTGGTCATGGGATCATGCATTACGGTACGAGTAAAGTGACTTGCCGGTAACGAGATTGAACGAGGTATTGGGATACCGATGATCGAATCTCGGGCAAGTAACATATCGATTGACAAAGGGAATTGCATACGGGGTTGATTGAATCCTCGACATCGTGGTTCATCTGATGAGATCATCGTGGAGCATGTGGGAGCCATCATGGGTATCCAGATCCCGCTGTTGGTTATTGACCGGAGAGTCGTCTCGGTCATGTCTGCTTGTCTCCCGAACCCGTAGGGTCTACACACTTAAGGTTCGCTGACGCTAGGGTTGTGAAGATATGTATATGCAGAAACCCGAATTTTGTTCGGAGTCCCGGATGAGATCCCGGACGTCACGAGGAGTTCCGGAATGGTCCGGAGGTAAAGAATTATATATAGGAAATGCTGTTTTGGCCATCGGGACAAGTTTCGGGGTTATCGGTATTGTACCGGGACCACCGGACGGGTCCCGGGGGCCCACCGGGTGGGGCCACCTGTCCCGGGGGGCCACATGGGCTGTAGGGGGTGCGCCTTGGCCTACATGGGCCAAGGGCACCAGCCCCACTAGGCCCATGCGCCTAGGGTTTCCATGGGGGAGGAGTCCAAGTGGTGGAAGGCACCTCTAGGTGCCTTGGGGGGGAGGGAATCCTCCCCTTGGCAGACGCACCTAGGAGATTAGATCTCCTAGGCTGCGCACCAACCCCCCTTGGCCCTCCTATATATAATGGGGGAGAGGAGGGACTTGACACACCAGCCCCTGGCGCCTCCCTCTCTCCCCGTTACGTCTCTCTTCCTCGTAGTATAGGCGAAGCCCTGCTACTGTGAGCCCTGCATCCACCACCACGCCGTCGTGCTGCTGGATCTTCGTCAACCTCTCCTTCCCCCTTGCTGGATCAAGAAGGAGGAGACGTCTCCCGTCCCGTACGTGTGTTGAACGCGGAGGTGCCGTCCGTTCGGCGCTTGGTCATCGGTGATTTGGATCACGTCGTGTTCGACTACATCATCACCGTTCTTTGAACGCTTCCGTGCGCGATCTACAAAGGTATGTAGATGCATCCAATGACTCGTTGCTAGATGAACTCCTAGATGATCTTGGTGAAACGAGTAGGAAAATTTTTGTTTTCTGCAACGTTCCTCAACACTTCATGCATATTTTAACTTACAAACTAAGCATCACATGTAAAAACTTAATATATGAAACTTGCTTAGAATTTTGTGTAGATTAATAATGTATAATTTTCATGCATGTCTAAAATGTTTAAAATGCTGTTTGTTTAATCTTGCTTAAATAACTTGCTAAAATGCTTTATTTCATAACTAATTAACCGTAGCTCCAAACCTAACAAACTTTATATGTAAATGGGGTATAAAAATGCCTAGTTTAACATGGTGTACTTGTTTTGCATGTTTAACAACCCTAAAATTGTGTTTGGGGCAAAACAGTACCAAATCTATAATATGCATATGGGGATTTACCGGAATTGTTGTTCGTTGCTTTCGGCCTCATTTAAACTTGACGAGATAGGTAGTTTTATTTTGCTTCACCCTCTTGCCATGCTAACAACATTTAATATTGTTGAGTACATAAACAAGATCGAGCTAAATAAGTCACGTGGTGTTTCGTCAATATGCAACGGAGTTGCATATTGAGCTCCACTTAATTTGTAGAATTGTTTGTGCACTTTGCCATGCCATGCCTCATTAAACCGGACATGCATCATACCTGTTTGCGCACCGTGCCATGCTTATGTGGTGGTTGTTTACCATGATTGTTTGCTTCTTTCCGGTGTTGCTTCTTCGGGTTGGTTCCGATAATGTCGCGTTTGTGAGGATCCGTTCGACAACGTCCGTTTGTCTTCTTCTTGGACTCGTTCTTCTTCCTTGCGGGATTTCAGGCAAGATGACCATACCCTCGAAATCACTTCTATCTTTGCTTGCTAGTTGCTCGCTCTTTTGCTATGCCTATGCTGCGATACCTACCACTTGCTTATCATGCCTCCCATATTGTTGAACCAAGCCTCTAACCCACCTTGTCCTAGCAAACCATTGTTTGGCATGTTACCGCTTTGCTCAGCCCCTCTTATAGCGTTGTTAGTTGCAGGTGAAGATTGGAGCTTGTTCCATGTTTGGAACATGGATATTTTGTTGGGATATCACAATATCTCTTATTTAATTAATGCATCTATATACTTGGTAAAGGGTGGAAGGCTCGGCCTTATGCCTGGTGTTTTGTTCCACTCTTGCTGCCCTAGTTTCCGTCATATCAGTGTTATGTTCCCGGATTTTGCGTTCCTTACGCGGTTGGGTTATTATGGGAACCCCTTGACAGTTCGCCTTGAATAAAACTCCTCCAGCAAGGCCCAACCTTGGTTTTACCATTTTCCACCTAGCCTTTTTCCCTTGGGAGTCGCGCATCCCGAGGGTCATCTTTATTTTAACCCAACCCCCCCCCCCCCGGCCAGTGCTTGTCCAAGTGTTGGTCCAAACCAGAGCCCCTTGCGGCGCCACCTCAGGGAAACTCGAGGGCTGGTTTTAGTTGTACGGATTGCCTATCCGGTGTTGCCCTGAGAACGAGATATGTGCAGCTCCTATCAGGATGTCGGCGCATCGGGCGGTCTTGCTGGACTTGTTTTACCATTGTCGAGGATGTCTTGTAACCGGGACTCCGAGTCTGATCGGGTCTTCCCGCTAGAAGGAATATCCTTCGTTGACCGTGAGAGCTTGTGATGGGCTAAGTTGGGACACCCCTGCAAGGATTTGAACTTTCGAAAGCCATGCCCGCGGTTATGGGCAGATGGGAATTTGTTAATGCCCGGTTGTAGAAAACCTGAAGTTGACCTTAATTAAAATACATCAACCGCGTGTGTAACCGTGATTGTCTCTTTCCGGTGGAGTCTGGGAAGTGAACACGGTGTTAGAGTTATGCTTGACGTAGGTTGTTCTAGGATCACTTCTTGATCATAGTCATTCGACCGTGCCTTTGGCTTCTCTTCTCGCTCTCATTTACGTATGTTTAGCCACCATATATGCTAGTCACTTGCTGCAGCTCCACCTCATACCTTTTACCTTACCCATAAGCTTAAATAGTCTTGATCGCAAGGGTGTGAGATTGCTGAGTCCCCGTGACTCACAGATACTTCCAAAACCAGTTTGCAGGTGCCGATGTTACCGAGTAGGTGACGCAACCAAGCTCAAGGAGGAGCTCGATGAAGATCTTGTCCTTTGTGTTGTTTCGTTCTAGTTGATCAGTAGTGGAGCCCAGTTGGGGTCGATCGGGGATCTGTGTAGCTTTTGGGGTAGTCTTCTTTTATTTTGGGTTCCGTAGTCGGACCTTGATTGTATCTGGTTGATGTAATGCTTTATTCATGTAATTGTGTGAAGTGGCGATTGTAAGCCAACTATGTATCCTTTTCCCCTTATTGTATTACATGGGTTGTTGTGAAGATTACCTCACTTGCGACATTGCTTTCAATGCGGTTATGCCTCTAAGCCGTGCTTCGACACGTGGGAGATATAGCCGCATCGAGGGCATTACAAGTTGGTAATCAGAGCCTTTCCCGACCTTAGGAGCCCCCTGCTTGATCGAATAGCTGGCGTTGTTGAGTCTAGAAAAATGTTTTGAGTCATTTAGGAATTATATATATCAAAGAGTTAGGACTTGTTTTTACTCCTCAGTCCCTTCGTCACTCTGGTGAGGCATCCTGACGTAGACTTTTGACTCTTCTCTTCTCAAATTTCACAAAAAAAATTAGGATCAGGCGGGTATCTTGGAATCGTTCCGATGGTTTTGTGACGAAAACATTGTTCTTGGTGCCTCCTGACATTTAGGGTTGTGGCAGTGTCTCGGGGAGTTGAGCTCTGAGGTGTTGTCGTCACAATTTTATCATTACAGTTCTGGAATACCTAAGTTTAGTTTCACCGACATCGAAAATCTCTTTTATGCAGTTGTTGGTGAGATAACCTCGACGCCACCCAGTACTGGGGCAAGAGTTCGGGAGTATTGCCATAACTCGTATAACGGATGCTTTTCGAAGGTTGAGGTAGATGATTTCTGAAGGTTTCTTGGTTATGTGTTGAAGGATGGATACAGCTGGATGTAGGAATTGTTAGTTTTGGGTGAGATATTATGCTTCCCCTGTATCCCCAACACCTGATTGCATAACTGGGAAAGTTTCGGGAGTTTATAAGTGGGAATTCAAGTAGCTCTTAGGATATCTTTCCGACAGGTGTATGATATGAAATTGGGGTTCGATGTCTAGTGGTCCGCCTATTCACAGTTGGTTTTGCAGTGGTCTCGTTGTGTCTTAAAGAGTCCTTGGCTATGCCGACTCGGGGACGCTTCGTATGTCATGTGCACTGCCTTGTACATGATGGTGTTGTACGATCGAGCCCGTGTAGGCCCCACCACGAAAACTTCGGACGAAATCTCTATCATATGTTTGTTCCGGCTTATTCTGCAAGCCAATCCTTTGTTTTGTTTTGAGTTGTGGTATTCGAGTTGCTTCAGAGAAAAATGTGGATTCCATCCCTTTCCTAAGCGGTGTTCTCATACCCCGATGTGAATAATAATCCTTCTTGATTGTCGAGTTTGTCTTGTCAATCCTTTTTACCGGCGTGTTTCTCTTCAAGTGGATCCGATCATTTTCAACATTGGCAAGATCAACTCAGTTTTCGTCAACGGTGTTTGTTTCATCCGTCTCCAAGTTGCCTTTGTTTTCCCCCCCCCCCCCCCCTTTTTTTTTTAAGGACTCAAATTTCTTAATCAAGTATCCATTTTATTCGTGTGAAGTCTCTCCATTCTTTTCCTTCATGTTCTTACCCGGTGTTCTCATGAAGATTCTAACAGAGCTTCAAGTTCGTCACTCTTCACTCGTTTTCTTCTCCGATGGATTAAAATCAAGCTTTTGGTGTTGATCTCATACCCCTTTCTCCTCGTTTCAGATACCTTCTCATGCCGGTGCACCTCAAATTCATTCTTTTCTCGCTATTCAATTATTCCGGAGTGCTGAAGATATCTCTGAAAGCTTGTTTTTTTCCTTCAAGATTCGTTCAAGTTATTTCGAGGTTCTTATCTTATTCTAGCCATTTAATTCAACCGACGCAATCTATCTTTTAAATCATTCAACGGTGTTTCTTTTGAGTGGGCCCTAACCCATAGGTCTTTTTCCAGGATCTTACCTGACTCTTCTATTTTCCCGGAGCTACCATCAAATCCTTTTCAAAGTTTGACGTAAGAATGAATTGTCATCAGTCAAATGTCTTTCTCCAAGATCTTTCATTTCTTTCATCGTTGGTTCAACCTTTCCAATTTTAATTCCAAAGTACCTCAATAATTCTTGGTGGTGTTTCTCATCGTCATTCTCTGCATTTGAAGACCGAAGAAGAATTCTCTCTCAATCTTGCTCCATTCTCTTCAAGATTCGTGATTCTAGCTGTTGCCATCCTCTCGTAATTGTTTTGATTGTGAGAATTATTTTCACCTATCCGGAGCAATTCAAGAGTCTTCTCAGTTTGTTATCCGGAGTCCATCAATTCAGGTTTATTCATTCTCAGCTGTCAGTTATCGTTCTCCAATCTTACCGGTGATTCGTTCAAGTGATCTCTAATCAGTTCATGATCCCTTCGTTCTCATGTATCTAGATTGTCTCAAGTAACTTCGTTCATTTCACAATTCTTACCTGGTGATTCATCCCTTTACTTCATGCATTTTAAATTCTACCGGTGGCTCTTCCAAGATTCTTCTTCCTTCGTTATAATCTCAATTGACTCTTTCTTTCCAATTCTACCGGTGGTTCATTGAAGACCTTCCCAAGTTTATGTTATATCTCTCTTAATCTTTTCCACGAGAATAAGTAATATGTCAAATCCATTGATTGTCATCAATTTAATTGGTGAAGGATGCGCACAACGTAATTCTTATTCTTTGTTTCATCCAAGTGATTATTTCCCTATTCCAGAGGCTCATCAAATTCTTGGTTTCATTTTTTTCATCTTTCTTTTCCTGAGTTCCAAGCTTTTTCGCATTATATCATCGTTAAGATTCATCTAAATCATCGCAAGGCTTCACCTTGTGTTTTCAACCTCTCTTTCCTTCCGTTTGATCATCCTTTTGTTACCGGAGTTCTCAACGAAGGCTCGACATGGTGATTCATCAAGGATTTAATTCTTTCTCGAAGTGTTCATCGAGATTCTTTTATAAGGAGCTCAAGCATTCTTCATCTTGGTATCCGGAGTGCAATGCTTCCTTCCATATCAATAGAGGTGGTATTATATCATTCTTGATAATTTGAGTTCATGTTTCATGATTCACATGTTGTCAAGAATGAGGTATTTAAACCCATCACTTTCTTCATTGGAATTATCTTGGGTTATATTTCACCTAAAGCTTTCCTTTAAGGATTGTCGCTCTTATGGTGTTTATCAATGATCCAAGTTCTTCATTTATCCTCCCAGTGAGATAGCTTCTCGTCTCCTTGTTCTTATCAATCCAATTCTTTTTCCTGTGAGTGGTAGGTGGTCACCTCATAATTTGAGATGTACTCCATAAGACCATATCAAGCTTATTCTTTTCGTTGTTGGTTTTCCAACAACTCTGTTCTAGCATTTGTTGTAAGCGTGATCCCTCAAGATCTTGTTTCCCTTCGTTCATTCCATTCGATTCTTAATTTTGTTCCGGAGGCTTTGTGATGTTGCTCTCTTCAACCCATCTTTTCGTTCTGTCAGGATCGTGTTCTTTTCTTGGTTTATCCATCTAACCGGAGTGTTGTGTCCTTTTTGCTCAAGCTCTTTTCGCCTTATCAAGCCTTTCATCTCTTCTCAACCGGAGTGCTGTCTGAGATCTTTCTTACCCCTTGTTTCATTCATTCATTAGTTCCGGAGGCAGTATGTTGTTATTCCTTGTTCCTTTTTCTAACGGAGTGTTTTCAACTTCGTTCATCTCTGTTGTATTCTTTTCTCGAAATGGCTTAACCTTTTCAAGGTTCTTTGGTCTCACTCATTGGTCAAAGAAGCAACTTAGTTTTACCTCTTCTCTTTCTCTTCCGTTTTCCCTCCGGTGCCATTCTAGATCTCGAGACGAGATCCTCTCGTAGTGGTGGAGTGTTGTGATGCCCCGAGACCGTTGAGCCAGGTGTCCTCCAGTTATTTGCTGTCGTTGTCATGTCATTTGCTTGCGTGTTGCATCTTATCATGTCATCATGTGCATTGCATCATCATGTTTTAAAACTTGCATTCGTCTGGGTTCTCCGAGTTCTTTCCGTTGTCCGTTCTGAGCCCAGACACACTTGCACGCGCCCGCGGCATGTCCGAAATATTATTTTATAAGTTGCCGGAAAATGTTCTCGGAATGGGATGAAAGTTAGCGTGTGGTCTTATTATACTGTAGATAGACCGCCTGTCAAGTTTCATCGCATTCGGAGTTCGTTTGACGCCCCAACGATTAACTATAGCGACAATATAGTCGGTCAAACGTCGGACGTTTTCGGTCTCCGAAAACAGTCGCCGGGCCTTCTCTCTTCCCTTTTCTCAGCCTGAGGCCTTCTGCACGGTCCACTACCTACCGCCAGGCCCAACCTAACCTCTCCCGTCAGCCCGCGGCCCTCCTCGCGCACGCGTCTAAAAGTTGTCCCGGACCCGACCCGGACAGTCGTTACCGTTGTGTCTGGATCATCCCCAAACATCTACAAAACGTCTCCGTTTTGTTAATTGGACTTCCTAACATATTTCTCTCGACCGCTCGATTTTATTGGAGGGACGGATTAGCCCCTAAACTCTCCCTCTTTCCTTATATATATACTCCCTAGTCTAAATCAAGACCAAACCCTAGAAACTAGGGATCTGTCCCATCCATTCCGCATCCACCTGCCCAAATCCCCTCGCAGCGCCGCCACCCCCCACCTAACTCCACTCGGTTTTCCGTGCCCGACCAATCAAGAGCGCATGCCTCGATCTGGATCGAGAGGAGCGCCGATCCATCCCAGTCTCTCCTCGCAGAGACCTCCTGCGAGCATGCAGGCCGACCCCGTCGCCGTTCCTCCTCTGCTCTCTTCCTTCCTCTCTCTCTTTTCTTCTCTGTCTCACCTCTCTCTATGTGTCTCTCTTCGCCACGGACAGGACTCGACGACCTCTGCCATCCAGGGCCTCGCCATGGCCGTCCTCTCCTTCCTCGCCTTGCCGGAGATGCCCCATCTTCGCCATGTCCCGCTGCCGCCCGGACCGTCTGCGTTGACCCCTGCATCCACTCCAGCCTTGCCGTCCCGCCAAAGTCCCCATGCCTGGGTCCGCGCCCCCGCAAGCCACGGCCAAGGCAGCTACCTCCTCACACGCCCGATGCGTGGGCACGACCCCTTGACCCTGCCGACGAGGTCTGCCGCCAAGGACGCCCTGCCATGGCGCCGCCGCTTCAAGCTTCAAGCCCCGGACGCCAAGTCCCTGCCGCCCAGGACCCATCGCGCGCCTTCCTCTGCATGGAACAGGGAGGACGAGATGCTCGTTTCCCTCGCCATCGCTGCACCCGCGCGCCAGGTTCCTCGCGGTCACCCCCGGAGACTGGTCCTCGCCGGCCTTCCCTGCATGCTCGATGCCGCCGTCCCGTGTCTTCCCGGCCAGAGCCTCTCCTCTACTCCGTCCGGTTTGAGAGAACGCTCCGTTTTTCCCCTTCGTTGACCGCAGCCCGCTCCAAGTCCCGTGCCTCGCAAGCTCCTGTGGCCGCTGCCTCTGTTCGATCCAGAGGATGCCCTCGCCCGCTTCATCACACGTGGTTGCGTTGACTACGCGTGGTTTCAGCCCGCGCTAGGCCCAGCCGCTCCCCTATCAGTCCAAGCCACCTCCGATCGGGCCACGGCCCGCTAGGTGAGCTCCTTCCCCAGCCCTCTGTGCTCTAATTCGGCCCGTGTAATGTTTTTTCCTGTCTGGACGATTTTTCCTTTTATCCAGATGCTGCAGTTTTTTTCAGATTAGCCCCTAAACTTCATGCATATTTTAACTTACAAACTAAGCATCACATGTAAAAACTTAATATATGAAACTTGCTTAGAATTTTGTGTAGATTAATAATATATCATTTTCATCCATGTCTAAAATGTTTAAAATGTTGTTTGTTTAATCTTGCTTAAATAACTTGCTAAAATGTTTTATTTCATAACTAATTAACCGTAGCTCCAAACCTAACAAACTTTATATGTAAATGGGGTATAAAAATGCCTAGTTTAACATGGTGTACTTGTTTTGCATGTTTAACAAACCTAAAATTGTGTTTAGGGCAGAACAGTATCAAATCTATAGTATGCATATGGGGATTTACTGGAATTGTTGTTCGGTGCTTTCAGCCTCATTTAAACTTGACTAGATAGGTAGTTTTATTTTGCTTCACCTTCATGCCATGCTAACAACATTTAATATTGTTGAGTACATAAACAAGATCGAGCTAAATAAGTCACGTGGTGTTTCGTCAATATGCAACGGAGTTGCATATTGAGCTCCACTTAATTTGTAGAATTGTTTGTGCACTTTGCCATGCCATGCCTCATTAAACCGGACATGCATCATACGTGTTTGCGCATCGTGCCATGCTTATGTGGTGGTTGTTTACCATGATTGTTTGCTTCTTTCTGGTGTTGCTTCTTCGGGTTGGTTCCGATAATGTCGCGTTTGTGAGGATCCGTTCGACAACGTCCGTTTGTCTTCTTCTTGGACTCGTTCTTCTTCCTTGCGGGATTTCAGGCAAGATGACCATACCCTCGAAATCACTTCTATCTTTGCTTGCTAGTTGCTCGCTCTTTTGCTATGCCTATGCTGTGATACCTACCACTTGCTTATCATGCCTCCCATATTGTTTAACCAAGCCTCTAACCCACCTTGTCCTAGCAAACCATTGTTTGGCTATGTTACCGCTTTGCTCAGCCCCTCTTATAGCGTTGTTAGTTGCAGGTGAAGATTGGAGCTTGTTCCATGTTTGGAACATGGATATTTTGTTGGGATATCACAATATCTCTTATTTAATTAATGCATCTATATACTTGGTAAAGGGTGGAAGGCTCGGCCTTATGCCTGGTGTTTTGTTCCACTCTTGCCGCCCTAGTTTCCGTCATATCAGTGTTATGTTCCCGGATTTTGCGTTCCTTACGCGGTTGGGTTATTATGGGAACCCCTTGACAGTTCGCCTTGAATAAAACTCCTCCAGGAAGGCCCAACCTTGGTTTTACCATTTGCCACCTAGCCTTTTTCCCTTGGGAGTCGCGCATCCCGAGGGTCATCTTTATTTTAACCCCCCCCCCCACCCCCCCGGCCAGTGCTTGTCCAAGTGTTGGTCCAAACTAGAGCCCCTTGCGGCGCCACCTCAGGGAAACTCGAGGCTGGTTTTAGTTGTAGTTGTTATCCGGTGTTGCCCTGAGAACGAGATATGTGCAGCTCCTATCAGGATGTCGGCGCATCGGGCGGTCTTGCTGGACTTGTTTTACCATTGTCGAGGACGAGGATGTCTTGTAACTGGGATTCCAAGTCTGATCGGGTCTTCCCGCTAGAAGGAATATCCTTCGTTGACCATGAGAGCTTGTGATGGGCTAAGTTGGGACACCCCTGCAGGGATTTGAACTTTCGAAAGCCATGCCCGCGGTTATGGGCAGATGGGAATTTGTTAATGTCCGGTTGTAGAAAACCTGAAGTTGACCTTAATTAAAATACATCAACCGCGTGTGTAACCATGATGGTCTTTTTCCGGTGGAGTCTGGGAAGTGAACACGGTGTTAGAGTTATGCTTGACGTAGGTTGTTCTAGGATCACTTCTTGATCATAGTCATTCGATCGTGCCTTTGGCTTCTCTTATCGCTCTCATTTACGTATGTTTAGCCACCATATATGCTAGTCGCTTGCTGCAGCTCCACCTCATACCTTTTACCTTACCCATAAGCTTAAATAGTCTTGATCGCAAGGGTGTGAGATTGCTGAGTTCCCGTGACTCACAGATACTTCCAAAACCAGTTTGCAGGTGCCGATGTTACCGAGCAGGTGACGCAACCAAGCTCAAGGAGGAGCTCGATGAAGATCTTGTCCTTTGTGTTGTTTCATTCTAGTTGATCAGTAGTGGAGCCCAGTTGGGGTCGATCGGGGATCTGTCTAGCTTTTGGGGTAGTCTTCTTTTATTTTGGGTTCCGTAGTCGGACCTTGATTGTATCTGGTTGATGTAATGCTTTATTCATGTAATTGTGTGAAGTGGCGATTGTAAGCCAACTATGTATCCTTTTCCCCTTATTGTATTACATGGGTTGTTGTGAAGATTACCTCACTTGCGACATTGCTTTCAATGCAGTTATGCCTCTAAGCCGTGCTTCGACACGTGGGAGATATAGCCGCATTGAGCACGTTACAGGGAGCAGGTACAGTTACCTCATCAAGTTCTACTTTCCTCCCACTCACTTCTTTCGAGAGAAACTCCCTCTCTAGAAAGGATCCATTCTTAGCAACAAATGTCTTGCCTCCGGATCTACGATAGAAGGTGTACCCAACAGTCTCCTTTGGGTATCCTATGAAGACACATTTCTCCGATTTGGGTTCGAGCTTATCAGGTTGAAGCTTTTTCACATAAGCATGGCAGCCCCAAACTTTAAGAAACGACAACTTTGGTTTCTTGCCAAACCATAGTTCATAAGGCGTCGTCTCAACGGATTTAGATGGTGCCCTATTTAACATGAATGCAGTTGTCTCTAAAGCATAACCCCAAAAAGATAGCGGTAAATTAGTAAGAGACATCATAGATCGCACCATATCTAGTAAAGTACGATTACGATGTTCGGACACACCATTACGTTGTGGTGTTCCGGGTGGCATGAGTTGCGAAACTATTCTGCATTGTTTCAAATGAAGGCCAAACTCGTAACTCAAATATTCTCCTCCACGATCAGATCGTAGAAACTTTATTTTTCTTGTTACAATGATTTTCCACTTCACTCTAAAATTCTTTGAACTTTTCAAATGTTTCAGACTTATGTTTCATCAAGTAGATATACCCATATCTTCTCAAATCATCTGTGAAGGTGAGAAAATAACGATACCCGCCACGAGCCTCAATATTCATCAGACCACATACATCAGTATGTATGATTTCCAACAAATATGTTGCTCGCTCCATAGTTCCGGAGAATGGCGTTTTAGTCATCTTGCCCATGAGGCATGGTTTGCAAGTACCAAGTGATTCATAATCAAGTGATTCCAAAAGTCCATCATAATGGAGTTTCTTCATGCGCTTTACACCAATATGACCTAAACGGCAGTGCCAAAAATAAGTTGCACTATCATTATCAACTATGCATCTTTTGGCTTCAACATTATGAATATGTATATCACTACTATCGAGATTCATCAAAAATAGACCACTCTTCAAGGGTGCATGACCATAAAAGATATTACTCATATAAATAGAACAAGCATTATTCTCTGATTTAAATGAATAACCGTCTCGCATCAAACAAGATCTAGATATAATGTTCATGCTCAACATTGGCACCAAATAACAATTATTCAGGTCTAAAACTAATCCTGAAGGTAGATGTAGAGGTAGCATGCCGACGGCGATCACATCGACTTTGGAACCATTTCCCACGTGCATCGTCACCTCGTCCTTAGCCAATCTTTGCTTAATCCCTAGTCCCTGTTTCGAGTTGCAAATATTAGCAATAGAACCAGTATCAAATACCCAAGTGCTACTGCGAGCTTTAGTAAGGTACACATCAATAACATGTATATCACATATACCTTTGTTCACCTTGCCATCCTTCTTATCCGCCAAATACTTGGGGCAGTTCCGCTTCCAGTGACCAGTCCCTTTGTAGTAGAAGAACTCAGTCTCAGGCTTAGGTCCAGACTTGGGTTTCTTCTCTTCAACAGCAACTTGTTTGTCGTTCTTCTTGAAGTTCCCTTTCTTCTTCCCTTTACCATTTTTCTTGAAACTGGTGGTCTTGTTGACCATCAACACTTGATGCTCCTTCTTGATTTCTACCTCCGCAACTTTTAGCATTGCGAAGAGCTCGGGAATCGTCTTATCCATCCATTGCATATTATAGTTCATCACGAAGCTCTTGTAGCTTGGTGGCAGTGATTGAAGAACTCTGTCAATGACACTATCAACAGGAAGATTAACTCCCAGTTGAGTCAAGTGGTTATGGTACACAGACATTCTGAGTATATGTTCACTGACAGAACTATTCTCCTCCATCTTGCAGCTGTAGAACTTATTGGAGACTTCATATCTCTCAATTCGGGCATTTGCTTGAAATATTAGCTTCAACTCCTGGAACATCTCATATGCTCCATGACGTTCAAAACGTCATTGAAGTCTCGGTTCTAAGCCGTAAAGCATGGCACACTGACCTATCAAGTAGTCATCAGCTTTGCTCTGCCAAACATTCATAACATCCGGTGTTGCTCCTACAGTGGGTTTGGCACCCAGTGGTGCTTCTAGGACATAATTCTTCTGTGCAGCAATGAGGATAATCCTCAAGTTACAGACCCAGTCCGTGTAATTGCTACCATCATCTTTCAACTTTGCTTTCTCAAGGAACGCATTAAAATTTAACGGAACAACAACACGGGCCATCTATCTACAACAACATAGACAAGCAAAATACTATTAGGTACTAAGTTCATGATAAATTAAAGTTCAATTAATCATATTTAAGAACTCCCACTTAGATAGACATCCCTCTAATCATCTAAGTGACCACGTGATCCATATCAACTAAACCATGTCCGATCATCACGTGAGATGGAGTAGTTTTCAATGGTGAACATCACTATGTTGATCATATCTACTATATGATTCACGCTCGACCTTTCGGTCTCGGTGTTCCGAGGCCATATCTGCATATGCTAGGCTCGTCAAGTTTAACCCGAGTATTTCTGCGTGTGTAAAAACTGGCTTGCACCCGTTGTATATGAATGTAGAGCTTATCACACCCGATCATCACGTGGTGTCTCGGCACGACGAACTTTGGCAATGGTGCATACTCAGGGAGAACACTTGTACCTTGAAATTTAGTGAGAGATCATCTTATAATGCTACCGTCAATCAAGCAGAATAAGATGCATAAAGGATAAACATCACATACAATCAATATAAGTGATATGATATGGCCATCATCATCTTGTGCCTGTGATCTCCATCTCCAAAGCACTGTCATGATCACCATCGTCACCGGCTTGACACCTTGATCTCCATCGAAGCATCGTTGTCGTCACGCCAATTATTGCCTCCACGACTATCGCTACCGCTTAGTGATAAAGTAAAGCAATTACATGGCGATTGAATTTCATGCAATAAAGCGACAACCATATGGCTCCTGCCAATTGCCGATAATTGTGTTACAAAACATGATCATCTCATACAATAAAATTTAGCATCAAGTCTTGACCATATCACATCACAACATGCCCTGCAAAAACAAGTTAGACGTCCTCTACTTTGTTGTTGCAAGTTTTATGTGGCTGCTACAGGCTAAGCAAGAACCGTTCTTACCTACGCATCAAAACCACAATGATATTTCGTCAAGTTAGTGATGTTTTAACCTTCAACAAGGACTAGGCATAGTCACACTCGGTTCAACTAAAGTTGGAGAAACTAACACCCGCCAGCCACCTGTGTGCAAAGCACGTCGATAGAACCAATATCGTGTAAGCGTACGCGTAATGTCGGTCCGGGCCGCTTCATCCAACAATACTGCCGAACCAAAGTATGACTTGTATCGCCCACAACTCACTTGTGTTCTACTCGTGCATATAACATCTACGGATAAACCTGGCTCGGATGCCACTGTTGGGGAACATAGTAATTTCAAAAAAATTCCTACGCACACGCCAGATCATGGTGATGCATAGCAACGAGAGGGAAGAGTATCGTCCACGTACCCTCGTAGCCCGTAAGCGGAAGCATTATGAGAACGCGGTTGATGTAGCCAAACATCTTCACGATTCGACCGATCCAAGTACCGAACGCACGACACCTCCGAGTTCAGCACACGTTTAGCTCGATGATGTCCCACGAACTCTGATCTAGCAGAGCTTCACGGGAGAGTTCTGCCAGCACGATGGCGTGATGACGGTGATGATGTTACTACCGACGCAGGGCTTCGCCTAAGCACCGCTACGATATGATCGAGGTGGATTGTGGTGGAGGGGGCACCGCACACGGCTAAGGGATCAATGATCAACTTGTGTGTTCTAGGGCGCCCCCTGCCCCTGTATATAAAGGAGCAAGGGGGGAGGCCAGCCAGCCCCTGTAGGGCGCGCTAGGAGGAGGAGTCCTCCTCCTAGTAGTAGTAGGACTCCCCTTTCCTACTCCTACTAGGAGGAGGAAAGGAAGGGGGAAGGGGAGAAGGAAGGAGAGGGAGGAAAGGAGGAACGGGGGGCCGGCCCCCTAGTCCAATTCGGTTTGGGCTAGGGGGGTTGTCGGTGTCAAAACCGGCGGATCTCGTCTAGGGGGTCCCGAACTGTGCGTCTAAGGTTGATGGTAACAGGAGACAGGGGACACGATGTTTACCCAGGTGCGGGCCCTCTCTATGGAGGTAATACCCTACTTCCTGCTTGATTGATCTTGATGGGTATGAGTATTACATGAGTTGATCTACCACGAGATCATAATGGCTAAACCCTAGAAGTCTAGCCTGTATGACTACGGTATTGAGTATATCCTTTCCGGACTACACCCTCCGGTTTATATAGACACTGGGGGGATCTAGGGTTACAAAGAGTTGGTTACATAAGATGGAATCTTCATAGTTGTTCCCCAAGCTTGCCTTCCACGCCAAGGAGAGTCTTATCCGGACACGGGTACAGTCTTCGGTCTTCATATCTTCACAGCCCATCAGTCCGGCCCATAGATAACAGGTCGAACGCTCGAGGACCCCTTAGTCCAGGACTCCCTCGGTAGCCCCCGAACCAGTCTTCAATAGCGAGGTGTTCGGCACCCAGATTGTCTTCGGTATTGCAAGGCGGGTTCCTCCTTTAATTATTTCCAAGTAGTGTGTTCGGCTGTAGATTCGAAGTCTCCCCTCAGCTTCTGCGCGCTTAATGTCCTCATTTTCGATGTGTCGAGCGGATGCGGACAGTCAGGGTATTTTTTGCAAATAACACCCCAATCCTGCAAGGAAGAGCATCTATTTAAAGAGATTGGATCTCAGATCCTTTCGGCACCAAGAGGAGAAAATCCTTAGAGACCGCCAGGCAAGACCATTCCAACATGGCCAACAATCCCAGCTTTTCTTCCCATTCCTACCTAGAGAGATGCGAGTGGGAGAGGTGCTCTGTGTCCCATAGCCGATTGGCGAAGCTGCAAACGCAGGGATTTCTCCCTCCAGCAGATCTGGTCCCTATTCGAGCAGGGTTGGCCTCCTTCAACGGCAAAACCCAGGCAGAGGATTTTCCCAATCCTCTGCGGGAGAACGGGTGTGCTTCGTCCCCTATCTGCTGAGGGGAGTGGGGTTTCCAATTCACCCATTCCTCCGAGGGCTGCTGGAGTACTATGGCCTCCAGCTGCACAATTTTACCCCCGGCTCCATCCTCCACATTGTGGGTTATGTCGCCCTATGCGAACTATTCCTGGGTTGCGAGGCCCATTTTGATTTATGGAGAAGACTGTTCTGCCTCGTCCCTCGCAATCAAGGTGGATCAATTTTTGAAGTGGGAGGAGTCGAAGTGTGGCGCATCGCCGGGACCGGATACCTGTCCGGCACGCCGAAGAAAGCTCCCGAAGAGTGGCCTTCCGAATGGCTCTACATTGACGACGTCGCTCTACCCGACCCCGTCCGCATAGGCCTCCCCGAGTTTTCAAATGCTTCACTGAAGAAGCGCCATAGTTGGCATCCTCGAAGCCTCGAGGAAGAGGATAGTGCGGAGATCAGCTTGCTACTGGGCAAGATCAAAACGCTTGCCCAGTCCAGATTGTCAATAGTCGAGGTGATGGTGATTTCTATAACGTGGGGGGTCCAGCCACTCCAATACCAAGGACTGCCCATGTGGCATTATAACGGAGAAGACGACGCCTCACGTTACGGACAAAAGGGCCCGAAGACCCCCGCTGCTCTATACAAGATTCTGGCCGAGCTGTATAAAGGGGAGAAGGAGGAGTTCAACCGTCTCCAATATCGAGACGGACTTTCCATGTACAATCCTCCCAGCTGGGTAAGGTTCGGCCCAACTTATTTTATCGTGTCCCTGGATCATTCGTTGATAGGCAGCATCTTATCTGCTCCTAACAGGAATGGGAAAAGGCTGTCGAGGGGATCCATGACCCTGCCCCTCAGCCGGAGAATCGCAACCGGGATCTTGACCCCGGATATGAATAAGATCTGGACATATTCATGGAGCTTGAGGAGGGAACATTCTATCAGATGAGCTACGACGGTACATATGTACCTATTATTGCCGATTACCCTCGCCTCCTTCCAGCTTCACACGTAAGTAATCCAAAGACACCTTATCCAAAGGAGATCCATCCTTCCTTCTCACCCACCGCCCTATCCTGTGCTCAGAAGGGGAAGGGTTTGGCGCGCCGTACCGCACCAGGGGTATCTCCGAAGAGAGCGTCCCCCACACCAGGCGAGCCTTCCAAAAGGAAAGCAAACGAAGACACGGCCGGGCCTTCATCGAAGAGGTATGAATTTGCCAATGTGCACCTGGGCAGTCACGTCCAACCATGACCTTCCTGTTTTCCATGTGTCGGGAAAAAGGTACGCCGGATTATATTCGGAGGTACGAGCGGCCGTACTTCCCACAGCTAGGATTCAAATCCCGCCGTGAAGACAGGGGCTGATGCGGGGGCGATGCCGGACTGTCCTCCAGCTGAGGACTCGGATGATGTATCCGTCACCAACTCGGAAGTGGAGAGTGCCATGAATCATCGGCGCCGTCGGGCCATTTTACAAGACCCTGGCTTTTCAGAAGAGTCGTTTAACACCTTCAGCTCGGCCGATGCATACATCCGAGCTGCTCGGGATGGGCTTAACAGGGCCACAAGGCAGCATTTGAAAGATGTGCAGGTAAATTTGTTTTGTCTGACTATGATAACCATATGCCAGTAGCCCCGAGACTTAAAGGAGTTGAAACAACTGATTTAAGGATCAATGTACAACCAGGTGCTTATGGAGAAGAACACCCTGCTAGCTTAGGAACTAGAAAAGTGTCAGTGTCGGTTGTTTGCTGCCAATGCCGAACTGGACAAATACAAGGCATTTCCCGATAATATTTCCCTCTATCGAGAATTCATAATGATACACTGATAATATGAATTTGGGTGCTTATCTTTGTGTTGGGTCGTTAGACCAATTACGAGAGTAGCTGGACGCCGCTCGAGGCGAAGAACACGGAGCCAAAAAGCTACTAGCAGTGGGCGAGCATGTATTGACAAAATTCGTTCAAGAGAAAAAGAAACTCCAGGATTCGAACACCAAACTGGGCGAAGAACTGAAAGATGTGCGAGCTCAGCTAGCGGATTCTGTGAAGGAGAACAAGAAGCTATGAGGCGGCATATTCCGTACGTGGCCGCTTTTATCTTATAATAGTTTGGAGGTAACAGTAGCTGATATAGGTGTAATCGCAGGTGTATTGATGAACCGCCCCGAAGAGGAGGTGTCCGGATCATCAAGTGATCTTCTGCAAGGGCTGTCGCAGTTGCACGAGCAAGCTCGACAGGCGATGTGGAGTGTAGACAATGCCTTATGGCCATCCAACTCCCCTCCAAGAAGCATGGAGAAGCTGGTAGAGCTGTTCAAGGGAGCGCGGCGGTGTATCTAACTGTGGAAGATATCAGCCTGCCGAGAGGGTGCGCGAGAGGCCTGGGCCATGGTTAAGACGCAATATACCAAGCTGGATCCTAATCACATGGCTCGTGTCGGACCACTAGGGCCAAATGGGGAAGAGATTCCTGTTAGTTTAGTATATGACCAAGTAGAGGTGGCCGCAAATATTCCCAACAGGATTGTAAATTAGACCGCCTTTTGGACGGTATAGAGGAGGAAGTGTTTGAGTCGTGAGTGACTATGTACTTTCCTTCTAGCTGGATAATAAAGACAATTGTCATCGCTGACCTTTTCGCTTCAACCTCTAGACCCGAGGGTGCGGAGTGTTTCTGAATACCCTAGCGGTAGAATATATCGGGGTATGCGTGGAAACCAGGCGTAGGGGTCATAATTGCTCGAAGTGACAATGTGTATCCGGCTAGTTATGTTATACTACATTATGTAAGAAACATATTCCAGAGAGAATAGTTCTGTTAAGGGTTCCTTTCCCTGGGTGTGCATGCATTTAATGTGCATGTACGAACTGTTATTGAAAAAATCGTAGAGTAAGTAACATCTGGGGTTCATAATGGAGTGAATGCGGAAACACTTTTAATTCGCCCACCGATTATTCCCTTAAGAATGCTAGCTTTCAGCTTCACCCAGTCTGAGGTACATATCCGGATGACTCGGCAGTATCAATCGTAGAGGTGCTCCCTTTATGCCCTAGCCGAACTAACGGGAACGTAGGGCATAAGCACAGGAGCCAGGCAACCCAGCTTGGCCAAAACTTAAGTCATATCGATGCATATAATGGCGAAGAAAAGGTACATATGGGGAAAACGCATATGTGATGAGCTTGATGCTCGAAGAGTAGTCGCAAGCTTCTGTACGAGAAGCCCCCAGGTATAATGAATGTACATATTTAGAGATGTACACATCAGGTAGGGATGGTCTAGCCGTAAGGCTAAAGAAAAAACGAAAAAAGGTAAAAAACGAAAAGAGAGGAAAAAATAACTGTAATAACAGGAGGGAGGAAATGAACACAGAGTTCGGCGCTAGGCATAAAATCGTCGTAGTCTGGCCGTGTTCCAGGGGTTCGTCTCCAGGTGATTGTCTGACACATCACTGTAGGCGGTACGCTCCTCCGGTGAGAACTTCGTCAATAATGAAGGGACCCTCCCACTTGGGCTTGAGTTTGTCCTTTTTCTTCTCCGACAAGCGTAGAACAAGTTCACCAACATTATAAGTCTTGGCCCGCACTTCTCTGCTTTAGTACCTGCGAGCCTGTTGTTGATAATATGCGGAACGGGCTTTTGCGACGTCGCGCTCCTCCTCCAAGATATCTAAGTTGTCCTATCGATCTAGCTCGGCTTCTCTCTCTTCGTACATACGCACTCGAGGTGAGTCATGAATAATATCGCAGGGTAACACTGCTTCCGCACCATACACCATGAAGAAGGGTGTATATCCGGTAGTGCGGTTGGGCGTGGTCCGCAGCCCCGAGAGCACGAGGTCAAGTTCCTCCACCCAGTGCTTGTCCGATTCCTTCAAAGACCGCACTAGTCTGGGTTTGATGCCGCTCATAATAAGACCATTAGCCCGTTCGACTTGACCATTTGTCTGCGGGTGATAGACAGAGGCGTAATCGAGCTTAATGCCTAGATTAGCGCACCAGGTTTTCACCTCATTGGCTGTAAAATTGGAGCCATTATTGGTGATTATACTGTGCGGGACACCGTAACGGTGTACCACGCCAAATATGAAATCTATTACTGGCCCCGCTTCGGCCGTTTTGACTGGTTTGGCCTCTATCCACTTAGTGAATTTATCCACCATGACCAACAGATACTTTCTCTTATGACTTTCCCCTTTAAGGGGTCTAACCATATCGAGCCCCCAGACCGCAAAAGGCCAAATGATGGGGATTGTTTGTAAGGCAGTGGGGGCATATGTCTTTGGTTGGCGAAGAGTTGGCATCTGACGCAACATTGGACAAGGTCATGTGCATCTGCTCGGGCCGTCGTCCAATAAAACCCTATACGGAAGGCCGTGCTAACAAGGGCCCAAGCTGCGGTGTGATGACCGCCGAGTCCGGCATGGATTTCAGCCAAGAGCTAGCGTCCCTCTTCCTCGGATATACATCGTTGAAGGACTCCGGTAGCGCATTTCTTATAGAGCTCTCCATCATGAACCTTGTAGGCCTTTGAACGCCGGACAATGCAGCAGGCCTCATTTTGGTCCTCATGAAGCTCCTTCCTGTTAAAGTAGACCAGGAAGGGTTCGGTCCATGTGGCAATGACTGCCATGATGAGATGCGCCGACGGTGTTATTTCGGTGGCTGAGCCTCCGACGACCTCGGTTTTTCCGGGATCTGGGGTTATGTTTGGCTCCGGACTAGTATTGTCGTTTTCCCCCTGCCACACCACGGATGGCTTAAAAAGCCTTTCCAGGAAGATATTAGATGGGACGGGGTCGCGCTTAGCGCCGATACGAGCAAGAACATCCGCCGCTTGATTACTTTCTCAAGCCACATGATGGAACTCGAGCCCCTCGAACCGGTACGAATGAGCCATCTTCGGATCTTTGGCGTCGAAGTCTCCATTTATTTGAGATACTGCTAGATTTGAGTCCCCGCACACCTCTAGGCATTGTATGCCCATGGAGACAGTCATCCGGAGACCATGTAATAAGGCCTCGTATTCGGCTGTGTTATTGGAGTCTGTGTATAGTATTTGGAGGACGTACTGAACGACGTCTCTAGTAGGGGACGTTAAAACGATGCCCACTCCTAACCCTGCCAGCATTTTGGAGCCGTCGAAATACATGACCCAATTGGAGTATGTGTCGTACTCTTTAGGGAGTTCGGCCTCTGCCCATTCAGCGACGAAGTCGGTCTGTACTTGGGATTTGATAGCTCGACGTGGTTTATATGTAATGTCAAATGGGAGGAGCTCAATGGCCCATTTGGCAATCCGGCCCGTAGCATCGCGGTTGTTTATAATGTCATTGAGTGGTACTTCGGAGGCCACCGTGATCGAACACTCCTGAAAGTAGTGACGGAGCTTTTGGGATGCCATGAAGACCGTGTATGCTATCTTTTGATAATGAGGGTACCGGGATTTGCATGGTGTAAGGACAGTAGATACGTAGTATACTGGCTTCTGAAGCAGGAATTTATGCCCGTCCTGTTCTCGTTCAATGACGAGTACGGCGCTCACCACTTGGTGTGTTGCCGATATGTATAATAACATCGGTTCGCCGGCATTTGGTGCGGCCAGGATTGGATTGCTCGCAAGAAGGGCTTTTATTCCTCCAGTCCGGCTGTTTCCGCGTCCGTCCACTCGAAGTGTCGGTTCGCCATAGAAGGCGATAGAGTGGCAGTGCCTTTTCTCCCAATCTGGAGATAAAGCAGCTTAGAGCTGCTACGCAACCTGTGAGCTTTTGAACTTGTTTAAGGTCTATTGGCTTAGCCAATTGTGACAAGGCTCGGATTTTGGCTGGGTCTGCTTCAATTCCACTATTGGAAACGATAAAGCCCAGCAGTTTTCCAGCAGGGACGCCGAAAACGCATTTTCCGGGTTGAGCTTAATGTCATACACGCGGAGGTTGTTGAATGTGAGATGTAAATCGTCTATTAGTGTTTCGACGTGCCTAGTTTTGATGACGATGTCGTCCACATAAGCTTCAACTGTTTTGCCGATCTGTTTCTCCAGGCATGTTTGAATCATGCGTTGGTATGTGGCGTCGGCGTTCTTGAGCCCGAAGGGCATGGTGTTGAAGCAGAATGGCCCATATGGAGTGATGAATGCTATTGCAGCTTGATTGGATTCCTTCATTTTGATTTGATGGTATCCGGAATATGCGTCAAGAAAACATAGTGAGTCGTGTCCTGTGGTGGCGTCAATGATTTGATCGATGCGGGGGAGGGGGAAGGGATCCTTGGGGCATGCCTTGTTGAGGTCTTTGAAATCGACGCACAGGCACCAGGATTTGTCCTTCTTTGGTACCATCACCAAATTTGCTAGCCAGTCCGGATGTTTTATTTCTCTAATGAATCCGGCCTCGATTAACTTGGCTAGCTATTCCCCCATAGCTTGGCATTTGGGTTCGAAAAGCGCCGCAGTGTTTGCTTGACCGGCTTGTGTCCCTTCAATATATTGAGGCTATGTTCGGCCAACTCACGTGGGATTCCTGGCATATCGGAAGGGTGCCAGGCGAATATATCCCAATTCTTGTGCAGGAACTCTCGTAGAGCGGCATCAACCATCGGGTCTAGTTGTGCTCCGATGGATGCTGTCTTCTTGGGGTCCGTTGGATGGACTTGGAATTTGACTATTTCTTCTGCCGGTTTGAATGAGGTGGATTTGGGTCGTTTGTCTAGGACCACATCATCTTTGTCCACCGTGGAGCACAGCGCGGTTAACTCTTCGGTCGCGAGGGCTTCAGATAATGCCTCAAGGGCCAAGGAAGCGGTTTTATTCTCGACGCGGAGTGCTATGTCCGGATCACTAACTACAGTGATTATACCATTGGGCCCGGGCATCTTAAGCTTCATGTACCCGTAATGGGGTATTGCTTGAAAGCGCGTAAATGCATCTCGCCCTAAGAGGGCGTGATATCCGCTGTGAAAGGTGGCCACCTGGAAGGTTATCTCTTTGGACCGATAGTTCTCTAGCGTGCCAAATACCACGTCGAGTGTGATTTTTGCCGCACACCGTGCCTCCCGACTGGGAATGATTCCTCGGAAGGTCGTGCTGCTTTGCTCGATGCAGCTCCTGTCTATTTCCATTTTTCGTATTGTATCCTCATAGATGAGGTTCAGTTCACTGCCGCCGTCCATGAGAACCTTGGTGAGCCAAAAGCCATCCACAATTGGGTTGAGGACCAAGGCAGCTGGTGTTCGGACTGTCCTGTGTTTTGGTTCGTCTCCAGCGTTAAAGGTTATCGATGTGTCGTTCCAAGGGTTTATTGTTCCAAGGGACAGGCATACATGACCCAACAACGAACGTGTCGGTCATCAGCGAGTGAATTCCGGCTGTAGCAACTGGGCTAGCAGGACTCCGGGAATCCGGGCTGTAGTAGGCTAACAGGACTCCGAAAGACACCGCGTGACATTTCCCCAAAGGGACAGACACAGGATCGAAGAAGGACACATGCCGACTAGTCTAAGTGTTCCGGAGCAGTAGCAACTGGGCTAACAGGACTCCGGTAAACCGGGCTGTAGCAGACTACCATGGCTCAGTGGAAGCACTAGACCACATTTTCCCATAAGAGAGGCTACCAAGGATAGACAACTAGGTTGTCGGATCCCACACATACCAAGAATTTCAATCATACACACAATATGCTCGATATGTGTAAATACAACATGGCATCACAACATAACTCTACGACTCAAAGTATTTATTCATTAGGATCCGAGGAGCCAAGTATTACAAACATGGGTCTCATGACCCAACAAACAGAGCATACAAGCAGCAAGCGGAAGCATAAACATGTCTGAGTACAGACAACTACAAATGGAAAAGGCTGAGAAGCCTGACTATCTACAAGACCCTCTCAAGGGTACAAGATCATAGCTGAGGTAACAAGCTACTCGTCGAAGTCCAAGCAGAACTACTAGTGAGACAGATGTCTCATCTGCAAAACATAAATTAAGCAAATGTGAGTACAAAGGTACTCAGCAAGACTTACATCAGATCCTATCATACATGCATTAGTATCAAGAAGGCAATGTGGGGTTTAGTTGTAGCAAGCCAGCTTTGACTTAGTGGCTATCTTGTTCTACGACTACGAGTAAGTTCTTTGAGGTAGGAAAGCACACACGAGTCCGCTAATCACCACATCAATACACTACTATGGATTCATTCCCGTCCCCCTACGAGAAGGCCATCCATAGCACTCACACGTGTCTTGAGCATTTTAGAGTATCCAATTTAAGTTGTCTATGTACCACATAAGCATCCAAGAAGTCCATAACCACGGACCCGGCTATTCGAATAGATCATGTAACCCTGCAGGGGTGTACTTCTTCACACACGCTCTCGCCACTTACCGCCATGTACATGTCATGTATCTCGGCAACCTTCAAGCGGAAGCCTGGCGAGGGTCTCGGCCACGACCTGACTAACCACGCAAGACTCTAGTCCAAGTTTATTGCCTATTCGGGTTCCATCCGCAAGGAGATCCGGCCGGGGTGTCGCTCACGGTCCCAAACGATGTGTACAGGGTTCCCAAGCCCACCAAACGGGCGACGCTCTATATACCCGGCCACGGTGCCTAGTCTGTCCCAAGTCCACCCTGCCGGGTGCCACTCGGTAGAAAAATAGCACTACCTACAAACACCAGAAACTAGTTGCGACTCCTGGACAGAGATCAAGGCAGTTAATAAGTCGAGAGAGCTTGGAGTGCCCGGAGCCCAATGTGTGGTAGTAGATAGTCATTGGAAAACTTACACAGAACTCAGTTCTTAAGGACGGTCCCAATGAGACAACCCACCATGTACTCCTACATGGCCTCTCACCGCTACCTTTACCAAATTGTGTTCACACGCTGAACTCTCAGCACCAGAACATATCATAACACTCCAATTCATTCCCAATGAATCAGACCTGACAACACTCTAAGAAATAGAAGGCATGGCATGGTAGGAACACAATATGGCTCAATCAACTCGTACACATGCTAGTAGGTTTCAACTATTTACTGTGGCAATGACAGGTCATGCAGAGGAATGGGTTCAACTACCATAGCATAAAGTAGCAGTTGAATCGTTGTTGTCCTAATGCAATAAAAGAGAGCAGGAGCGAGAGAGTGGGATTGTATCGGAATGAACAAGGGGGTTTTGCTTGCCTGATGAATCGACAATAGAGCACTGCTCTTCAGACAGGTACTCTCGAACACTCTCCGGAGCAGGACCTATCGAGAAGAACGGTGCCGGCAATCAGTACACAACATATGCAACAATATGATGCATGATCATGGCATGTAGATGTGATGTTGTTTGTGCTAATGCAACCAGCAAGAAGTTCAATGGAGCTCATTTGAATCAAGGATTCAAATGCAACTCCAAACTTAAGCATTTAAAATGCCCTTTATGTGTTATCACTTATAAAGTAGGTATAAGTTGGTTTGTCATGCATGAAAATGGTACAGATGGATAGATTGCATTTTTCTTATAATTTTTCATATATAAATTATTTCAATTTGAGCTACGGTTGAATTCCTATGAATTTTTGAAGTTTATATCATTTTCTGGAATTTTCTGAACTATTTTAAATCCAGAAATAATAACTGCGTCAGCAGGTCAACGGTGTTGACCAGGTCAAACCTGACGTGTGGGGTCCACACGTTAGTGTCACAATTAACTAACAGGGTTAGTTAACACCAATACTAACCTAACTACAAATTATTTGGGCCGGACCCACATGTCAGTGTTAGGAGGGGATTAGCTAAACGGTGATTAGCCCTAAGCTAATTACCTAACCCGCGGGGCCCACCTGACGGGCCGGCGAGGTCAAACCGGTCAAACCCGCCGGCGTTTAACCACCGGCGAGGCCGAACGCGACGGAGGGGCACGGAAATCGCCCTCCGACGACCATTCGGGCGGCAGAGACCACGGGCGAGGAGCTGGAGCTCGTCCGCGTCGTTCGGAGCAACGGGAGGCTGCGGGGGTGCCAGAGCTCGCCGGAAACGAGCTCGAGGCAGCGGCCAGAGTTCGCCGGGTGCGCGCGCAGCACTGCGGTGCACGGAAGGAGCTGCGGAGGGCCTCTACGGCCTCCTAGCGCCACCAGGAGCACGGTGACGCACACGGTTGCGAGCTGCGGGGGCTAACGCGACGGCGGCGACATGGACAGCGGCGAGGAGCTAGGGCCGTGGTGGGGATCGGGGCTACGGCGCGAGAACGGCGAAACGGAGAGAGGGGAGCGGAGCAGAAGCTCACAACGAATCCGGCAGAGGCTTCAGCGAGCTTGGGGGAGGTCCAACGCAGGCGGAACGGCGACGGCGATCTCCGGCGGCCGGCGATGAAGAAGACGGCGATGACGGCGTTCTAGGGCCTCCCATGGTGCGTGGCTCGATGGAGACAAAGTAGGCGTCGCGGCGGAGCCTGCAGACACGAGGAGAGGGCGTGGGGGAGGCGGTAGCTACGCCAACGGTGAGCGGCGGCGACGGCAGCGCTCGGGTGGGTCGAGAGAGAGGGATCCAAGGGAGGAGGGAGAATGAGAATTAGTGAGAGAGGTGCGGGGCGACACGTGGCATCGCGCGGGGCATCCAGGCGACGAGGGGGAGGACAGGTAGGCAAGTGGCGTGGCGGCACGGCCGTGCGCGTGCGCCGCCCACACGCCTCACCGACTGGCGCCAGGAGGACGACCGCGCTGGTGGGCTGGTCCAGCTGGGCCGCACAGTGCTGGGCCAGCTAAGGCACCTGAGGGAGTCCTGGATTAGGGGGTGTTCGGATAGCCGGACTATACCTTCAGCCGGACTCCTGGACTATGAAGATACAAGATTGAAGACTCCGTCCCGTGTCCGGAAGGGACTTTCCTTGGCATGGAAGGCAAGCTTGGCGATACGGATATTTAGATCTCCTACCATTGTAACCGACTCTATGTAACCCTAACCCTATCCAGTGTCTATATAAACCGAAGGGTTTTAGTCCATAGGACAAGATACACATCAACAATCATACCATAGGCTAGCTTCTAGGGTTTAGCCTCCTCGATCTCGTGGTAGATCCACTCTTGTACTACCCATATCATCAATATTAATCAAGCAGGATGTAGGGTTTTACCTCCATCAAGAGGGCCCGAACCTGGGTAAAACTTCGTGTCCCTTGCCTCCTGTTACCATCCAGCCTAGACGCACAGTTCGGGACCCCCTACCCGAGATCCGCCGGTTTTGGCACCGACATTGGTGCTTTCATTGAGAGTTCCTCTGTGTCGTCGCCGTCAGGCTCGATGGCTCCTACGATCATCAATGGTAATGCAGTCCAGGGTGAGACCTTCCTCCCCAGACAGATCTTCGTCTTCGGCGGCTTCGCACTGCGGGCCAATTCACTTGGCCATCTGGAGCAGATCGAAAGCTACGCCCCTGGCCGTCAGGTCAGATTTGGAAGTTTAAACTACACGGCTGACATCCGCGGGGACTTGATCTTCGACGGATTCGAGCCACTGACGAGCGCGCCGCACTATCCCGACGAGCATGATCTAGCTCTGCCGCCGAACAGTGCCCTGGAGGCCGCACCCGCATCAGCTTCGACCATTAGTTCAGAGCCAACTGCGCCGATCGAGGATGGGTGGTTGGATGCCGCCTCGGGGGCTGCGACCCCAACGGCGATTGAGCCGAACACCAGCCTCGTACTCTGCGAGACTCATGACTCCAAGGAGCCGGACTCCTCCCCGGACTCCGAACCCTCCGCGCCCCTGCCGATCGAATCCGATTGGGCGCCGATCATGGAGTTCACTGCCGCGGACATCTTTCAGCACTCGCCTTTTGGCGATATTCTGAAGACACTGAAGTCTCTCTCCTTATCAGGAGAGCCCTGGCTGGACTGCAGCCAGCAGGGTTGGGATTCGGACAACGAAGAAATTCAAAGCCCACCCACCACCCACTTTGTAGCCACTGTCGATGACTTAACCGACATGCTCGACTTCGACTCCGAAGACATCGACGATATGGACGCCGATGAAGGAGATGATGCGGCCCCAGCGCCTATTGGGCCCTGGAAAGCCACCCCGTCGTATGACATATACATGGTGGACACCCCAAAAGAGGGAGATGGCGATGGGACAGCGGAGGATGACCCCTTCAAGAAATAGCCTAAGCGCCGGCGTCAGCGGCGCCGCTCAAAATCCCGCCAAAACAAACACGGTGATTCCAGCACAGGAGATAATAATACTCCGAAAAGCGCCGAAGAAAACCCCCTCCAGCAAGATTTAGCATAGGAGGATGGAGAAACCAGCCCTCATGAGAGAGCGGCAGACAGAGAGGTCGAGGACGATAATTATATGCCTCCCTCCGAAGACGAGGCAAGCCTCGACAACGACGAATTCGTCGTGCCAGAGGATCCCGTCGAGCAAAAGCGTTTTCAACACAGGCTTATGGCCACGGCAAGAAGCCTCAAGAAAAAACAGCAACAGCTTAGAGCTGATCAAGATTTGCTAGTCGAGAGATGGACTGAAGTCCTTGCGGCCGAAGAGCATAAACTCGAACGCCCCTCCAAGAGCTACCCAAAGCGCAGGTTGCTACCCCAATTAGAGGAGGAAGCACTTGATGCGGCCGACCGGCCACCTCGTGGCCGCGACAGAGAGGCCTCTCGGCCCTCCACTCAAGCCGCACCCCATACCAAGGCACGAGAATATGCGCCGGACTTATGAGACATGTTGGAGGACAAGGCAAGGCAAACAAGATCGATCTACGGATCGTGTGGGCGCCCCATGGCTCGAGACGACATCTGTCACGCCGGCCACAAATTTGGCAGGGCCGAACACAGTAGACAAGGCTCACTGGAGCTACGTCATGATATAGCCCAGTACAGAGGCGCCGCACACCCACTGTGCTTTACAGACGAAATAATGGATCATCAAATCCCCGAGGGTTTCAAACCCGTAAACATCGAATCATATGATGGCACAACAGATCCTGCGGTATGGATCGAGGATTATCTCCTTCATATCCACATGGCCCGCGGCGATGATTTCCACGCCATCAAATACCTCCCACTCAAGCTTAAAGGACCATCTCGGCATTGGCTTAACAGCTTGCCAACAGGATCAATCAGTTGTTGGGAGGACCTGGAAGCTACATTCCTCGACAATTTCCAGGCACTTATGTGCGAACCCCTGACGCCGATGACCTAAGTCACGTAATTCAGCAGCTAGATGAATCGGCCAGGCAATTCTGGACACGGTTCCTAACAAAGAAAAATCAAATAGTCGACTGACCGGATGCTGAGGCCCTAGCAGCCTTCAAGCACAATATCCGTGACGAGTGGCTGGCCCGGCACCTTGGATAGGAGAAGCCGAAATCTATGGCAGCACTCATGACACTCATGACCCGCTTTTGCGCGGGAGAAGACAGCTGGCTTGCTCGTAGCAACAATATAACCAAGAACCCTGGTAATTCGGACACCAGGGACAGTAGTGACAGGTCGCGTCGCAATAAGCAGAAGCGCCGCATTAATGGCGACAATGCAGATGATACGGCAGTTAATGCCGGATTCAGAGGCTCTAAATCCGGTCAGCGGAAAAAGCCATTCAAAAGGAATCCTAGGGGCCCGTCCAGTTTGGACCGAATACTCGACCGCTTATGCCAGATACATGGCACCCCCGAAAAGCCGGCCAATCACACCAACAGGGATTGTTGGGTGTTCAAGCAGGCAGGCAAGTTAAACGCCGAAAACGAAGACAAGGGGCTGCATAGCGATGACGACGAGGAGCCCCGGCCGCCGAACAACAGTGGACAGAAGGGTTCTCCCCCACAAGTGCGGACGGTGAACATGATATACGCAACCCACATCCCCAAGAGGGAGTGGAAGCGCGCGTTAAGGGATGTATGCACGATAGAGCCAGTCGCCCCAAAGTTCAACCCATGGTCCTCCTGCCCGATCACCTTTGATCGAAGGGACCACCCCACTAGCACCCGTCATGGCGGATTCGCCGCATTGGTTCTAGACCCAATTATTGACGGATTTCATCTCACTAGAGTCCTTATGGACGGCGGCGGCAGCCTGAACCTACTTTACCAGGATATAGCGCGGAAAATGGGCATAGATCCCTCGAGGATTAAGCCCACCAAAATGACCTTTAAAGGCGTAATACCAGGTGTAGAGGCCAACTGTACAGGCTCAGTCACACTTGAAGTGGTCTTCGGATCTCCGGATAATTTCCGAAGTGAGGAGTTAATCTTTGACATAGTCCCGTTTCGTAGTGGCTATCACGCACTGCTTGGGCGAACCGCATTCGCCAAGTTCAATGTGGTACCGCACTACGCATACCTTAAGCTCAAGATGCCAGGCCCTCGAGGAGTGATTACGGTCAATGGAAACACCGAACCCTCCCTCCGAACGGAGGAGCACACGGCGGCCCTTGCAGCGGAAGTACAAAGCAGCCTCTCCAGGCAGTTCTCCAGTCCGGCCACCAAACGACCGGACACTGTCAAGCGTGCCCGGAGTAACCTACAACAAGACCGCCTGGCACGATCCGAGCAGGCGTAGCAATGCGGCCCCAACCCCAACCCTCGCAAAAAGGCGACGTCAGTACTTCGCGTACATAACTACGCTTTGGAGATACCATGGGCACAGGGGGAGGGGCACCATCATGGCACGCCCAAGACACGGCTTCAACCGTACCAGGGGCTGCCAAATTTTTAATTTTCTCTTGCTTTCAGGACTCCACTCTTCGGAAGGCATGTTCGGCAGTTCAATTGCCGCACAAACGATGCAAGAACCAGGGAAGCAGACAAGCCACGCCGCATTACGAAACTCCCAGGTGGTCTCTATCACGAGCAGTATACCTGTTTTGCATACTATTCCGCAACTTGCCCCTGGAGCGGACATGTTAAATAGTCCAATCTTTTCGCTTATCGCATTATTTGTATCGTTCTGCTTTGATCGCATCCCTCTTTAATAAACAATGCATAGCTTTTGTCTATTTTTGCATTACTCCTTATATATATATATATATATATATACATAAACACTATTCTGATCACGGGATCAGAATAATATTCTGATCACAACCCGAACTTCCCGAGTAACGCGCATGACCTTCCCCGAGTACTAGGTTGAACTTCAGCTAAAAGGTGTCCAAATGGGGCTTGCGATATACCGTTGGAAAGCTATGAACACCGGTATCATCACCTAAGTTAAATTTTTGGCAAAATGTAAGCGGTTTAAGAGCAGTTTTGAAAATCGTTTTTTCTTCACACAAAAAACGTGAATCGTATTTTCGATCGCATTTTTAAACCGTTTATCGGAATGATGCAAATAATATGGCGTTGGAAAGCTGCTGCAAAATCGCTCCTTCCATATGTTGAAAGTTTTCTCTAATTCCCTATGGTTAAAGCGTAATTTGGAAAATTGTAAAATTTCGCAAACCGAACAGCCGACTTCATATTTTCGATGTGATTTCTGAACGGCTGATCCAATTGAGGCAAATGATATGGCGTTGGAAAGCTTATGGAATTGCGCTACTTTTTCATGTTAAAAGTTTTTTCTAATTTTTAATGGTTTAAAATTAATTTGGAAAACGATACAAGTTCCTCCGAGTTCGTATTTTCGAGCTAATTTTTTAACCGTACGTCCAAATGCAGCAAATGATATGGCGTTGGAAAGCTTGAAGAAATGCGAAACTTTTTTGTATATATTGTTTCTCCTAATTCATTAAGGTTTTATGTCAGTTTTGAAAATGGCTAAAAATGTATTTTTGCCGTAATTTTCTATAAATTTGATTGGAATGGGGCAAATAATATACCGTTGAAAAGCTAAGGAAAATGCGAAAAAATTTCATGTTGATGGTTTTCTCTGATTCCCACCCGTTTTCAAGTAATTTTGAAAACGGCGGGATCATTCGTTCTGCCTTTATTGCGAAACAGATCCTTCGAAAATACACCACGTGAAGTACCTGAACTTCTCGGCGCGTGTACCTGAACTTCACTCTGTTTTTTCACGTGATTTTTTTGCTCGTAGGTCTCCATCCACTGCTCATAGCTCTCCATCCATTCACCGGAATTGAGCAAGCGATACACCGATGGAAAGCTGCTGTAAACACGCAACTTTCCCGTGTTGATCATTTTTTCATACTCGCGACGATTTTAAAAGTTTTTCATCTAAAATTCATTCAGCGTAGTAGTTGAACTTCCTGCTGTTTTCATGTTGAACTTCTGTGACGTATTTTTGTTTGTACGCGCGCCTGAACTTCCCTCTGTACGAACCCGACCTTCGGGCTATCTTCGCAACCGTGCCTTCTACCGCGAGTTTTCTGGTTAGTCGTGTTCCATGTGATGTAAGTGTAATCTTCAAACGATTTTTTAGCAACTAAATACTCGTTTTAGATAGGAATCTCTCTCATAGGCGGATTTTGCACTCGGGTCGTGAAGAACTCGCGTTTTTTGCGATTTTACTGCCTGAGTTGTTCGACCTGAACTTCCCCCTGTGCTAGGTTGAACTTCCCGCAACATTGCCCAAATAGGGCTTGCTATATACCGTTGGAAAGCTATGGACACGAGTATCATGACCCAAGTTAAATTTTTCGCAAAATGTAAGCTGTTTAAGAGCAGTTTTGAAAACCATTTTTTCTTCACACAAAAAACGTGAATCGTAATTTCTATCGCATTTCTAAACCGTTTATCGGAATGAGGCAAGTAATATGGCGTTGGAAAACTGCTGCAAAACCGCTTCTTCCACATGTTAAAAGTTTCTCTAATTCCCTACGGTTAAAGAGTAATTTGAAAAAACGTAAAATTTCACAAACCGAACAGCCGTGTCCGTATTTTCGATGTCATTTCTAAACGGCTAATCCAATTGAGGCAAATGATATGGCGTTGGAAAGCTTATGAAATTGCGCTACTTTTTCATGTTGAAAGTTTTTCCTAATTGTAAACGGTTTAAAAGTGATTTATAAAACGGTCTAAGTTACACCGAGCGTGTATTTTCGAGCTAATTTTTTAACTGTACGTCCGAATATAGCAAATGATATGGCGTTGGAAAGCTTGAGGAAATGCGAAAGTTTTTGGTATACATTTTTTCTCCAAATTCCTTACTGTTTTAAGTCAGTTTTGAAAATGGATAAAAACGTATTTTCACCGTAATTTCCACAAACTTTATCGGAATGGGGCAAATAATATACCACTGAAAAGCTATGGAAAATGCAAAACTTTTCATGTTGATGGTTTTCTCTAATTCCTAGCTGTTTTCAAGTAATTTCGAAAACGACGAGATCATGCGTTCTGCCTATATCGCGAAACAGATTCTTCGAAAATGCACCGCGTGAAGAACCTGAACTTCTCGGCGCGTGTACCTGAACTTCACTCTGTTTTTCACGTGATTTTTTTGCTCGTAGCTCTCCATCCACTGCTCGTAGCTGTCCATCCATTCACCGGAATTGAGCAAGTGATACACCGATGGAAAGATGTTGTGAACACGCAACTTTCCCGTGTTGACCATTTTTTCATACTGATGATGATTTTACAAGTTTTTCATCTGAAAGTCATCCACTGTAGTAGTTGAACTTCCTGCTGTTTTCAGTTGAACTTCTGTGACGTATTTTCGTTTGCAATTTTCTCATCCATTCGTCGGTTTTACACAAATGATATTCCTTTTATACAGATCTCTCTCAGAAAAAAAATTTAAACTTTCTCCGACGAAGGACTTGAACTTATAACAACAAACTTTTAGCGTTTGCTTTTTTATTCTTTTTTAATACAAAATGCACACCGTGTAGTACGTGAACTTCTGGCAGTTACCAATCGAACTTCTCTCGGTTACGTGAAAATATCTGAGTTTTTTATGAATTTTTAATTTGATTTTCTTAATCCTTTTTTATGAAATTTTGAAGCGCTCTATTTATTAAAAGTTGAACTTCTTGTTATTTAATTTTTGAACTTCTCATTTCCATACTTTAACAACGAGGAAAATTCGAGTTTTCTATATCATCGAACTTCTCCATATTTTTAATATGGACTTCCTGGTTTTATTTCTTAATCTTTTTTATGAAATTTTGAAGCGCTCTATTTTTAAAGTTGAACTTCTTGTTTTTATTTTTGAACTTCTTGTTCCCATTCTTTAATAACGAGGAAAATCTTAGTTTTCTATAATCATCGAACTTCTCCATCTTTTTAATATGGACTTCCTGGTTTTATTTCTTAATCTTTTATGCGCTCTATTTTTAAAAAAAGTTGAACTTCTTGTTATTTTATTTTTGAACTTCTTGTTTCCATTGTTAATAACGAGGAAAATCTGAGTTTTCTATAAGCATCGAACTTCTCCATCTTTTTAATATGGACTTCCTGGTTTTATTTCTTAATCTTTTTTATGCGCTCTATTTCTAAAAGTTGAACTTCTTGTTATTTTATTTTTGAACTTCTTGTTTCCAACTCTTTAATAACGAGGAAAACCATCGAACTTCTCCATCTATTTAGTATGGACTTCCTCGTTTTATTTCTTAATCTTTTTTATGAAATTTTGAAGCGCTCTATTATTAAAAGTTGAACTTCTCGTTATTTAATTTTTGAACTTCTTGTTTTCATTCTTTAATAACAAGGAAAATCTGAGTTCTCTATAATCATTGAACTTCTCCAGCTTTTTAATATGGACTTCCTAGTTTTATTTCTTAATCTTTTGTTTTCCAGTTTGAGTTCATGGTTGATTCTTCAATACTAAGGGAATTTGAGTATTTTAATAATGGTAAAAATCTTAGTTTCTAAATAAACATCGAACCACTTCGTTGTTTTCGTTTGAACTTCTAGTTTTTTCAAGAATGGGGGAAATCTATTTTTGAACTTTTTTGAGTTGTTCCTTTTTTTAATTTGAACTTCTTCGTTGTATACTTTAGTAACGAGAAAAATATGAGTTTTTCGTAATCTTTGGACTTCTCTTTTATTTTAATTTGAACTTCTTAGTCTTATTCTTAGGAAAAATATGTTTTTAAATAAGCATCAAACATTTTTCTAAAAAATAACGTTATACGTTTATTTTTCCAAGAAATGGAAAGAATTTGAGTTTTTCTATATGCATCGAACTTCTCCTTTTTTTAATTTGAAATTCTTCATTTTATTTTTTAGTAACAAGGAAAAATCTGAGTTTTATCATAAATATGAAACTTCTCTATTTTTGTAGTTTGGACTTCTTGATTTATTTTCTTTCAGTAAAGACAATATCCTAGTTTTGTAATAAATATTGAATTGTCCATTATTTCAATTTCAAATTCTAGATTTTTTTTAATTTTAGAAACAATGAAAGTCCTTTTTTATGATTTTTGAACTTCTCTATTTTTAAAATTTGAACTTCTTGTTTTTTATTTTAGAAATGGTGAAATATCAGCTTCTAAGTGTCTTTTACTTTTGAACTGCTCTTCTTGGTTGTCCTTAGTGATTGAAGAAATTGGAGGTTTTAGTAAATATTGAACCGCTCCGCTTCTAGGTTTTTTTAAGGTGTGTTGTGAGTACAACTCCGAACTTCGGCTGTCGTTTTTTTGAACTTATGCGATATTTGTAAAAAAAAAACAGAGCCAATTTGCGCAATTTTTGAATCTTTTCTAAATGGTTGACCTTGACCTTCTCAACATTTTTCACTATAGACACCTTTTTTTGTATGTAATAACGTCTCTATACACACCTTGAACTTCTCGACATTTTTCACTATACACACCTTTTTTGTATGTAATAACTTCTCTATGTCAAATGTCTCCCTGAATGTATATGAGCTTACCTAAAAATATGTACGTAAGCTCCTTTTTTAATATGAACTTCTCGATTTATTCTTTAGTGATATAGAAATTTAGTGAAAATATCTAGATTTATTCAATTTTTTGGTTTATCATTTAGTAACGAGGAAAATCCTTGGGTATAGTGTTCGTACAGTGTTATAAACTGAATATATTTTTAAGTCTATCATAGTATCAGTACAGTGTTAGTAGTAGTCCCTGTAGACACGGTGACAACAATTATAATGAACTCACAAGCAAAGAACACTTGCATCTCCCATCCTGGTATATCTAACTCACCGAAACCCATAAGCAAATCACTCTACTTAACGCCTAACACTGGTACTTCTAGCTGAAAGAGACATGACCTGCTTAGCTTGGTTAACAACCACTAGGCTATGCCAAAATCAGCGAGTGCGCAGCTAGCTCCTGCCTCCGACTACTTCCCTAGAGCACTATGTGAGGCGATCGAATGCATCAAGCGCGTGCTGCAAACATATTACACATGGATCGAGTACACCTTTATTGACAGTGATGGCGACCATGGACGTTGTAAGAAAGACGATTGGCACGACCTGTAGGAGTCATCCTGCTAGTGTGGTACAATGTGGACTTCGGCAACGCCATTCATATGGCCGGGAGGTACCAACGACCGGTGGAGACGTGGCAGAAGGGAAGGTCGCAGGCTGGAGGTGCGACGTTGGGAGCTTGCTTGCTGGAGCAGCAGGAGAAAGAGATATGTTGGAGGGCGGCCGTCCACGTTTATGCATTAGGGAAAGGGGCCATAGCTGCGGGTGAGAAAGCAATGTTCAGAAACGTGCTGCTCATTCACTAAAATTGATGGAACTATTCTAGTCTAATACTTCACAAATTTGAAATCTAAGCAGAGTTTTTGCTGGAACTTACCTCATGGAAAATCACTAGATCCGAGATTGCACAACTTCTTTCTTTATCATATCTGAACTTCAGATTAGTGCCTTCCCATTTTTTGCTCTGGCACGCTGTACAAGCTTCAGATAGTACATTAGAGAGCAGTAGCACAATACACAACACTGAAACAGAGTAGCAGCAAGATTTTCATTCCATTAGGAAATTGATGAAAATAATGAAGAACACTTACTAAATAACCAAGAAACATGGTGAAAAAATTCAGCGGAAAAAGTACAACTCAAATATCAGTTTTTCACATTCTGCACGGTTAATTTCTTTTTTAACAACATATGTATGAAATTAATTAACGAATCAAAACTCGAAAAGGGACTCTCTTTTATGCAGATGTAGACCCAATCATTCATGATTCTTCTTTAACATACTAAGATGACCAACAATACTGACTTGCAAACAATATTGTAGAAACAAACATTAGAGTTACCTGTCGCTTGAACGAGTAGAGCTGAGGCAACAAGTTCAGTTGTACAAATGGAACAAACAAAATTGTGTTTATAGCTCTTGAGATGCGCAAGAAAGTCTGACGACGACGACGGACAAGCTCGCCGGGAGCAATAGGCGATGCAAACAACACACTGAGATTCAGAGATAGCGACAAACTCACGTCTGTCATTAGCACATCAAGCACAGAGCAACACAACACATCAACTTCCCCTAAAGAAAATTAGAATATGAAGTCTCCAAAAGAAAGGGTGTGGCATGCCATCCAAATGGAGCATCAGAGTAGTGCTTAATTCATCGTCTAGCAATGGCCTCTTTGTGGGAGGGAGCACTGTGAAGGCACAGTGTGTCAAATCCGTCCGGCCGCTACAGTGACATTTGAACTTCTTGCAGCGGCACCAGCTTCCTGTAGGGGCATGGCGGGAGGAGACCTGCATGGCACGGGCGAGGCGGGGATCAGGAGTAGCTCGAGGATGGAAAGGGAGGTAAAGGTAGAGAAGTTCAGGGGCCGAAGGGTCACCGGGGGCGACGCACTGGTGCGAGAAGGCACGGCGGCGCTCGGACGGTGCGTGGCTGCCGGAAGGAAGACGGCGTTCGGCGGCAGCGAGGCATCTGCCGATGACCACAATCGGGCGGGGGGTCGCGGAGAGACTCTCGTTGGCGATTGGATCCCGGTGGTGGCACGGCGGCGCGGGGGTCCGGTGAGGGCGGGCTGCGGCGGGGCGTGCGGGGCATGTTCACATGTTCAAGAAAAGTATTCCAGATAATGTTCACAATTATAAAAATGTTTGCAAATAGTATAAAATGTTCATGATTTTAGAAAATGTTCAAGAATCTGTAAAAATGCTCGTGAAAATCACAATTTCAGATATGTTCACAAGTTTAAAAAAATGTTTATGATTATCAAAAATTGTTCATGATTTCGTGAAAACGAGAGTAATAGCGTATCTCGGTGATGCAGCAAAGTGTACTCATCGCCATTGAAGAGTATGATTATTTTCTCCCGTTGCAATATACAGTCTGTTTTGCTATATGAATATAATAGAGGTAACGTTGATACTAAAAATAGGGCCCCCTCAAATAAATTACATGCTCCTTTATTCCGTTGTCGTGCGCGCGTGCGTGTCTGAACAAACAAAGAAACGGCAAGCTAGCTAGCATGCATGTGCTCGGTTTGTTGTATCCCTCTGCTCTTTGTAGTGCACACACCAGGTCATGCCATTCTAAAAGTTCTGATTTTTGTTAAAAAATGATAATTTTGAAATATAATGTTAATAATTCATAAATGTTTGTGGATTTAGAAAATGTTCACGACTTTAAAAAAACGGTTGCATATTCAAAAAATATTCAAAAATTTGAAATCAAATGTTCGGGATTTTTTTAAGTTCGTGTATTAAAAATGTTCATGAAATTGAATAAAATTGTGGCATTTCAAAAAATGTGCATGAATTGAAAAACATCCTGAAAATTCAAAAATTGGTTGTGACTTATAAAATAGTTTATCGATTCATAAAATGTTTGCTGATTCAAAAAATGATCATGCATTTCAAAAAGTTTTCATTAAATCGAAAAAATATTCATGAATTTCAAAATTTGTTCCACCAAACAATCTCTAAAAAAATGTTCGTCTATTCTAGAAAATAAATCTAGAAAAATTTCAAAATTAAAAAAATGTTTGCAAATAGTATAAAATGTTCATGATTTTAGAAAATGTTCGAAAATATGTAAAAATGTTCACGAGTTTGAAACAATGTTCGTGATTTTCAAAAATTGTTCACTATTTCACGAAAATGAAAGTGATAGTATATCTCGGTGATGCAGCAAAATGTGGTCATCATCATTGGAGATTATGATTTATTTTTCTCACGTTGCGACGCACGGGCCGTTTTGCTATATGAATGTAATAGAGGTAACGTTGATACTAAAAATAGGGCCCCCTCAAATAAATTACATGCTCCTTTATTCCGTTGTCGTGCGCGCGTGCGTGTCTGAACAAAGAAACGGCAAGCTAGCATGCGAGTGCTCGGTTTGTTGTATCCCTCTACTCTTTGCAGTGCACGCATCAGGTCATGCCATTCGCAAAGTACCGATTTTTTTAAAAAAAATGATAATTTTGAAATATAATGTTTAATAATTCATAAATATTTGTGCATTCAGAAAATGCTCATGACTTTTAAAAAACGTTCGCATATTCAAAAAATATGCGCAAATTAGAAAACAAATGTTTGGGAAATCAAAACATGTTCATGATTTTTTAAGTTCGTGTATTAAAAATGTTCATGAAATTGAATAACATTTTTGCAATTCAATTTTTTCATTAATTGAAAATATCTTAAAAATTCAAAAGCTGGTCGTGACTTACAAAATAATTTGATTAATAAAATGTTTGCAGATTCAAAAATTAATCATGCATTTCAAAAAGTTTTTGTTAAATCTAAAAAAATGTTCATGAATTTCAAAACTGTTCCACCAAACAATCTCCAAAAAAAATGTTCATCGATTCTAGAAATGTCCGGCTATTCTAGAAAATGTTCAAAATTAAAAAAAAGTTTGCAAATAGTATAAAATGTTCATGATTTTAGAAAATGTTCGAAAATCTGTAAAAAAGAATATTGTCCAATATGAAAAATGTTCACAATCTCAGATATGTTCACGAGTTTGAAAAAAATTCCATGATTTTTAAAAAATTGTTCATGATTTCATGGAAATGAGAGATAGTATATCTCGGTGATGCAACAAAATGTGGTCACCGCAATTGAAGATTATGATTTTTTTTCTCTCTCGTTGTAATGCACAGACCGTTTTGCTATATCTATACCCCTATATAGTATACGAATAACTTTGAAAGTTGGTCATTGGATGAAGTCAATTTGACGGTACAGAGATGGCACATCCGAGCACTACTGGCCATTGGATATCATCTACATTCCACCAGATTATGCCACATGTACAATCTAGAAGACTCCATAGTTGAACTTAAGCATAATGCACAAACCTCAAAATAAAAGCAATTCTCCTTTGTTCTAGAATCTTCCATATCTTAATTGCTCAAACTTTTTTTTTCTAAATGAGTTGTCATTATTTATTTTTACTTTATGCTTTACAATGCACAATTCCATGAACTTAAAATAGATTTTTTATATAAAACTAATTGATTTTGAATGGGATGGACTATAAGAATTAATCGAACATCTACATCATGCATATATGACTGAAAACTTACATTTTATAGTGTGGTATTTATTCATAATTTGATTACCAAATCTCATGTGTGCAATGCACGTGTACCTTACTAGTGAACGTTGATACTAAAAAAAAGGGCCCCCTCAAAAAAAAGTACATGCTCCTTTATTCCGTTGCCGTGCGCGCGTGCGTGTCTGAACAAACAAAGAAACGGCAAGCTAGCTAGCATGCATGTGCTCGGTTTGTTGTATCCCTCTGCTCTTTGCAGGGCGCGCATCAGGTCATGCCATTCGCATCAGGAGATCGTCTGGGTCTGTACCTGGCTAGCTGACGCCGCACACTCCAAAACCGCCGTCTCTTTCCTTCACAACGATCTCAACATCATCACGCATGAATGATCACACATGCACCTCCCGTCCGTCAGTGCACCGCCACTGCATGCTGTCGGCTCTGCCTCAACCGTAGTGGGCGAAAGCGACGTCCAACACCGTAGATCCGAACCCAAATCGGGGCGAAAGGAAGGACAAGTGCGAGGGAAAAAGCCGCACATCTCCACGACCATGTATATGTTTATTAACTTATATACATCGGTGCGTGCGATCGCGTCCGAGGTGACCCAGCTCGCCGTGCTCTGGTCTTTGACTACGTAGAGGCATGGAGTGCCGGCCGGCCCGTGCTCTGGCTGGCTGGCGGTGGCACACCACCCAACTTTTCCACGTACGGGCCGGGCCGGGCCGGGGTGGTGCCTGCTGACTTCGACGCCGACCGGTTTTCTCCACGCACGCTCGGGCATGGGTGGTGGCCGGCGCACGGCTACGGCTAGCTTGGCTAGCTAGGCAACGCTATATATAAGCACGCGGCGTGCGGTATCCGATCGTGTCAAGTCGAGTGCACGGTCGCCGGCCCAGATCACACACAGACACAGAGCGGCTAGCTAGGAAGCCGGCCTTTCTGCTGCCCGGCCGTCACCGAGAAGAAGCTTCGTGCATGGCCTCCGGCGCGTTGCGTCGCCGTCGAGGCGCTCCGTTCAGGGTCTCGGTTGTCCTTATCGCCACCGCCCTGGTCCGCCTCGCCGCGTCGGCTGCTGAGAGGACGGCGACGAGCGGCCCGGAGCCGGACTGGCACGTCGTCAGCGTCGCCGCGCTGCTGCCGCCCGCGGCCTGCACGGCGTCCAAGGGTACGTACGTACGTACGTAGTGCATGCTCCGTGCGTCGTTGTGTGATGGTTTCCTGCCTACGTATACGTGTACTCTTTCAAAAGATATCATTCGAACCGCATACTGGCTAGTGGTTATTACAAACGCAGACTGCGCATAGCATAGTTTAGAAGCAGGGACATGGAGGCTAGGCAGGGTGGCGCATAACGTGTGACGTGTCTAATGAACGATGTGCTTAAGACTTATGGCAGAGAAAACAAAGGATTAAGAAATGACATCCCATGTGAAGAAATAGTTTTTTTTGTGGATAAGAAATAGGTTATATACCTGTTCGGAAACAAGAATGCTGATTAAAAAACCCTTTAAATTCCACATAAAAATAAATGGATTCTGAGATTAGCAGTAGTACCTGATTATAGGATAAAATAAAAGAAAAGGCATAATGCACTGAAACTTCTTGAAGAGATCAGCCCGTGCTTGATTTCTTCAAAAAAAAAGCTAAGAAAACATGATAATTGACAAAGTCATCACGGACGTTTTGATATCAATCTAAACATCGCCTCCATCGAAACAAACACCCCTTGATGATACATGTAGGATTTGAAATCTGGATTTTTTTTTCCAGGTGGGTTGAGGGTAAAACCACCCAATCTGGGGTGGGTTCGAATTTGATACTATTCACAATCGGTTTTTTTTAATTTGTTTATCAAGTTGTACAAGGAATTTGGACTCGAGACTTGATAGCGTGTTAGATCTATACTGTCCCATTATAATATATATGCTCCGTCCGTTCATAAATATAAGATCAGTTTTGCTAAAGGAAAATGTACAGCACCGTAACTATTTTCTAAGTTGAATGTATATAGGGACGTGTACATTTACTCACTTCAGTTCGTACGTGGTCCATATTGAAACATCGAAAACATTTTATAAGTGTATTTTTGTAAATCTCTATATACATCCAACATTTTTGCAGTTCAATTTGAACGAAACATTTAGAAACAAAAAGAGGTAGTAGCACCTTTTTTAGGGTAAATGCACTCGATAATTATAGGTAACGCAGAAGCTGACTCAGGGCATCTAGTCTAGTCCAGAAAAGGAAAATGACGTATCAGTCTGGATTCAAAGGTCGCTAACCAGGTCGCTTTAGTCCCTCCGTGAACAGAATGGCCACTTGATCTCTAAACAAGTGCGCCTCTCTGAATTAATCCCCACAAAACTCCTGGCCTCCTGCAGCTTAGAAGACCGGCGATCACATCCTGATCCAAAATACAAATATTGTAGTATTTTTGTCGTCATACTTTATCAGATCACTGACAAGTGCAAACAGCGGTCAAAATCAAAATGTGATTGCGGTATGCGTCGAGTCGTACACTAGCGGTAGCTAATTTTGGTTCTGCTGCCCTGCAGCAGTGGCATCAAACTGGTCGGCCCTCCACGTCGTGCACCGGCACGGCCCGTGCTCGCCGCTGCAGGCTCGCAGCGCCCCGCCGCCCCACACCGAGCTCCTGAACGACGACCAGGCCAGGGTCGACTCCATACACCGCAAGGTCGCCGCGGCGGCGTCGCCCGCGCTGGAACAAGCCCGTGGCGCGAAGGGCGTGACCCTGCCGGCGCAGCGGGGCATCTCCCTCGGCACCGGCAACTACGTCGTGTCCGTGGGCCTCGGCACCCCGGCCAGGGACGTGACGGTGGTGTTCGACACCGGCAGCGACCTGTCGTGGGTGCAGTGCACGCCGTGCTCGGACTGCTACGAGCAGAAGGACCCGCTCTTCGACCCGGCGCGGTCCTCGACGTACTCCGCCGTGCCATGCGCCGCGCCGGAGTGCCAGGGGCTGGACTCGCGGAGCTGCTCGCCCGACAGGAAATGCCGGTACGAGGTCGTGTACGGCGACCAGTCGCAGACCGACGGCGCCCTGGCGCGCGACACGCTGACGCTGACGCCGTCCGACGCGCTCCCGGGGTTCGTCTTCGGGTGCGGCGAACGGGACACCGGGCTGTTCGGCAGGGCCGACGGGCTCGTCGGGCTCGGCCGCGAGAAGGTGTCGCTGTCGTCCCAAGCGGCGTCCAAGTACGGGGCGGGGTTCTCCTACTGCCTCCCGTCGTCGCCGAGCGCCGCGGGGTACCTGTCCCTCGGCGGGCCGGCGCCGGCGAACGCACGATTCACGGCGATGGAGACCCGCCACGACACGCCGTCATTCTACTACGTCGGCCTCGTCGGTGTCAAGGTCGCCGGGCGGACGGTCAGGGTCTCTCCCATCGTGTTCGCGGCCGCCGGCACGGTGATCGACTCGGGGACGGTGATCACCCGCCTGCCGCCGCGCGCGTACGCGGGGCTCCGGTCCGCGTTCGCGCGCTCCATGGGCAGGTACGGGTACAAGCGGGCGCCCGCGCTGTCCATCCTGGACACGTGCTACGACTTCACGGGGCACACGACGGTGCGCATACCGTCGGTGGCGCTGGTGTTCGCCGGCGGCGCCGCCGTGGGGCTCGACTTCAGCGGGGTGCTGTACGTGGCGAAGGTGGCGCAGGCGTGCCTGGCGTTCGCGCCCAACGGCGACGGCGCGGACGCCGGCATCCTCGGGAACACGCAGCAGAAGACGCTCGCGGTGGTGTACGACGTCGCCAACAACAAGATCGGGTTCGGCGCCAACGGCTGCAGCTGATGGCTGGCCGCTACTTGGTCGATCGAGCTTAATCGATCACCATTTTTTTTCTCTTCTGAAGTGCGACATGGAACATGGAAGAAATCCAAATATATCATCGGTAATGCAAAATACTGTATTTTTTTTGCGGGGGACAAAATACTGTATTTGTTAGCGAGCAACAACACAAGCAGAAGCTGAAATCAAACTTTACATTTTAATTTGTACCACTGTGATTCATGCGTTCCAACGGTTGCCATCACTTTTTTTTACAACGTGTTTTCTTAAATCCAAAAGCAAATTCTTCTTCTCCACCTTCAATAGCATGTTACACACAAGGGTGCGCGAACGTGGTAAAACCCGATGAATCCTAAGACTATGACACAAAAAAGGGTTTAAAACAATGACAAATTGGACTCATCAGCATTATAACCTCATTTCGTTCTTATCAAGTTAGCTTAGAGTTTTAGGGTTAATGTATTGGCTAGAACGTTTTCCCAAATTATCTCTTGATCGCCTGCATCAGGGCAGATCGACTTTGATCCCTTCCGAGACATGACATCTAATGCTCATGGCGATGAAGCGAGGTCGGCGGTGCTACCCACGGCGACGTCAATGAAGGGAGATCGTTGGCACTGCTCACGGCGACGGCGACAAATGAAGAACGGTGGCGCTACTGCCCATGCCCCATGAAGAGAGAGATCGTCGACGCTGCTACTTGGTCCTCATGGATCATGGTGAAGAAAACAATCAGGACAAGCGGTGTTATTTGATACCGGCCTATATCGGGTGTTTTCGGTTTTGTGAGAATGGATTGCGATTACACGGGAACTGAAACTGACGCAGTCAAAACAAACGTAGGTAATGCAGTCATGAGCCGGTGTAACCGAGAGACAACAAATATGTCACGAACCAAACACGTCATTTGTTGTTGTGCACCGTTTTTTTACACTACACCTGCTCCGAAAGAGTGTTGGCCTTGTCGATTGCACTATCTTGCCATCAACCCGTGACTTTCAATCACACAGGGTGACTACTTTTAAAGCAAAATTTTATAAAATAAAAATATACAAATATGTGATCTAGCTTTGAATGGCCCGACGCCACCCACCTTCCACTCCACATGCATCCCGACGCCGACGCGAGGCAGCTCCTCAGCACGCCCCTGCCGCGACGCGCGGCCACCGTCCGCCACGTCCTGCAGGCGCACGCCCACCTCGTTTTGCCAGCGTGCTGCGTGTGCCAGTTTGAGGTATGTGTGTGTACACACAGAGGACACCAAAGCATCCCACTGACATGTTACCTTCTGCAAAATAATTCGATGAAGTCAAGTCTTGTCTCGGTGAAAGGGAAACTTCTATTGCTCATATTAGTAGGCTCCAAAGTTCAGTCAGCCATTGACTAGCTGTGTTTGGTCGAGTAGAAGATAGGACAGCGATGTGGCTTAAGCCAGGCCCTGCTGATGTATATGAGGATCTTCCTCCTGTCTGAGCAATGAAGTCCCTTCAACCCCGCAGGAAGAAATCGATGAAGTTTTTTCTCCCTTTTTGCACCAGCAATCTTTGGGGTCCAATGCTCCGATTCCTGGTGCAAGTCGATTGCGCCTTTGGCTTCAATCATCATCCCCTCCCCCGGCTCCGATTTCAGGATTTTTTACCCCCGTACTATTTTTTTTTTGTTTTTTTGAGGATTACCCCCATATCATTTGACTAAGGCCCATAAACATCCAACCGGCCCAGCAGTTGAGGGGAGCAGCCTGCAGCCTGCAGCCCACTTGAATCTGAGGCTCGCTCGCAAGGACCGACCCACGCCGCCGCTCCCTGCCGATTCCCCTTCCAGCCTGGTGCCCGCCGGCCGCCGCCCTCCTGCAGCTCGACTTCTCCTGCAGGGCTGCAGGCTCCAGCCTCTCCCGGCCGCCGCCCTCCCGCGGCCTGGTGCCCGCCTGCCGTCTTCGGGTCCCCTTCTGCTCGCCTCCCGCAGCCTCGTGCGGTGGTGCCCGCCGACCGCAGCAAGGTGAGGGTGAGGTGCTTCTGCTTTCTTCCTAATGTTGAATTCTTGAGTGACAATGAGTATTGAGTTAAATCTCACATATAGGCTCATCTGTGTAGAATTGTATGGGCCAATTAGTTGATGTTGATTTTGTTTGACCATGAGTATATTCCTGCTTCCTGCTCAACTGTTGTCTGCATATAGGCTCATTTGTGTAAAAAAGGAAAGAAATTGGAGTGTCCTGGCTACGTCACTGTGCAGAAGACATCGTAATGCTGCAAATCCGACACGTTTTTGTAGGCCAACAATAGGCAACAAGCGTGTTATTGTTCTGTATTCATACTTGTGGCGGGTGTTTCCATTGGCAGTAGACATCGAGCAGCTGGACAGTCAAAATAAATGCCGTCTATGGCCCTTACCATGTTAGTAATTTAGTATGGAGAGAAGTTTGTGCAATGCAATATTTGTAACCGTGTCAGGTTTTATGGATGGTCGATATGTAGTTTGCCAATTTTGTTAACTTGGCTTGTTATGCTGCTTCCCAAAATTTGAAACTCTTGATTTGGCTGGTGTTGCATCTACAATCCTACATGCACGATTTTCTTTTCTTTAGTCGCTTCAGATTTTCACAAAGAGGTGGTACTATTCCTGCCATGTTAATTTGATTCTTTTTATTGTTGGATAAGCCCTGGTTTTAATTCATGCTAGTAAGCGATGATTTTTGGTAATGGTAATTTTGAGGAAATTGAAAATTTAATGAGGCAAAGTGTCATCTCTGTGTCGTCAATTTGACAGTAACTATGATATATGCTATATTTGTGTCGACTTGACTGTAATTATGAATTTATGATACATATGCAAGTTGTAATAATTTTTTTGAGCAAAAACAGTAGGGAAGACCCTTACTGTGCCATTTTTTTGTTTTTATAAATGAGGGACATGTACAAATGAGGTTACATGGGGATTACATAAGTTGTTACAATGGGTTAAGCTTATTGTGATATATGCTATATAAAGTTGCGTGGGTACACCATGTCCTGAGTTGCCGATTATTTTAGCATGGTTGCATGACAACCTTAACTTATTGATTTTAAAATTTCACTGCCTTGGCAATGACAGCTTAACCCAGTACGGCATTATATATTTTGCGATTCGCGAATCTCATAGGAAACAGCTTAGGACATGGCAATGGCTGTGGGGGCGCGTCTCCGGCAGGAGAAGGTGAAGAAGTTTGAAGATTTCGTTGACCGGCGGCTCAAGCCTGACCTCGTTAATGCCATAGCCCAGCGCGATAACTTGTTCCAGCAGCAGAAGACATTGTAAGACTCGGTTCTCTCCTCATCTTCCCTTGTGTTGTAACTGTACTGAAACATTTAGGCCCCTTGATTCTTGTTATTCAAATATATGGCCTTAACATTGCTCATTCTTCTGATCAATGAACCTTCATTTGGTGTTGGCAGCTTGGATTTGAAGAAGAACATCGAAAATTTGGAAAAGAATGGTGTAACGAGTATGCGATCTATGGTCAATCTTGGGTCAGAGGTGTACATGCAGGCAGAAGTGTAAACATCCTTTTCCCTCTCCCCCGCCTAAACAATCTGAAGTATAGTAGCAAAAACTCTCTCGCTTTCTCTATAATCTCTAGAAAAGAAATTTCTCTATCCTAATGCTAATGTAAGACAAGTCAGAGACCATAATATTATTAGGGTAGGTGGTTTGCACTGTTTAGGGGCCAGTCTACATTACTCAACTGGAGTAGCTCTATGCTTGAGGTAGCTTTTGCAGTAGGATAGACATGAGAAAGGTGTTCCTATATCGATCTGAAAAATACAAAAAAGGTCAGCTGCCTTTTTAAGAAAAAGGTGGTGTTCGCATATGGAGACAGCATGCAAGTGAATTAGTTTGGTGTTCACTTTATTTATTGGAAGAATGCGGTTGGCCATTACACAGTATAATAAGCAGGAACTTCCTTTGATATGTCCTTATGCTGCTTCTTTATTTCAACTCCATTCCTAACTGCAATTGTTTAACCAGATGTTAGCTTAAAATTACAAATTTGGAATAGCTTCATATCATCATTGTGAAGCGCTAATGAGAATTGACTGTTTCGAACATAAGTGCCTACAGTCAGATTTCTTTAACTGTTGAGATCTTATTAATGCCATTATTCTGTGGTGATTTCCGCAGGCCGGACACGAAGCACATATTTGTGGATATTGGTCTAGGTTTTCATGTGGAGTTTACTTGGCAAGAGGCTTTGCAGTTTATATCTGTAAGAGAAGCAAGGTTGGCCAGGTAACTCAACTCGAACATTTGAATATCAGATCTTGCTTTTGCGCAGCAATTTTTATTACACATGCAGCATGTTTTTGTGAGAGGGGAGTTATGCTAAAGAGATATTGATGATTGAGGGTGGTTCGGGTGCTTCATGCTCTGTTCAACACAGTTTGTGTGGATACTCGATAGTATATACCCAGTACTTGTTTTAGGTATATTATGGAACTTGGTCGAAAATAGTGGTTTAGGTGAAGTGCTTGGATTCTCTTTTTCTTGTGAAGCAAAGAACAAGAGAAAGAGATGGTATTCTTGAGCCTTGTGATGGCTCTTAGATTTCTAGACAATATTTGTATTTAGCTATTCATGGTATCCATTTCTCTGTTGGAGCTTGATGCTCGCTTCAGCCATCAGATGACGAATGGAGGCTACTGATTAGTTATTTATCATAAGCTAATACGTATACATTGTACAGAGGCAAAGCTGATTCTGTTAATCTGGTGTGTTACTGATCTGCATCTAATATTCACTTCCATAGACACCTTTGGAAATTTTATGAACTTAACATACTTTATGTAGCATTAGTTAGCATTGTATAAACCATTATTATTCACTGTCGGACCATATTAGTGGTTTGCCTCATATATGCGGCTCATAACATGTACTCCCTCTGTTCCAAATTAGTAATTTGGAACGGAGGGAGTATGTATGTTCTTATGTCTCAACTCTTGAATGGGTTTATGTTTATTGACATTGCAGCATACAACTAACTAGTACGGCTCCAGTTCTATAGATACATCATTCCATTCTGTCAGGCATGTGGTTAGGTAGGCTGCAGCTGTTTGTACTACAGTGACAGTCGTTGCCAATGTTTGGCCCTTGTACGACATTCATATACTGTTGTAATTTCCCTTTTTATGCTTGAGCGTGCTCCTGGTCCTCTGTTGACATTCATTCACTCGCATGTTAATGTTGTAAACTTTTGCGTGTTTGTTTGCAGACAAATAGACGAGTACACACACCTCATAGCAAGCATAAAAGCACAGATCAAGTTGGTATGTACAATGAACTAGGTGCTTCGTTTGATGCAGTAGATGTTGTGAATCTGCTTATATTCAGATGTTACCCCCTCTTATGTTGTTTAAATGCAGGTGTGTGAAGGTATCCGCGAACTCCTGCAGTTACCGGCGGAGTGAACGGCCGGGATCAAACTAGCGGCAGAGAGATGCTTACACACCAAAGTTGCGGCAGAGAGTTAGAGATGCTTGGTAGAGGAATATGATGTATCTTGCCATGGATTGTTTGAAGATTCTTGCAACAAGCTGTATGCCAAGAATGCAGCTCTCCCAAGTCCCGATGTTGACTAGGACGCATTGTGTAAACTAAATATGAATAGGTAAAAGAAGTGGCAGATGAGAATACTGTGATGATTGAACTTTTGTTTAAATTCCGTGAAGCTTGTTGCAAATCATCAAGTGTCTGCACTTGATGTGTGTTGGTATTTGCAAACTGAATTTTCAGATGATTGGCAACAAATGCAATGTGTTGGGAAATGATGACGTTTCTTGCTGCCTGAGTACTCTACAGTTTTGCTAGGAAAGAATCATCTGCTCATTAGTAACTACCGTAGGCAAATTCATCGAAGGTATCGATAAACTCACTAGGGCCGCGCGGGAGAAGGGAATTCTTTGTTTCATACGCTACATGCATGATGGTGCTCAAGATGTGCGTCCATTTTTGTTATATGGCTTTAGCTTTTAGATTTAGACAAACCGTTTTTCTTTTCTTTCGGGATGCTTGCTGAGGCGAGGGTAGGAGCACAGTCATTTCATATTGTAATTCTTCTGAGAGCTGTCTAGGTAATTTTAAGAATGAATGTATTTACTGAAATCTATATACATGTATTTATCATTTTTTTTTAAAAAGGAAAATTGCTTTGGAGGCGCCTCGGGGACTGCACACCAACTTCCAAAAGTGCTTACTCTCTTGGATTCGTTGCTCGGGTGCACATCTTGCCTCTTGGGGAACGCAGTAATTTTTAAAAAAATCTACGCATACGTAAGATCATGGTGATGCATAGCAACGAGAGGGGAGAGTGTCGTCCATCTACCATCGTAGAGCGTAAGTGGAAGCGTTATGACAACACGGTTGATGTAGTCGTACGTCTTCACGATCGACCGATCCTAATACCGAACGTACGACACCTCCGCGATCTGCACACGTTCAGCTCGGTGACGTCCCACGAATTCAGGATCCAGTAGAGCTTCGAGGAAGAGTTCTGTCAGCATGACGGCGTGATGAAGATGATAATGATGCTACCGACGCAGGGCTTCGCCTAAGCACCGCTACAATATGACCGAGGTGGATTATGGTGGAGGGGGGCACCGCACACGGCTAAAGATCAACTGATCAACTTGTGTGTCCATGGGGTGCCCCTCCCCCGTATATAAAGGAGTGGAGGAGGGGGGGGGGCTCTCTATGGCGCGCCCTAGGGGAGTCCTACTCCCTCCGGGAGTAGAATTCCCCCTTCCAAGTAGGAGTAGGAGATGGAGGCACGTAAAGCTGGTCCGTCCCAACCGCAGGCCAGAGATGGAGGCGCGTTTCGCGCGCGAGAGGGTCAAGTCCCCCGAACGACGAAGTTGTGATGAAGGGGGCGAGCCTTGTCGGGTACAAGCGCAGAAGCAGGCGCCTAAGGATGGCAATGTCTCTTTGGTTAAGGCGGCGGCGAGGTTGACCCCTGAAGGAAAGCGGAGGCGAAGGTCTGGTCCGCTGCCGTAGCCATTCGATCTGGAGTCCAGCTGACTGATCCAAATGAATGGCAGACTGACCCTTGAGCGCATTACTAGTTAGTAGCAGTATAGTTTTTCTCTTGTGGGCTTTTTCTACTTCTCTGCTGAGGGAGGGGCTTTGATTAGTGAGTAGGGTTTATAAGTTATGAATTGATTAGGGCTTAGGTAGAGTGGTAGATGGTCGGTGTATATATCCAGTAGATCACTGATTTTGTGCCGTTATGTATATATGTTTATTATCAATCCAAATGTAGCATTTTTTGGGTCTGTACTGTATGGGCAGATACTATATTGTTTGATGATATATTCTACTCCCTCTGCAAAGAAATATAAGAGCGTTTAGATCATATGGAGGGAGTAATAAGTCAGTAATTGGCACCTGATATGTGTCTAACGAGAAACATTAAGCTGCATTCAGGTTTTTATGACAACTCTTGTTTGTTCTTATTTTGTACGTACTGTAATAAGCACTGATTCCCATTAAGCTTGAGAGAATGTGCAAGTAAGAAAAAAAAAATAGACTGAGAATCTAAAAATCAAAGTCCGTGCTTCATTGTTTCCTGTATTGAAATTTGTTAAGGCCTCTTTTGATTTGTAGAAATGTCATAGAATTTCTATAGGATAGGATTTGCATAGGAAAATTTTCTTTGAGACCCTTTGGTTTGTAGGAATGGATTCCTATTTCTATGTAGGATAGGAATCAATTCTTCACATTTTGGAGAAAAAAAACATTAGCTAAAGACTTAATGGAAAAATTCCTATCTTATGCATCAAACAATTTTTTTTTTCTATAGGAATTGAGATGCATGTCATCTCACTTCCTATGATTTTCCTATTCCTACAACATTTCTATTGTATGAACCAAAGGAGGCCTATGATCCAACTTGCTGCGAGTCCTCCTTTTGTCAATAGTCGTCGACAAGCGCGAAGTGACACCAGAAACAATGCAACGAATAAAATGCAAGAAGAATTGACTGGAGCAGATTAGTATTACATCACAATATCACATTTTTTGTCTTTCCAATCAAAAGACACATCAAGCACACGAGCATCGTGAGGTGACTCATGCTATGGTGCAAGTTGACTGATTTGCAGCTAGTTAGTACATAAACAGTGTATTATTTAGATAAAAATAGATGTATTGGTATTGTTTGGCCCCTGTTATTCAAAGTTTGAGTCATTTGCCCCCCTAGTTCTTAATTCCTGGCTCCGCCACTGGGTGGTTTCGTTTGCACAGCATACAAACTCAACAATCAAAAGACACATCAAGCTGATGCTCTGGAAGTTTGGATCGAGATCCAGCCGGGAGCAACTAGTATAAAATCTCTGTTTTTTTAGTGAAGTGTTTTTTTTCAGAAGAGTATAAAATCTCAGCTCGCCGTCGGCCAGGCCCAGCGTGCCCACTAATAAAGAGCCCAGCCCAAGACATCTCCACGCGTCGAGAAAAAAAGCCCAACCCGTTTCCCCTTCCAACCCCCTTCTCGTCTCTGACCAACATTTCCCGGGGACACCCGTTCCGTTCCGATCCCAAACACCCACCGCCACCGGTGGCAGATCTGGATCGGAGCCCCGCTCCGGCGATCCCAGATCCCCCCGACGCCGGTATGGAGGTCATCCCAGCTGCGGCAGCGCACGACGGGCAGAAGCAGAGGTTCGACCTCGGGGTCTTCGTCGGCGACCTCCCCCTCGACGACGACGACGCGGCCAGGTCCGTCCGCCAGACCACCAGCTCCTCCCCCTCCCCCCTTTTAACAGCATCTCCCCGCCTCCCTCGCTGCGCCTAAGCTTATGCTTGGTGGTTTGTCTGGCAGTGACAACGAGTCGCTGGAGGGGCTGCAGCAGGAGCTCGAGGACTGCAAGAACGACCAGGTGCTTATTTACCATTCTTGCTTTGAACAGCTAGCTGGTTGCAGCATTTCGGAGCAGGAATAGCACGTCCTTCTTTCTTGGGAGATTTCTGCTGCTGTTTTATTTCCGCGTGCGTGCGTGCAGGAAGTAGCAAACATCCTGGCTAATGGCATCAAGATGCGTGATTACACAAAAGGTGTCGAGAACAGCATACGCCAAGTTGAGCTTGATTCCATCCAGGTAACTGCTTCTGCTAGGCCTCAGATATGCGAAGCAGCCATGGTTCTACTGCCTTAGAGCTGGGGTGAACCTCATGCTTAGCAGTAAACGGTCAACACATCTTGGTATTGTGGTGCTTATACTTTGGAAATAAGAGTTAATTAACTTCTTTCGTATGGCTGGCTAATTTATTCATCCCTCCATTCTTATCATCAGTATTAAGTTGAGTCATCAAATAATTGCACAGGCGCGATGAATTATTTGGAAAACATGGAGTTATGATGTGTCTACCTTCTATTAGTGCTGCGCTGCCTAAATATAAATCACCTGTACCTATGGTGTTTTTCTTATGCAATGCTGTCTTCCTTTTTTCTTTTGCAGGATTACATTACAGAAAGTGAAAACCTTGTGTTGCTGCATGATCAGATCTCTGATTGCGATAATATTCTGTCACAAATGGAAACCGTTCTAACTGGATTCCAGGTAATTGCATATTCACATCTGTTGTGAAAGCACTACTCGTGACATGCTTGTCGTACTGGCTGCCTGAAACAGTATCTGGATGGGTATTACTTGTCATCAACTTTTGGTGCTACTGTTATTATAAGCAAATTTATTGATCATTCTTGTACATTTACTGTTAGAAAAATGCTGCCCACTGTGAAGTGTGAACTACCAGAAAATCCAGAAATAGTATATCTCTGCATTTCCATCTCGTTCTGTTACAAAGCATAACAAGAACAAAACCAGGAGTGCTTGAAGTTTAACGTTTTGTATACCACAATCTGAGCGTAATACAAGTGCTTTATTTTTTATTTATGTGCTCCATGCTACAACTTCATGGTCGTATTTGAGTGGCACCATTTCTTTTGACTTGTTACGCGTTCAAGATTTATTATCTTGATCTACATGTAACTTTGTACCTTTAAACAGTAGTTAACTGGTTCATTTCATTTTACTAAATCATATTGCAATTCTTTTAATTTCTGTGCTAGACAGAAATTGGTTCTATAAGTTCAGAGATAAAGGTACTTCAGGAGAAATCTATGGACATGGGATTAAAGTTGAGAAACCGTAAGGTTTGATTCGTTTCTCTGCTGTATCTTTTACGTTCTCCATACATTTGATGTTTGGTTAATTTTTGTATCCACATCTTCCTTATAACCAAACAGTAAAATACTGATGCATTGACCTCATTAGTCTTTGTCAAGTTAGAGCTTGGAAGTACTATTTTATGTATCTTTGTCCCGCAACATAACTTCTATTCCATAACACACCTTTCAACATTAGTTGGCTGGTCTTTGTTGGAACCTCTTCACTGTATTCGTAGCTTCAATGCATGTCATTCCCTACTTTTTCATGCTGAATATCTATGCTGATTCACTGTTTGGAAAATTTCTGCAGGCTACAGAATCGAAACTGTCAAAATTTGTTGAGGATATAATAGTACCTCCAAGAATGATCGATATAATTGTTGATGGAGAGGTCATTACTTGCATTCTATCTTCATACCAACTTTCTTTACCTTATTATTGTGTCTATACTATGTCCATTTACTTTAATATATCATACATTTAGTCAGTTACTCCTTTCTGGACCTAGTACCTTTTTGTTTACAGCCAGCAACATGTGGTCACTGATTACTTCTTTCTGAAGTTAAAACCAAATACATACTTTTCTGCTATTTGTGGTACTCCCTCCGATCCATATTAATTGTCGCAGCTTATGGATCGGAGGGAGTACTATGTTTACTTATGTAATTTCTTCTCTTTCAGCATGTTGTTAATTATTTATTTCATATGCCATTATATTCTGTCTTCGGTGATATATCCATTCTGATGACATGTTTTCGTTTGCTGGATGCATTTCATTTGTTCAATCCGTGTCTTCTTTTTTCCCAATTATTTTATTTTGTTTGATTGGATATATTACATGCCCCAAAGGTTTCTTTGTTGATGTACCATCATTATCAGTACCGCTCTCTTGCAGTTAAAGCTGTGTTCAGTTCAATATTCTTTGGTGGATGTTTCTCGAAAAATGTATTTTGATGGGATCACTGATAATTCCTTATCCAACAACCCCACAGGTTAACGATGAATACATGAAAACACTTGAGATTCTAAGCAAAAAAATCAAATTCATTGAAGCTGATTCGATGGTTAAAACATCGAAGGCTCTCAAAGATGTTCAGCCTGAGGTTGAGAGACTTCGGCAGAAAGCAGTATCAAAGGTCTGAAAACTGTTTGCTGGTTTTTTCTTTCTAATGTTTCAAACTCGTATGTTCATAAGAACATTAGTAGATCGTCTTCTTGTATGCGTAGCATGTGTCTCATCTGCATATGTGCTTATTTGATGTAAAACATTATGTATTCTATGTTTAATGTTCTACTGTGGTGTCGAGGATAATGTGCCATGCATAATTATGTTCAGACAGTTGGGCATGTGCTACAATAACTTAGATAGGCGTCAAGGTTTATCTGGTAGAACTGAATGCTTATTATGAAAAAGGGTTACATGATATTCATCATTCTTTGTTCAGGCTGATGTTGTACTTTATGAGGTTGCTGGCATAAAAAATGCTGCAACTGTGTCAATTACTAGTGGAGAGTGGTATTGTCAGCCACGGCCAGTATACTGGCTATACTGGTTGCTATTTCCCTACAAAATAAGGAATCAACCTGATCTTTGTTCTAATATGGTATGGTGGTTTTCATGGAAGCTAAGAACAAGTGTACAATAGACCCAAAGTGGTCGGACCTTTCCCCGGACCCTGCGCAAGCGGGAGCTACATGCACCGGGCTGCCCTTTTTTTTATGAACAAGTGTACCTGCAACCAACAAATGCATCCACTATGTTTCTTGCACGCTTTTTTATGTTTATCTAGCCAATTGGGCATCATAAAGCTACAACAGAGTTCTATTGCTTATGCTTTCATAATTTTCTTGCAGATTTTTGAGTTTATCATCCAAAAGTTCTATGCCTTGAGAAAACCGAAAACAAACATTCAGATTCTACAGCAGAGTGTCCTTAAATACAAGTATGCCAACTCTCTGGCCTTGATATTTATTTTCCACTTTTACCCCCTGTTTGTAGAATATCCGCAATGCTTCACATTTTAATGTGCTAGATGAGAAATTTCTTTATGCCAGATTTCTTTAATTTGGAATCCTCACCAGTGTGACATACATGATTCATGGTTTTTGGCATATAGCGTTACTGAGGGCAAGTTTACCAAACATGAACAGCCATATTTGATTAACTATTGCTAATGTAACATCAGTACTTCTAATGCAATTGATGACTTCGGCATTATTGTCTTTATGAAATTGAGACCCCCCTTGGTAAAAAACCCAGAAAGCTAGGATTATATAAGCCCTCGCGAGACAATCTGTGGTGAGCTTCAAGAGTTGAATTGGGACCACAGAGTCCTAGTTGAGTCATGGAATTGAGTCTTAGTGAGGCAAGTATGAGAGTCCATGTCCCAGTTGGCTGGGCTATCGAGTCTGAGTCGTATTGCTGTTGACGTGAACGACTATTATAAAGGTCCACGAGCTTTAAACTATTGAACTATGCATATAGGAGAAGAACAGTTATTCTACCTTGCCTTCCTCGGTGAGAGCTCTCCCTCTACCGCTCTTTAAAACCTTAGTTTATAGCATATGGTCATAGGATTAAATTGCCATTTTATTGTTGGTTGGCTTATCTTCAGTGTCTGTTATTCTCTCATTCTTTCCAAGTGTATAATGTCTCAGTTTGTTTCATTTGTCCTCTCCACTTTAGATACACAATCGTTTTCCTTAAGGAACATGCTAAGGAGATATATGCGGAAGTTCGCACGGCTTACATTGATACCATGAATAAGGTGAGGGTTACTGTGAACGTGATTTGAATAGGTCTTCTTTCATTCATCCGCCTTTAGTTTTTTCTCCATTTAGAACTGGAATAGAATAACCGAGAAGGGTAATGATCCTGTAACTCATTGTATGTCCCAGATTAGGTCCTATTCTTCTACCCTTTCGGTACTATCTTAATCCGAAAGAAGAGTTTGACCAATGCTTTGTTTCTGTCTTGGTGGTTCCAATTCCACATTAAAAGTATACTGATCCTTTCTCAATGAACGTATACTTCTTTCTGTAAATACTGTGTAAATATTCCATTATGATATGGCAATACTATATTTGATTTGCATATTTGTTGTATTATAGAATAGGTACCATGCTATCAACGTAATATGTGGCCAAAATGTAGAGTTTATGGCTTAACATTACATTGTACTCCCTCCTTTTCAATAACCTGTCCTTGGCACTCGGCAGTCTACATTTTGAGATAACTGTACATCGAGGGAATCAGTTGTGTTAATGTAATGTTTCCACTTTCTATCCCTACTTTGATGTGTTAGAAGAGATTAATTTGTTGCAGCCTGTCAATAATGAGGGTATGCATGGTCACTGGTCAGTTATCATTAAGGCTGTGCACATGGTGGTGGGTTGAGGACATTTACTATGAAACAAAGAGTGTACTAGACATAGAGGGCTTGAGAATGAGAGTATCCAAAGACACATCTGTGATGCAATTCCTGCTGTTTGTCTTTGCTTTATTCTAGCCCTTCTTATTGCTACGTGTAATTTCAATTCCTCTACCTTTATATGTAGTGTATGTTGACAACTTCAAAATTCCTGCACGGATTACTTTAGACTGCTAGCATCCGTGATGAGATTCATATTTTATTTGGGCAATATGAGCAAATAGACATAAAGACCTTCATTTATTTCTTGGATATCTTACCCTGAATTATATCTATTCTGATGACATTTCTACTATCACTTCCAATTTTCAGGTTCTGAGTGCACATTTTCGTGCCTATATACAAGCTTTAGAGAAATTACAGCTGGATATAGCAACCTCCACTGACTTACTTGGAGTTGAAACTAGAAGTACAGGATACCTTTTCTCCATTGGAAAAGAACCTCTGAAAGCCCGTTCTTCGGTGTTTGCTCTTGGTGAAAGAATAAATGTCTTAAAGGTATTTACTAATGACATAGTGACTATAATGTAATTTAATTCATCAATCAGTTCATGATTTTGAAATTTGTGAGTCAAGCAATACATGGGAGCCCGGATCTGTACTGGGCTGTGTGATCTGCAGGGTTGTTGGTAACTTGTATGGATTTCTGTAACGCCAGCAAGTTCTATTTGGGTGATAACAAAAACAAGCCACATAAGTCTAGCATGCACCATGAGCATAGCCGATTAATTGATTCATGACATACATACAGAATAATTATGGCTAATTTCGAGACAAGTCTCTGAACAAATTTGAGGACATGCTTTTCTCTAGTCTGTGTACACTGAAAAATCTAGTCAATTCAATGAAACTGGTTTGTTGCAAATTTTATAGAACCAGATTTAGGTTATTTTAACATGCTCTAATGCCCCTACTAGTATGTTGTAAATTTGATGGAAAGTGATCCTCGATTAAAGATTTAATTTTGAACTTTAAACCCCATACTGTCGCTGAATGGTTAATTTACTCTATATCAAGTAACAAGTGCAATGATGTAATTTCTGTGTGCCCTGCTTTTGGTATATCAGGATATTGAGCAGCCTGCATTGATACCTCATATATCTGAAGCTAAGTCACAGAAGTATCCATATGAAGTTCTTTTCAGAAGCTTACAAAAACTTCTGATTGATACAGCTACTTCTGAGTAAGATTGTTGTTTCCTTGTTTTAAAATTCATACAGTGAATAAATGGCAGCCTGATGATATATCAACTGATTACAGGTACCTTTTCTCGGATGATTTCTTTGGTGAAGAATCTTTATTCCAAGATATATTTGCTGGTTTGTTCCATCCTGTATTTGCATTTCCTGTTTTCTTTGTCATACCATGTTGTATCTTATGCAATAATATTTTATTTGTGTGTGTGGGGTGGGGTGGGGGGTATCTAGTGTAAACCCATCTTTCGGTTGTACCAGCATGTAAATTCCCACTGTGTCATTGGATGGGATTTCAGTTATTTATAAAACGGATGCGCATGAGTCCATGTGGCACTTACAGTTACATGCCATTGTATCTGACCCATCCATAGTATCGAACAATCTACCCAGGTGTCAGTTGTCACTTTAGCATCCAAAGATCTATTTGCACTAGAAACTCTCCTTGTTTGCTTTGCTATTGTCTGCTTGCCTGACAAATCCCAGTGTCATCATAAAACACTATGCATGCTAAGACAAAAACTGGTATGCATGCTTTTATTTGTTGGTTGTACTATTCTGGATTATATGAGTGTACGACTGGTTGATGTCAGTTCTGGTTCAGATGCTCCATAATTTATCTAGTGTAAACTAGATAAATCTTCACTTCTATAAATATCTGAGTTGGCGACGGTCTGTTCACCTTCAGAGATCTGCCATACCACAATTATCATACATTCTGTTGTAGACAGATGTATCACGATCTTCCGATTATTTGATTTGCTTAATGTATATTCTGAGATATCTTTTTATTTGCACAAATTATGGACTAGGATGACAAATGTAATAACTTAGGCATTTAAGAGAACTTGTATAGCAATACACGAGTATTTAGCTACTAAACATAAGAGCCCACTCTTGGTTAGATCTTCTTTTGCAGTAAAGCCACTATGGTAGCGTGCATGTTAAGTTAATAGTTTAGAAAGCTTGAGGAGCTTATGAGTTACTCCAACAAACACTTATCTTATATTCATAATAAAAGTTCCACTATGTTGGTGAAGTTGGCATTGACCTTACCATCTTTTTCATAATTATGGTGGATGCAAATGATTTGAAAGTTTTGATTGTTTCATTCAGGACCAATTCAAGTTGTTGATGAATATTTTGATGCTGTACTTCTGAACTGCTACGATGCAATAGGAATAATGCTTATGATTCGGATAATTCATCAGCACCAGGTATTTCTCATTTTATCTTATGAAGGAATAACTAGTTAAAGTTTTATTCCTGCTGTAGGAGTAAAACTTAAGAAAGCTTATGTTCTGAAAGCGGTTGCAGGGTTGCAGCCTTTCATGTTCCATAAAGGGATATCCCTGTAATTTATAAACCAGTCCTAGTCCAATATTTACTGTTAAACAGGCCAGGCAGCAAGAGATAATTGTCATTTTGCTAAATTATTCTGGCTGTTTTTCACCAGAAACTGGCCAAAATTACCCTCCCCCCTTTGTATGTTATTTTATTCTTAAAGATTAGCTGATAAATTATTTGCAAGAGCATTTCTAAATCTCTACACATTGTTAGATTCTTTCAAGTAGTCAATAAAGTGGCGCAACCCTGTGTAAATTGGTAACTGAATGTGTGGCAAAGCGTACATGACCCGTGAGGAACATAAATCTGAATGGAATTTATGTTTGTGCAGCTTATCATGTTTAAGCGGCGAATTCCATGTTTGGACTCGTACCTAGACAAGGTTTGTTCTGATTCCCTCCTTGTTCGCTCCTTCAAGTTTTGAATCAACTTTACTTGAGATTTACCTTTGTGAACGTGGAGTTACCTTTAGGAAAGCTCATGCTAAATTGGATGAGAATTTGTCTTCTGTTCCACATTCCAAAATTAGTTTGAATCATCTTTCATGTTGCACAATGGGCAGGTTAACATGTCACTTTGGCCTCGCTTCAAGATGGTCTTTGACTTGCATTTGAGCAGCTTGCGGAATGCTAATATTAAGACTCTTTGGGAGGATGATGTGCATCCTCACTATGTAACAAGAAGATATGCTGAATTTACAGCGTCTCTTGTTCATCTCAATGTTGAATATGGGGATGGTCAGGTTAGTTGATCACATCCAGGTCAACCCAATATTCACCTTTCTGGAATTCTTCACCACATTGCTATGCAATAGGAAGACCTTCTTTTTTGTAGCCTATGGGAATTTAAGAAGTGGTTTCTACATTTGCAGCTTGATCTAAATCTTGAGCGATTACGGATGGCTATTGAAGACTTGCTTGTTAAGTTGGCCAAGATGTTCCCTAAACCAAAGATGCAAACTGTTTTCCTGATAAACAACTATGATTTAACAATTGCTGTATTGAAGGTTGGTACTTTTGAGTTAGCATCAGTTATAATACAAAAATACTATATGCATTGCCTTTCCAAATATGTTGTGATCTTTCTCATACAGGAAGCTGGCACTGAGGGTGGAAAAACACAACTTCACTTCGAGGAGGTTCTTAAGAGCAATATTGCAATATATGTGGTATGCACTGTCTTATTGATGGAACAAAATTTTGTTGTGGCCAGAGAAATACTGTCCACCACATTTCTTGCTGGGTCTTGATTTGATTCATAACAAACATTTATGCAGGAGGAAGTGCTTCTGGAGCATTTCTCTGACTTGATCAAGTTTGTCAAAACGCGTACATGTAAGTAGAATTCTGTTACAACATCGTGTGCTTTTCTCCCTCTTTCTTTCTTTCTTCACAATGACATCTCTTCTCTGCCTGAATTTTACTTATTAGCGGAAGACCCTGCCTCGAGTTCGGACAAGGCCAACATTGGCGACGTAGAGCCATTGGTGAAGGATTTTGCGAACCGATGGAAGGCCGCGATCGAGCTGATGCACAAGGATGTCATCACATCCTTCAGCAACTTCTTGTGTGGGATGGAGATCCTGAAAGCGGCCCTCACGCAGCTGCTCCTGTACTACACGAGGCTGACCGAGTGCGTCAAGAGGGTCAACGGTGGGTCCGCCCTCAACAAGGACCTGGTCTCCATATCCTCCATCCTGTACGAGATCAAGAAATACTCTAGGACCTTTTAGTTACTTCCTCCCTGCCATGTACACTAAAATGAGGGGAGGGGAGGGGAGGGGAGGGGAGGGATGTGGTGTATGTATCCTTACGCTGTTAATGGAAACTCTGATCCATGCCATGCTACTGGAAAAAGAAGGGCTTTCCACAGATACATAAACAGTAGTATGTACCAAGGTTACTCGATTGCAATGTGTGAATTTATGAGATTTCTGAGACCCCCCATGGCCCGACTTCTCTTCTTCCAAGTTGACGATGAATCAATCATCATTTTATTTATCTGCTCAAGTCCATGATTAATGTCCCGCTGGGAGTTGGTTCGAATTTGATCACCTACTGTCTGTACGCGCCCATGAATGTTGGTGCAGGGCCAGACAGTTTGTGAATTTCATGCAAATGTCGGGTTACTGCAGCTAGGGTGTTTGTTAGAATGCCAACGCAACACAACCTTTTCTAGATCGTTACAAAAGCGCGTATGGTTAGATCAGATGTAAAATATTTTAAAGGAAATGTTCTTACTTAAGAGGAATATAGCCTAGTTGGTTCATAGTGAACTTTCTTTGATTTTTCCAGGAAAAGTACATGATATAATGAGACCGGTTAGATCTTTTCAGCTGTGGCTGAACGATGCCTGAAAGGTGAACTGAAGCATAACTAGACTGAAAATTTACTTGATCTTGCATGCATAGCAAATTCCACATACCCAAGTTCAGCCTGTCCGGCTCCCCCCCACGGTTAATTGATTGTTCATCTTTGAGCCTGAAAGGTGAACTTTGCTCAGTTTGGGACTAACTTGAGCTAATAACGACTCCCCGTGACTAATTTGTGCACTGATACGAGTCAGTGATGCACTGATATGGGTAGCTGGTGACCATTTCTGTTCCGATTGTGAAGCACTGACAGTGTTGTTTGGCTCCCTATCAATTCAGTTTCCGTTTTCATTGCTCTTGTGATCTCTTTGCTCTTCCATTTCCTCTTTTTCCTTTGCCCATGTCCATATTCACTTTGGTCATATCCTCTGTTCTCCCGTTTCCTCTTCTTTTTGCCCATGCCCACATTCATTTTGGCCACCTCTCCTATGGTCCTTGCATTTTGTCGATATCTTTTGTAGCAGCTCATCACCATGGCTACCAAAAGGCAATAGGTTGTTACAATTACAGTTAGAGCGAATAATCCCCCAAAACTTTCAAAAGTTATGGCGTCTGAACCATCAAGTGTGCCATCATTTTCATGGCTATTTTGACCCATCCATTTCTTTTCAAATTGAATGATAGTATCTCCTTCTGTTATGTTGATTATTGCCCTCGACATTTCAGGAGCTAGCGGAGAATTCCTGGGAAGCGCCTAATCAGCAAAAAGATCATTGTTATAAGCTGCACGTGCTATTCCACTGACAATATCTGACACTATAAAATCCTGAAAAACAGATCCCCTCCCCCTTGATATAATAGTGCATGGTATGATGAGTTTATTACTTAGCAGTACCATACCCTTCAGCGAATCATGCCAAAAGTTGCTTAAATAGCACAAAAAGATCCAGTAAACGCTTTCAGGCTTAGTTTCTGATTTTTGTGCAGACGTTATGATGTACTTACTTTTAAAGTTGTTGTAGAAAGGTTGTCAAAAGTCTATTGATCTGTTTGGTAAATCAAATTACAGTCAGATGAAATATTATCGATGGCTGACCTCCCAAATGGGATCTCATATGTTCTCAAATGCAAATATGCTATTTGATTTAGAAAGAAAGAAAAAGATAGCCAAACACCTAGATATCTAAAAGTAAACCAACCGATAGAGACTATTTATCATAATCGAATGCAATTCCAAATAGAGCCTAAGTGTGATCAACTGCAAATATCAGCTCATGTTAAAGTTTCCGAGAGTAAATGTATGGATCTATGTCGTTATGTGATGGTTTCTTCAAGCCTCTTGCATATATATTGTCGTGTATGGTAGTTAAATTTATAGAAAACACAGATCGTGTTCATTTTGCTATTAATTTCCCTGTCTGTCCTAAAATTGCATCATTCCACCGGGACGCTATTAGATAGCCCTAATATCCATTTATGATTGACTTTCAGAACATATATGTATATTAAGTTTGAATTTTTATAATGTAATCTTGTGGTGACATGGTACTAGAATCAAGGGGAACACATAAGCATAGCATTTGCATGCCTCGGTAGCTATCTTTTCAAGAGAATAGTGAGTGTAGTTAAACTTACAAATGCAAAGCCTACACTCTTGTAAATAGGCGCTACCATTGTGTAACCTTTGCTGTATTTTGCGAGAAAAAGTTTGATGTATGGGACTTCATGTACAAGCGCAGCAATGCTTCCATTAGAAAGAGCACTATAGAAATCGTCAGGTGTAGCATAGGGCCTGATTTTTGATGTATGAAAACCAATATCCAGCAGTAGACCCTCTACATAGGAACCTTGGTGGAACCCTACATATTGCCCATTCTTCTGGAGTTCATGAACATCAGTCACTGTTGGTGAAAGCTGCTGTACTGTAAGCATTGATGCAAAGCTTGCTGTATAACTTGCTGCAAGTACTAGAAGAACAACCCTCCATACACGTAGAACGATTCTAGCTAGAAAGCGTTTCAGCTCCTCCTCTGCACAAATGAAAATCAAGACTTCATTAAGACACTAAAGAAATTTCAAAGCTGGAATATTGTAATGCACACCATTCCAGGACTTGCTAGAAAGCATATGTAATTTCAATTATTTTAGGTGATAAATGCAAGTCATAGACTAGTTTTTAACTAATTCAAATAAGGACACTGTTGAATGATGAATGACGAGATAGGTTTTCTCTCTAGTGAAGCGCTATTAAGAAGAAAAGGTGCACTTATGTCATAGCTTCTATTAGGTTTGTTCATTCTCCTAGGGAAAATAATAGAGTGGCTCATGCCCTTGCTCGTAACGCGGAGGGTACCTTGTTGATTATGATGCAAGAGGACCCTCCTAATTTCCTTCGTGGCATTCTATCGAACGGTGTAAATTTATTCTATAATCAATAAAATCACCATGAATGCTCCCTCAAAAAAGAAGAAGAAAAGGCACATTTTAATATTTTTTAAGCATATACAAACTGGGATAGTTCACTTTGTCCCTCTGTTTCTTCATACTGCATTTGTTAAGCATTATTAATTCGATAGATCTAAGTTATTTTTGTGGTATTTTTGAAGATAAATTTAGCTACAGTGGTCTCATAGAGATGTTTGAGCAGTGCTACATGCACGACACTGGCTGGACGACATGCAGACGATATAACATATCCCACCATCAAAGTCCAAGGCAAAACATCTCCAGCGGTTGGATTAGCTATCGTCCTCATGTCGTTCACTGAAACTGTCGTGTGTGTAGTAGTTTCGGAGATGTTTAGCCAGATCAATGTAGTAATATTTGTTGTAGGAATTTTTTGATGCTTGTTATTTTGATATAGTGCAACAAATGCTTTATCCATGCAATTGAAATGCTGTTCAAAATTCTGCAAAGATCTAAGAAAAAGTAATGTTTACTCAACTCTCTTCAAAAATGGAGAATATTGTAATCGCCAGCTGTTTGAGTGAAAAGGGAACATGAACATGTTCATTGCCAATTAGATGCTCTAGAAGCCAGACAACAACTCCTGTGTAGAGAAAGCATACGATGCTGCCAAACCACATCTCAGTGCTCAATGGTTTTAAGAAAAGCCACATGTCTGTATTCACGTTTTCCTTGACTGGAACAATCATCCCTACTCCAGATTCTGTGTATGGTGCAGTGAAGTCGACATACAATGATCTATTGGATCTTATAGTAATATCTGCAACCGCTATGTCATATTTCTGCAATGAAATTGGTCAGCTTATATATTTAAGAAAAAGGGATATCTACATTTAAGATTAATTAAACAATTATAATCTTAGTTGTTCAACAAAGAGTAATATTTATCAAGCAATAAACTTTTGAGTTGCTTTTCTTTGAGAAAGAAAAATTTAGAATGAGCCTTTGTTTACATCATTTTTGTGTATAAAATGTAATAATTGTGGCCTGAATGCATAACAAAATATTGGATGGAAATGTGGAACACAATTAATACATTGCAAAAATGTTGAGCTACTGAGTTTTTTCTTTACAATTTGAGAAATTGCCTTACATATATATTACTTCTTACCTGAAGGTAGACCTGATAAACAAAATCATTGTAGCTTCCGGAAATTGGTGCATCAGCAGTGTCAAATTCTAGGTATTCATAAGAAAGCGGACGATGTAGCCTCTTTACTGCCTCCTCAAATATGTCAATTGAAAGGCCACTCGCTGTTGTTGCATTTGTGATAGGATCTTTGTATGTCTTTATAAACTCTGTAAATTCGCTAGAGCACACACCGACTCTAAGCTTCTTACCAACTCTAGGAATTTCCCAGCCCATTGGTATTTCGGTCGACTCTCCAGGCCAAATTATAGGGTTTAGATCAAGCATTGATGCTTGTCCTGTTTTTTTAGAGTAATCTTGCTTTAACTTCCGTAAAAGTCCATTCATAGTCCAAAACCCGATTTCTCTCCAACCTCTCTCAACCACATTTATTATTTGGAACACGGAAACTTTAAGCTGTTGTCTGTCTGTAAGGTCAAATTCACCACTTAAACCTCTGAACTTATTTTGTACGATCGCTGATAAGAGCTCAGGACCGTTAGTGGAAATAACCATGGATTCCAAGCATGTGGAGTTTTTAGTGGGCCATGGTTGCTTATCTCTAGCACTGGATATCCCAACCTTTTCAGCTGCATGTGCAATTGCCCATATCGTATCATAGCCCCATAGTCCAACAATGCTGAGTTTATTAAAGGGTGATTCATATGGGTTATCCTGTTGGTACATTATGTTCCACCTTATGGATAAATTATCAAGTTCTTGTGATCTGGGAACATGACACCTTACTCCTAGGACACCATCCATTGCCTCAATGACACTTGGATTGAGTGAGTCAATGATGTTTGCCACTCCATTTGTAGTGATCCACGCAAATCCTTTGTTCATCATCCCTACCTCTTTTGCTTTCGTAAAAATAAGGGAAGCCATAGTGGATGACATATGAACAATAAATACCCTTGTTTGCATTGCTATCAACACACCGAGTTCTTGCATAATGGTTTCGTTTGTTGCCGACGAAGGGATGACGCTGCGATACGGAACACGGACATCGATTTCTTGAAGTGCATCAATGAGGTATGGTAGGATGCCTCTCCCATAGTTAGTGTCTTCGTATACTGCCACCACTTCTCTCCATCCACATGCTTGTACAAGCGCGGCAATGCTTTTCACCTGAGTTGAGTCATCCAATGTTGCTCGTACAAAATACGACATACTATTATAAGTGAGGGATGGGCTTGTTGCTGTGAATGATATTATGGGGACTTGGGTTACATTTCCAATATTAGATATGAACACAGCCTCTGATGATTTCTGGGGACCAATGATGGCTTGCACTTTGTAGCTCTCCAGTAATTCAATAGCTTTCAGAAGGGAACAAGAAAGTTACTGTCAAATAATATATGTGGAATAATATGCAATATCAACACCATAACTGGTTCATTCAAGATAGGAAAAGGTTAAGAAAAACTTAGTTTTGGACCTTACAGTTTTATTAGTCAATACTCTAATTTTCTGGATATTTGACAGAAGACGCAACACACATGTGCAATGAAATACAAAATTAACCTCTTATTTCAGAATATAGCAGGGGAGAGCCCCTGCTGTTTGATAAATACATACATTTATGGGTAACCGTGTACCACTATGAACACATATTTACAAGAAGATTGCATTCATGATACGAGATACAAGGCCAGAAATATTAACCCATTCACTTAGAACTATCAAAGCTGAGTTTCTGAGGCATTCTAGCTCTTAGAAAACTTATATGGAATGTTATGAGTACAATATACTCCTTCTATTTTCTCGCAAAAAAGATATACTCCTTTATTTCAAATGGTGTGCATTATTTTTTCATGAAAAATGCAAAGTTTGTGTCTTGATAGATTGATAGAAACAATTTGAATTTCTTATATGACATTCTATTGAAAAATAGTTAAAATCACAATCACAAGAAAGTGCATTTGAATACGAATCTAAACTCCAATTGCATTAATTTATAACATAATCCACATATAATTGGATTAATTGTTGGTCGGTGCATGTATCTGGACATGCCAATAAAAGCACCCATGATCGAATTTTCTTGGACAAGCCAAATATGCCATATGCTTGGTTATGGAGGTAGTATTTTTCCATTTCCTGTGGGATTTTATCATTGGTTTGTGGAGTTTTGCAATACTTGTTTCAATGATGCATTAAGAATGATGACTTTGTGACTTTTATTGGCTGAGACAGGAGAGCTTGAAAGCACGTTAGAATTACAAGTTTCAGACCACTGTAATAGGGGATTGCTTGATTGGGCTCATTACAAGAAATTAATATGTCACTTGTGAATGGATTTTTCAACCGATTTTTTCCTCAAAAAATAGGGTTAGAACGGCATCTGCATCGGCATGCAACCCTTAGGTTTTCAACTACAAATAAACCTTCTTCTTCGTTATTGTGTTTTTCATACATCTTGCTTGGTCTAAGGTCACTGAGGCATTCCCAACTAATGGGATCATAGAAAACAACCTATTGTCCAATTAGAGAAGGACTAGCAAAAGAGCCCGTGCATTGTAATGGCAGAAAAAAAATACCACACTCCCCTAATCCAATAACCATTACTCAAGACCTCAACAGGTCCACATCCTTTATTTCAACACATGGCATCCCGTCTGTGTTGCCACTTATCCTCCTTCCCACCCTTGCTGATGGTAGCCACAGTGCTCACACAATCACAACACATTTGAATGTTGTCAATCCTAAGGCGTCTCTCTCTCTCTCTCGGCATAAGATGAAAATTCTATTTTCTCTCTAAGATTTTGACGAAGCGTGCATGCTTTTTATAGATGGTTTCTTTTGTCTACAACCTTGGTTTTTATTAGGTGTTTATTTCCAATCGGGATGGGCACTGGTATGAAAGAAAGACAAACCATGTGCTATAGATTGAGGTTGCACCCTAAATAGCATTTCTAAAATGGTTAACAGGTAAAATAATATCATATTCAGATTCTACATATTTTTCTAATCAAATTCCATATATAACATGTTAAATTTGGAATAAGGGTATAAAAATATGAATAATTTTTGAAAAGTATTTGATATGTGTTGCAGGTTGATTAATACAAATATCATGGGTTTTCTACAAAAGAAAAAAATCTGACTTAACACTGATCCGCGGGTTTTTACCAGAAACATTAGGGGTTTTCTGCAAAAACAAAATTTTGACTTAAAACAGGGCAACATATTGATCACCAGAAACATCACATAGTTTTTGCAAACTAGCATGGTGGGCTAAGAATATCACCGCCCTTTATTAGTAGGTATACATGATGGCTTAGTAGTGAGTGAGACTCAGTGGAAAGAGCACATCACCAACTGTTAAATGTTCCCGCAAAAAACCCACTCAGGGTTTATTTAGTCTTGACTCTTGAGCACAATAATATTGTGATGTCTAGAGCTTCGAGGAGGATATCCCTTAGCTTCCCACGACAGAAAATGAAATCCTCATTGATCCAAGGGGATTTGTGAAGCTAACTCTCGAAGGGAGTATAATGAACCCCTAGGCAGGATGAATTCCCGACTGAGTTTTACGTGTTATTTTGGGAGGCAACCAAAGATGACTTGATGAATTTGTTCCATGCATTCCATAGCAGTGAAGTACCCCATCTGTTCCATAATTCTTCATGAATTTGTTCCATGACATGAATTATGGAACAGAGGGGGTACTATTGTATAATCTCAACTTTTAGGAAATTAACAATGTGAGTTTCAAAAGTATTCACCAATGAAGAGTTCCAAGTATTCACTAAGTGACAACAAATAGAATTAAATTAGGTGATTACATGGTTCGTCTATCCCAGACGGTGTACATAAAGGGTAGAAACATTCTCAAAGGGGTTCTAATTCTTCATGAGACTGTTCAGAGTTGCATAAGTAACATTGTTGTGTGTGTCTCTCTGTGTGTGTGTGTGTGGGGGGGGGGGGTCATTTCAAAATTTATTTTGAGAAGGCGTGTCATAAACTTAAGTGGCATTTTCTTCTTCAAACCATCTGAATGAAAGGATTTTCACCTCTTTGGTGCAAGTGGCTAGAAAAGCTCACATCCAATGAAAGTGTTGGTATAGAAGCTAATGATAATGTAGGGCCATAAGGCCAACTCCAATGCGCGACCCTATTTTGTTAGGCCGCGTTCGTTTGGGTCAAAACGGACACAAATTGCGGACCAACGGGCCCGTAAATGGACTAGCATCCGTTTTTTGTCCGGCGTCGACTGATTTCCGGCCCAAATTTGAGCTGCGCGCCCTTGTTCTCCCATGGACCGCCCGTCGGGCAGTCGGGGACACAACGCTCCCATTTCCCCCTCTTTGCCGAAAACCCTCCCGCCCCTCCCTCCTCGATGGCCGGCGCCCTGAAAAAACACGTAGCTGCCGTCCCGGCCGCCACACCTCCGCCCATCCTACAAAGAAGAAGAAGCCTAGGTCGGAGATCACGCCAGTGGAGGTCGAGCGACTTGACCGATAATCGTCCAAGAGGAGAGCCCGAAGGTCTGTTCAGGTGGAGAGGAAATCCGCTGCCGAGTACGCCCTCAAGGCCACCGCTGTGCAACACAAGGCTGCCATCAAGGATAATGAGGCCCTCGTCGCCAAGGCCACGCAGGTAGCAACGATGCACGCCCTCCTCATTCTAGGTTTGTGCCGACCCGCACCGACTATTCTTTTCCCCGCCGCTATGGCCGTGCCGAGCACAAATTCATTGGCCATTCACCCGCCACAGGGCGAGTCGTTGAGATCTTGATAACACTGTAGGTGACTGGTGTTCATCCGTCACAAGAGCATGCTTCAACCCGGTTCTCCATGTCGCTGAATGACTACGTGATCGCGCCGGCCACCCTTGCCCTCGTGGCTGTTTATCGAACTCAACGTCACGCCTAGGTATAGTGGCGTCGACAAGTCGGCTGCTGGATGCAAAGGAAACAGTCACGGTCGATTCCTACAGCCAACCTTCCCGACCCCTGCAACCTATTCGACGAAACGCCCAAACCACGTCGGTGGCCGATGACCCTGACTACAACGCTTTCATGGAGAATGTCATCTACGAGGGCCGTGGCCAAGCCCTCCACGCTGAGGGCCAAAGCCAAGGCTTTGATCCCGATGAGACCCAAAGCCAAGACGACCGCGACCAAGATGGAGCCGAACAAATTGGTGGCCACGAAGAAGAAGAGGTGGATGGCCATGGCAACTCGTGGCATGAAGACATCTATTGTGAGGAGGAAGAGGAAGAAGATGGCGTAGACATTGACGAGGAGCCATTATTTATTGATGAGCTCACCCAAAGGGCCAATGCACAAATGAGGAAACAAATCATTCGCATGGGATCATACACCAAAGATGAGGACATTTGATTCGCGAGAGTTGGACGGAAGTAGATAGGGCAAGATCCCAAGACCGATGCCGAGCAAAAATATGCCGTCTTTCGGGGGAGAGTTCCATAAAGCCTCTCATGAACGTAGGAAGTTTTTCTCGTACAAGTTTGCGAGCACCCGTGGCATCAACTCAATTGAAAAGAGATGGGGGTTAATTCAACAAGAATGCAACAAGTTTTGTGCCGCGCTTGAGAGAGTTGAAGTCTGTCCTATGAGTGGCCTAGGTGTGGGATACTTGGTATGAACTTCTTCTCTTCGTTCCTATGCCATGTTCATGTTTGTTGCATCATGTGTCGTTCGCTATTACATTGTGGCCTTCGCTTTGATTGTGTAGGCATTCCAAACTTTGGAAGCCTTCAAGGCCTGACATTCCAACAAGCCATTCACCCTCACCCATTGTGGGACGCTCATCAAGGATTGCCCCAAGTTCAAAGATCAATATGCCACTCTCAAGAAGAATGGAGGGCCAGCGGCCGTGGTTGGGGATGGAGATGGAATGAAGAGGCCGACGGGCAAAACCAACTTAAGGGTGGACGAGAAGCGTGATGCGACATCTCGCCTTGCAAGAAACTTTGCAAGGCATGATGACCCAAAAGGAAGGGACAAGAGGAAGCGCCAAGAAAAGGAGGAGCAAATGAAGGCCTTCATGGAGCTCCAAAGGAAGAAGCTCGACATGGAGGGGGCCGTCAAGAGGAGGAAGCTCGACATGGAGGAGGTCGTCCAAATGAAAAAGCTCGCGATCGAGGCCACCAATGTTGACACCAAGGCAAAAGAGGTGGCGCTAGCCTTCATGATCATGGACTTGAGCAAGATGCCCCTGAAGAGAAGAAGTTGGTTGGAGAAGAAGCAAAAGGAGATGCTCGACCAAGATGGTTGAGTCAACTTCTGTGCCCACATGAACTAGGGAGCCATGAACTATGACCGTTTTTTATAGGCTGGCAAGTGTGCCGGCCGCTGGCTTCGTTGTTGGCGTGAAAATTTGGGGGTTGATCATTTTGTTGGTTGGCATGTGTGCCGGCCGCTGGTGCTCTGACAGGCATGACTATGCCCGCTGTCATGAGCTGTGACCGTGGTGCCAAAATTTCAGTTTTCATTCCCTTTGCAAATATTTTAGGCGGTCGGACGAAATGCGTCCGCCTGTTGAACACACCACCAGCGCAAATGTAGAAAGGCCTAGACGTCGTCTTTTTGTCCAACCCAAACGGATAAAATCCGGACAAAATGGATGTTCAATTAGGGCCGTGCGTTGGAGTTGGCCTAATTCCAAAGAAAGGAAGGCCTCTATAGGAGGATCCTTTGTCTCTATTCTCTTTAATAAAGCTGGCGAAATGCTGGCAGTAATGATCGAGGGAGCCAAGTCGGAGGATCTTACCAATGGGATGGTGTTTCATGTAGTGGACGACGAATTATTTATTTTACATCATGCAAATGATACCATTCTAGTATTGGATCGTGACATCGAGAAAGCAAAGAAAACAAACCCAGGAACTATTGCTTGGCACACTCAAGCAATTTTCCGCTTTCAAATATGATTTTTAATAAAAATGAGATCTTATTTCTATGAAAAACTCGAAGAGAAAGCTTCCAAAATACTCCTTCTGTTCGAAAATACTTTGCTCTAAATCAAACTTCCTCAAGTTTGACCAAGTTTGTAGAAAGAATTACTACTACGCAACGTCAAACATCAAAAGTACTACTAGCTCCGCACACTAATAAGATGTTTTTGCAGTTTAATTACATTAGTGCAGGAGGGAGTAATACATACCTATATTTAGTACCTTTATTTGAAACTGTATAGTCATATTAGGAATTAGTACTAACAAACAAAGTCCTCGGTTTTCCCTGAATCCTCACAGAGTGACATACTGCAGACACACGTACCTGCCGATGCGGCCTGAACATCACTGCCCGCGGAGTCCATAACGTGGAGAACGAGCTTCGTGCTGTAGTTCCGGTGGATCGTGTAGAAATCCTGGGCGGCCAACAGCACGCTGGTCCGCGCCACTTTCCCCACCAGCGATCCCAGGTCGAGGATCACCCCGACGTGGAATTCGCCTGCTTTGCTGGTGGTGTCTTGGGCCGCACTAAAATCGGCGATCAGCAGTAACAAGACGAACATGGCTCGACGTGCTTTCTCCATTACCTAGGGCCTGCAAGGTTTACACTTTTCTTGTGCGCGCGTCCTCTTATACTCCGTATGACTCAGCTTGTTGCTTGTCAGGGATGAACTGGAAGCTGCGAGGTAGATTCGCTGATTTGTGACAGGCTTATAGTTAGTTAGTTAGTTTATTCTTCCTCACCGGATTTTGGAGCTGCAGCCGGAGTTGCCTCTGGATAAATAAATCATTTGCATGCATGGGACGGGAAGAGGAAACAAGGTACGGTAGACGACGAATGCTGTCGATGGAATCTATCCCCGCACGATCAACGCGTTTTGACATCTCCGAGGGCTGCGTGCCGAGCTGTCTTTGATCCTTGATTGGTCTTCACAAAAATACGATTTTTTTAAATTTGCGTAGTCTTGTTTTCAGGGGAAGAAGATTTATTTATACACACAGAGTGCCGATGGGTCAACTAATGTTTTTCTACAGAGAATAGGCGGTGGAGAGAATAGAAGCTTTTATTATCTTGGCTTCTGGATCGGCCATGTGTGTGATCTAAGGGCATTTCTAACCGATTCTTTTTTTTAGGGAAATTCAATTTGGGAAAGTGTTACATCAAAGATTACATGATGTAATAAGAAAGAAGGCATCTCATCTAACCACTCTTCACATATTTTTGAATCATAGCATCCCCTAGCTAGGAAATGTGCAGCTCTGTTTGCTTCTCTCGGACAATGAGCAAAAGAAATATTCGGGATGCCATGAACCAGATGGAAACAATCAGCAAGGGTAGCTGAGTAGGGGCTTCAAATTTCTGTCTCTCCATTACATGCATGTACCAGTTCTTCACAGTCTGATTCTACTTCAACATTCCTGCACCCTGATGACCCACACGTATAGAAGATCTATCGTAGTCCTTTCGATAAGTAAGAGTGTCGAACCCAACGAGAAGCCGAAGGAAATGATAAACAATTTTCAGTAAGGTATTCTCTGCAAGTATTGAAATTATCGGTAACAGATAGTTTTGTGATAAGGTAATTTGTAACGGGTAACAAGTAATAAAAGTAAATAAGGTGCAGCAAGATGGTCCAATCCTTTTTGTAGCAAAGGACAAGCCTGTACAAACTCTTATATAAAGGAAAGCGCTCCCGAGGACACATGAGAATTATCGTCAAGCTAGTTTTCATCACGATCATATGATTCGTGTTCGGTACTTTGATAATTTGATATGTGGGTGGACCGGTGCTTGGATACTGCCCTTCCTTGGACAAGCATCCCACTTATGATTAACCCCCCTTGCAAGCATCCGTAACTACAAAAGAAGTATTAAGATAAACCTAACCATAACATAAAACATATGGATCCAAATCAGCCCCTTACGAAGCAACGCATAAACTAGGGTTTAAGCTTTTGTCACTCTAGCAACCCATCATCTACTTATTACTTCCCAATGCCTTCCTCTAGGCCCAATCAATGGTGAAATGTCATGTAGTCGACGTTCACATGACACCACTAGAGGAGAGACAACATACATCTCATCAAAATATCGAACGAATACCAAATTCACATGAGTACTTATAGTAAGACTTCTCCCATATCCTCAGGAACAAACGTAACTACTCACAAATCATATTCATGTTCATAATCAGAGGGGTATTAATATGCATAAAGGATCTGAACATATGATCTTCCACCGAATAAACCAACTAGCATCAACTACAAGAAGTAATCAACACTACTAGCAACCCACATGTACCAATCTGAGGTTTTAGGACAAAGATTGGATACAAGAGATGAACTAGGGTTTGAGATGAGATGGTGCTGGTGAAGATGTTGATGGAGATTGACCCCCGCCCGATGAGAGGATCGATGATGAAGACGGTGGTGATGATTTCCCCCTCCCGGAGGAAAGTTTCCCCGGCAGAACAGCTCCGTCGGAGCCCTAGATTGGTTTCGCATCGTGGCGGAGGAGTTTCGTCCCGAAAGCTTGCTTATAATTTTTTTTCTCGAACGAAAGACCTCATATAGCAGAAGATGGGCACCGGAGGCCTGCCAGGGGGCCCACGAGGCACGGGGCGCGCCCAGGGGGTAGGGCGCCCCCACCCTCGTGGATGGTGGGTGGCCCCCCTATAGTGCTTCCTTTACCCAATATTTTTATATATTCTGAAACATGCTCCCGTGAAGTTTCAGGACTTTTGAAGTTGTGCAGAATAGGTCTTTAATATTTGCTCATTTTCCAGCCCAGAATTCCAGCTGCCGGCATTCTCCCTCTTCATGTAAACCTTGTAAAATAAGAGAGAATAGGCATAAGTATTGTGACATAATATGTAATAACAGCCCATAATGCAATAAATATTGATATAAAAGCACGATGCAAAATGGACGTATCACACCCCACTGCATAAACCAGCTGTAGCCCCAAGCGAAGAGCAATTGCTTCAGCTGATTGTGCACTACGAGTGTTATCTATAAGCTCTGAGACCCCAACAATCACTTCTCCACGGCAATACGAAGAACAGCAGCTGCAGCCCCACTCCCGTCCTCGAAGAAGGACACATCCACATTCAGTTTGTATGACCCAGGAGCCGGACGTTGCCATCGAGCTTCAGAAGTTACCGCAGTTGGACGTGTCGCGTGATTTGAAGTTATAGCTTGGATAGCAAATGAGGAACTTGGTGTAGGCTTTACATTCACCCACTTTACAGCTTCACGGCATTCCCACCAGATGTACCATGCGCCAACGGCAACCGTTTCTTGGAGCCCCAGTTGTCCCAAGACAAGAGATTTTTTCACCGGATTTTTGAGTAACTCCTCCATTACCACTGAGCCCGAGCGATTAGTGCGAATAGCTGCATCTATGATCTCTTCCAAACCCAAGGACCTCCAAGCCTGACGTGCACGATCACAAGTGAAAGCCAAATGACGAATATCCTCTGGTCCTTGGTGACACATAGGACATGAAGGTGAGACTTTGATATGTCTACTTCACAATACTCCCACCCCAGGTATTATTCCATGTAGTGCTCGCGAGACAAAAATCTTTATCTTGCTTGGAACTTGTAGTTTCCAAAGAGTCTCCCAAACAGGGTTGTTTGCTGATGTCTCGGCTGGGTCCTTTCTCATTATTGGGCCGAATTGGTGCTCCCACTTGACATAGTATGCTGATCAAACCGAGAAACAATTTTTTTGTGACATTCCACGCCACAAAATCATCCAGTAAATGAGTAGATAATGGGATCTTCAAAATCCGTTGAGCATCAACACCAAAGAATATAGGTCGAACCAAGGTTTCATCCCACCATCCTGTTCCTGGATCAATAAGTTCATCAACAGTGGTCAACAAGATATTACCCCTTGGCGTGATAACCTTCCTTGTAGGACTTTGTGGGATCCAGTGATCCGTACAAAAATTTATTTTGGCACCCACCCCCACTCGCCAGATATGCCCTCTCTTGAAGGTTTGAAGACCCGCCACAATGCTCTGCCATGTAAAAGATGTGCCCTTCTTTGGGCCCGCCATAAGCAAATTTCCATCTGGATAATACTTTGCTCTAAGAACCTGTGCACATAAAGTATCAAGGTGTGTTAGTAGCCGCCAACTTTGCTTAGCAAGCATAGCAAGATTGAAAGCATGTAAATCTCTGAATCCCATGCCTCCTTTATATTTTGGGAGACACATCCTCCACCATGCAAACCAGTGCATCTTCTTGTGCTCTTCTTTATCTCCCCACCAAAAAGCAGACATCGCATCAGTAATCTCCTTGCACACTTGCTTTGGGATTTTGGACACAACCATAGCAAAAACTGGAATGGATTGTATAATTGCTTTGAGTAGGATCTCCTTCCCCCCCATAGATAAAATTTTCTCTTTCCATCCTTTTAGCCTGTCAATGATTCTTTCAACCAAATACTCAAAACTATCACTCTTATCTAGTCCGACCATGGAGGGTAGTCCCAAATATCTATCTGAGATGGCTTCAGTCATAATATTTAGCTCTGTACATATTTGTGCTCTCACATCCACTTCCACATTAGGGCTAAAGAAAATACTACTCTTCCCTGCACTCACCAATTGGCCTGAGCTTGCACAATATTCATCTAACACCTGTCTCAATGAGGTTGCATTAATCATATCTGCTTTCATAAGGATAAGGGAATCATCAAAAAATAATAAATGAGAAACTTATGGTGCATTTCTGTAGACCCGAACACCTTCAATGCCACGAACCTCCTCCTTTTGAGCCAAAGCACTAGACAAACCTTATGCACAAATCAGAAGCAAATAGGGTGACAAGGGATCCCCTTGCCCGAGCCCTCTGCTAGGGGTAAAGCCTTCGGTCTCTTGATCATTAAATCTTACTTTATATTTTACTGATTTAACACATGCCATTAATAGCTCCACAATATCTCTATGGAACCCCAACTATAACATCATTTTCTCAAGAAAATTCCATTCCACTCTGTCATATGCCTTATGCATATCAAGCTTGACTGCACAATATCCAACCTTCCCCTTCTTCCTGTTCTTTATTGCATGTATACTTTCATAGGCCAACAAAATATTATGAGTAATAAGCCTACCAGGTACCAACGCACTCTGTACCGGAGAGATGATACCATCAAGGTGTGATTTTAATCTGAAAGCTATCATCTTTGAAATAACTTTGTAGAGGACATTGCAGAGGCTAATGGGTCTATACTGAGTAATCTGAACATGTTCATCAACTTTTGGAATTAATATAATTACCGTGTCATTCCAACCTTCATGGATTACCTTGTCGTTAATCGCCTTTAGTACCTCTGCAGTGAGGACATCACCAAAAATATGCCAACACTTTTAAAAAAATATTGCATGAAGCCTATCCGTACCTGGTGCCTTCATATCTCCAATGGAGAACAAAGCTTTCTTCACCTCCTCGTCTGTATAAGGTTTCATGAGTTCATCATTAATGGCCTGAGTTACACGTGGCACCACTTTGTTTAACAACACTAGATCTGGCTCATCAATTTTAGTAGCAAACAAGCCCGCAAAGTAATTAGAGATTAGAGGGTTAAGATAAGCAGTACCCTCACGCTACACACCTTGGTTGTCTCTAAGTTTTGTAATACGGTTCTTTAATCTGCAAGCTGTAGCGAAGTTATGAAAATATGATGTGTTCCGATCGCCATATTTCAACCAATATATCCTGCTTCGCCGAGCCCAATACATCTCTACTCTAATAATTTTTCTAGCTCTTCGGCCAATTGTTTTTGTCGCGTCACATTTTTAGGCGACAAAACATCTCTGCTGACTGCTTCAAGTTTGCCATAAGGAAAGATAAATTATGGCGCACCTAGCCAACCTCCTAAACCGTATAGGGAAGTAAAAATTATCCTCCACCGCCGAAAATGCCCATCAATCTTTCTAAATATCCTCACTCCCGCCGCGGTCGAGTAAAAGTGGCGGCCTCTCTTTCTCTCACCCTCGCGAAGTCTTGTCTCCTGCCGCCGCAGCCACCACGCCCCGCCGCCGCCACTGATGACCCTCCCATCGGCCAAAATGGATAGCCCGGACCCTTCCCTTTCCCACGGGCCACCGCCTCCGACTTGTCGCCGACGGAAGCCACCCACGCACCGCCGCCCGCCGAAGAAAAGTTTCTGGATGAAAAAACCCGCCGGGTTCAAGCTCCGCCTCCAACTGCAACAATGGCCGCCGGGGTGGCGACCGCCTCTCCCGCAATAGCCTGCCGCCCACCCGCTACTCCCACCGGAATAAAAAGAGCAAGAAAACCGACGGCAGCGGCGGCCCCCGCCAAGCCGGTTGCAAAGAAGAAGGAGAAGAAGAAGGCCACAACAGCGCCCTGTCCAAGCCGGCGCCTCGTGCAGCTACTCCGGCGGGTCCTATGGCCACTGCTCCAGCGGGGGCGGCGGCCGCAGACGGAAATAAGGGTCGCGACCGCCAAGTGCTCTATGAAATGCCAGCAAGGTAAAAAAAACCTCTTGCATTTTGGTCGATAGTGATTGTTGGTGGCCGATGGTGATGTAGTTTGTTTGTTTTGTTGTTATAGTGTGGAGATGAACACGCTCGAATTCTTAGCATCTTTGGAGTCCTCAGCCACCATGTGACTTGATGAGCTCAACTACGACTCCATTTGGTATCAATCAGACCAAGACGTGGAGCAAGATGATGTGGCCGAAGAGGAGGAGGAGGCCAAGCAGGTGGTGGCCGATGAGGAGGTGGGCAATGAAGATGAGGTTGTGGAGGTGATCAAAGCAAGCATGCTGCTGTCAAGGTCACGGACCGCCAACTACAATAAAAAAGAAGATGATGCTATTTGGGATGCTTGAATGAAACATCTCCATGGATGCAACGATTGGAACGGATCAAACCAAGATTATGTTTTGGGAGAGAATTACCGACCACTACAACAACTTTGTGGACGTGCAATCAAGCCGTTTGCAAGGTTCACTTGGGCATTGGTGGAGCACCATTCATGACCAATGCAACCGATGGTCCGGTTGCATCAACTAAGTGAATCATGCACGACCGAGCAATGTGTAAGTAGCGGAGTATGCCCCCTACATCCAAGAGCTATTTTAGCATAGGAGCACCAAGTTCGGCCACAAGCCCTTCACATTGCATCATTGCTACAAAGTTCCATGCAAGAACAAGAACCGTATCCAAAGAATCGTGGAGACCACTCCAAAGAGATCAAGATTGAGCATATCAGTTGAGGAGGACGACGATGTTGATGAAGATGCCAATAATAGTCCAGAAGGTAACAAGATTGCAAAATAAAGAAAGAATAGAAATGCGTCTGGTGGCACTTACAAAGAAGAACTTGTGGCCATGATTGAGACCAAGAAGGTGTTGACGACCGAACGCAAAGAAGAGAAGATATAAAGGTGGAATGAGTTCAAGGTGTTGGAGGATAAGAAATGGAAGGCCAAGTTGGCGGCTGAAGAGAGGAAGTTGAAGGCGGAGGAGCATAGGCTTGCACCTGAGGAGGAGAGGATTTGTGATGCCTAGAAGGCCAAATAATGTGTTGTCATTTTCATGAATCCAAACACAATGGATGAAACCACGAGAAAGTGTTGAGAGCTCACTTGTGGAGAGATCTTGGAAGCCTCTCTTCGGAATGTTGGTGGTGGCCGAGGGGGGTGTGTGGTGGTGATGGTGGTGGCCGAGGGGGTGGTAGTGGTAGTGGTGATGGTGGTGGACGAGGAGGTAGTGGTGGTGGTGATGGTGGCTGAGATGGTGGTGGTGATGGTGGCCGTGAGGATGGTGGTGGTGGTGTCAATGATGTTTTCTTCGCCGAGCACCTTGTTTGAGTTTGTGCATGACATTGGTTGACTCGATCCACAACATATACATGTTATGTTTGTGGTGATTTTAGATCAAATATTGTATTTGAAGTGATGCCTTTTGGGTGAACTTTGCATGTTTTTATTTGAAGTTCGCGATGATGAAATTATATGTTATGACGGGTATGTTGTGCATGTTTTACTTTCAATGTTTTCATGATATATATTATGAAGTGTTTGAAGTTCATGCGACTAGAAAACAAAATCTACATATGTTTTTACTCCACTAACGCTTAGGGGATCGGCTAGGTGCGACCACCTATAGAGGAGTAAATTTTTACTCTTCTAATTTTACTCCGCTGGATACTCCTTTTTTAGAGGATCAGTTAGAACTACTCTAACGGGAATACATTTTGTTTTTAGGATAGATATAAACACCTTATCTCCTCCTTCTCACATGCATATGCATGTGAATACAAATTGATGTCATACAATTTTTTATTTTAATAATCCAAAATATTTTGTAGCTTAAATCTTGGTTCGATTTAAAATTCATTTTCACCATTAAATTTGTTGCGATGAGACGAAACTAGACCTCATATTAGTATATTTCAAGGACATTTTTCAGGTCCAAAAGTACCATGCCTGGGCTACAGAAGTTATACGTTTTCGGTACATAATTACCGTGTTGTTTGCAAAAATCATCGGGGCGTAAAAAGCGGTTGTCCCCATCTTCTCCCCACATGAATATGCACATATGTACATAGACAAAAAAACTAATTTCACCCTAAATTTTTCCCATCTCAAAAAAATTTAAAATGTTTTATAGCTCAAAGTGCCGTCCATTTTTAGCATTAAATCCGTCATAACAAAACCTTTGAGAGTAGATTCTATATTGGTAGGATTCGATGACTTTTTTGAATCCAATGCTATCAGATCCGGGATACGTAAGCTATGAGACCTGTGGTACATAAGTTACCACACCTTTTTAACAACAGTTACTTGGGGTATGTTTCAACAACTTTTTCGGGTCAAAATTACCAAGATCGGATATGTAAGTTATCATGCCTATGGTGTGTAAAATTACCTCCTCTGCTGTCAGAGCCCCAAGACGATACATCACCTCCTCCTTTGCTGTCCATTTTTCAGATAGGTCTGACATGGGATGCTGGCCTGACTCGACATGTCTTGCACGCCGCCGGACCATGATACTTTCCTTCTTGACTGGTGGGACAATGCTAGACAATGTGGCCTGCAGCGCAGGCGTAAAGGCCCCGCCTTCACTAGAGCTACTACTTCAGCACCTGCAGCCACATCTTTAGTTGCCCCTCCGGTTGCAACTCCACTAGCTCCAACAACCTCAATAGATGCATTTGTCCTAGGAGTCCTCTCCACACCACCTCCCAATGATCAAGCTTAGAGAGCCGCATAGCACTATGCATTTTCGAGCTTTTTGGTAACTTGTTTCCAAAGGGGGAGAAAGTGTATAGATCATAGGCTTCGAGAGAGAGAGAGAGAGAGCTTTGCTTCTTTTTGCTATCTCTTTTGCTACTTGTTTGCTACTTATTTGTTTGCTTGCTTGGATGATACTCTATGTGTGTGTGAGATACTTGTATGGTCATGTGTTTGATCATATCATATGTTAATGCTTGTGCTTGAATGCTGCTACTATCTATCTCTCCTGTATGATCATTCACCTTGTCTTGGTGATGCGTGTATATTTCATATTCTATTATTTTGAGCGCTCCACCAAGATGTATGTGACATGGAAGAGTAACCCATGATCCTAATCGATTGTTCATTTGCATTCAAAAGCAAATTCTAAATAATGCACAAATTTAGGGGGAGCTCTTGCTTATCACATACTTCTCAAAGCGACGATATATTTTATTCTTATTATCATTTATCGAAGCTTTGATCTATATGTTGTCATCAATTACCAAAAAGGGAGAGATTGAAAGTGCAACTAATCCCTGGGTGGTTTTGGTAATTATTAACAACATATAGCTCATTGAACTAATGTCCATTCAAGATAATCTTTTCAGAAAGTTCAATGATTGGCATAGCATGGACTAGAGATGTGGACCCCTCAAAATTCTAAGGACATACATTGGCTCAAGCTCAAGACTCTACATTTTCATTTTAGTGATCCAGGATCATATTGAGTCCATAGGAAAAGCCAATACTATTAAAAGAGGACGAGGTGTTGCTTAATGGCTTGCTTGCTCAAAATACTTAGTGATATGCTCCAAAAGCCCTCAACCACTTTCTCATATCCACATGTGTCCCAAACCAAAAGTCAAACTCGGCCCCACCAATTTGATCTATCCGGCGCCACCGAGTTCATTTGACATAGCCATAGCCAGAAACCCTAATCAGTTTGGTCTCACCGATAGGGATCTCGGTCTCACTGAGATGGGATTGCAAACTCTCTGTTTCACTTCGTAACGTTTCGGTCTCACCGAAATGAGCGATCGGTCCCATCGAGTTTGCCTGACCAACTCTCTGTTTGCCTATTACAGAAATCGGTCTCACCGAGTTCATGTGATCGGTCTCACCGAGATTACGTTATGCCCTAACCCTAATGAAATCGGTGCCACTGAGTTGACATGTCGGTCCCACCGAAAAGCCTAACGTTCATATTTTGAACTAAATCGGTCCGACCGAGTTTCAATATTCGGTCCCACCGAGTTTGGTAAATTGTGTGTAACAGTTAGATTTTGTGTGGAGGCTATATATACCCCTCCACCCATCCTCCATTCGTGGAGAGAGCCATCAGAGCATGCCTACACTTCCAACATTCATTTTCTGAGAGAGAACCACCTACTCATGTGTTGAGACCAAGATATTCCAATCCAACCACAAGAATCTTGATCTCTAGCCTTCCCCAAGTTGCTTTCCACTCGAATCATCTTTCCACCATATCCAAATCTGTGATAGAGAGTTGAGTGTTGGGGAGACTATCATTTGAAGCACAAGAGCAATGAATTCATCACCAACACACCATCTATTACCTTTTGGAGAGTGGTGTCTCCTAGATTGGTTAGATGTCACTTGGGAGCCTCTGTCAAGATTGTGGAGTTGAACCAAGGAGTTTGTACGGGCACAGAGTTGCCTACTTCGTGAAGATCTACTCAAGTGAGGCAAGTCCTTCGTGGGCGATGGCCATGGTGGGATAGACAAGGTTGCTTCTTCGTGGACCCTTTGTGGGTGGAGTCCTTCGTGGACTCGCGCAGCCATTACTCTTCATGGGTTGAAGTCTCCATCAACATGGATGTACGATAGCACCACCTATCGGAACCACGCCAAAAATCTCCGTGTCTACATTGCGTTTGCTCCCTCCAAACTCCTCCCCTTTACCTTCATATGCAATGATTTACATTCCGCTGCTATACTCTTAGAATTGCATGTGTGGGTTGATTGCTTGACTTGTGATAAGTTGCTAAAATCTGCCAAGACTTAAAATTGGGAAAAGGCTAGATTTTTATTTGGTCAAGTAGTCTAATCACCCCCTCTAGACATACTTTCGATCCTACAAGTGGTATCAGAGCTTTGGTCTCCATTTTCCTTGATTTCCATAGCTTTGGTGAGAGTATGGCGTCTAGCGAGGGAAATTACCACCGTAGAGGTCCTTACTTTGATGGTACTAATTTTGCTAGTTGGAAGCATAAGATGAAAATGCATATTCTTGGACATAACCCCGCCGTTTGGGCTATTTTGTGTATTGTCTTGCAAGGTGAATTCTTCGATGGGAGAGAACCGAATCGTGAAGCTACGCGGAAGAATTGAAGATGTTGCAATACAATGCTCAAGCTTGTGATATCCTCTTCAACGGATTGTGCCCCGAAAGAATTCAACAAAATCAGCCGTCTTGAGAATGCAAAGAAAATTTAGGATACTTTGATTGATATGCACGAAGGTACCGACTCCGTCAAGGAATCAAAATTGGATGTGCTTCAAAGTCAGCTTGACAAGTTAAAAATGAAAGATGGTGAAGGTGTCGCTGAAATGTACTCTAGGCTTGCTCTCATCACAAATGAGATTGCCGGCTTAGGAAGTGAAGAGATGACCGACAGATTCATCATCAAGAAGATTCTAAGATCCTTGGATGGAAAATATGCACCGTGTGCACATTGATCCAAATGATGCCCAATTACAAAGATCTCAAGCCAACTGAAGTCATTGGTAGAATTGTTGCTCATGAGATGTCACACAAGGATAAAGAGGAGCTTCATAACAAGTCTAGTTGTGCTTACAAAGCCTCATGTGATGCTCCTACATCATCAAGTGAGAAACACATCTTCAATGAGGAATTGAGCCTAATGGTGAAAAACTTTAACAAGTTCTATAAGAGTAGAAGTAAGGAAAGAAGTTCCAAGTCAAGGTCCTACAATGACAAAAGATCTTCTAGTCGTGAGCGTAATTGCTACAATTGTGGAAGACCCATACACTACTCCAATGAGTGTACGGCTCCCTACAAAAGAAGAGAAGACTCACCTAAAAGGAGAAGTAGAAGAGAAGAATCACCTCCAAGAGAGAGAAGGAGTAGAGATGATCGTTATGAACGAAGAACCTCTCGCAGAAGCAAGGATTTGGAAAGGAAGGACAAGTCATCAAGGAGCTACACAAAACGAAGACATCAAGCTCATGTTGGTGAATGGGTATCCAGCTCCGACTCCGACCATCACTCCGAGAGAAGTTATCACTCTGACTCAGAATATACTCAAGATGAAGGTGTTGTCGGTCTAGAACTTGTGTCAACCAACTCCTATGACATATTTGACTCACCAAATGAGGGAATTGGAAGATGCTTCATGGCTAAAGGCCCAAAAGTATCACACCCCGAGTATGTTGATTTCAATAGTGATGAAGATGATTTGCTAGGTGATGATGATTTACTTGTTGAAAACTCTAGTGATGAAAACTATGATGAACTTGCCATTAATCATGTTAATCAAGATAAACGAATGACAATGATAAGAAGGAGATTGAGCGTCTAACTAAAAAACTAAACACTCTTAAGTTAGCTCATGAAACTACCTTAGAAGATCATCGAGACCTTTTAAAGACTCATGAGAAGCTACACTTTTAAAAGCTCAACCTAGAGCAAGAGCATGTGTTTTTAAAGGCCATCAATGATGATCTTCGTAAGAGAAGTTCCTCTTACATTGCCAAGCGTTTACTCTTGTCTACTTACATGCCACAAGTAAAATCTAGTAACAAGGATAAGAAAGATTCCTCATCTAGTAGTAACAATAATCATGCTAAATCCAATGTTGTTGCTTCTAGTAGTTCTCTTGATTTCACTAATGATTCTCTTAGCCAAGTTACAGTTGAGTAATGTAACGGCCTGTATTTTTGCCCTTTTCTTTTTCCTTTGATTTTCTTGGGTTTCCTGATTTGGTTTGCTTTTCCGTGGCTATGTGGTCCTGAAACTTGGGAAGATCATGTCTTCCTAAGTTTTATAGTGGCTTGTCACCCTCTTCATCATCCCAAGATCATGTCATTTCCATCATTGACCTAACCCAATATTCTTTTTATTGGGAATATTCCTTTTCTGATAAAGGAATAACCCTTTAAACCCTAGGTTGTGAAGCAACCTATATTTATGTCACTCCCAAAATTTCCAAATAATTCTCATAAATTTTTTGGGTAATATATTCCTCAAATATGTCAAAACCCTTTCTTGGAATCATTAAAAATAATTCACAAAAATTCCTTTCCGATTCTGCCCTAAGTGGTGGTTTGAGAAGGAAGTGTCATTTCTCTTTTCTTGGTTGACCCCAAACTTGTTTTACATCTTTTACTGTCCATATCATTGCCCCATGCCAAAATTCAACTCAATTTTCCTAGTAAATATTCCCGAGCAATTTTTCAAAGTTCTTGTCTGAGGGAAGTGATTGTGAAGGAAGTACAAGCTAGGTATATCCAAATGAGTTGAAATTTGGGAAGATCCTTCATATGATCAAATAATGACTCTCCACCAAATTTGAGCTCATGTAACTCATCTATGTGAGTGCAGCTCCAAATCTTGGTTTCTGGTTAGATTTTCAGGTTGTGAAGCAACTATATTTTATATTGCTTAATTTAAGCTGAACATTTTCGAGGGCATTCTACTATCCATATCAACTCTCTCCACAAATTTTTGGCTCAATCCATTAATCCATTCGCCCTATGCATTGTTTCCAAAATTCTGTCCAAAGAGATGCATTGTGAAGCAAGTGCTATTTAGGTTCATAGAAATGGCCTGAAACTTTTTGGGAGTCCTCATACCTTAAAATAATTGGGCCATGCCCAATTTCAGCTCAACTTGCATCTTCATGTGAGTGCATCATCCGAATCTCTAATTCTGGCCATTATAGTGGTTTCTACAGCAACCCTCATCTAAAGTCCTCCTATTAGTCTGAGTTTTGGTAATCAACATCACCTTTGTGTGTGATCATCAGCAGATAAATTATTTACTAATTTACCAAGCTGGTGTCCCCACTGCATAGCACAAACACTTGGCTGCTGGCTTGCTTTGGGACCATCTGCAAATCTCTTCTTTGCTTCTGGACCCAATTCTTTCTTTAGTTGGACTAAGGGCACTAAGGTACATCTACTGGACATGATCGGCCCGGCCAGAATGCGCCGTTTGCACCAGTTCCCGTGGTGATCATGTTGGTGTCACGCACATTGCAAGCTCTGGCTCGTTCCGGCCACTGTGCTCGTCTCCTCCCTCCTCGTCTCAACCTTCATTCATGTCTAGTAGCTGCCCCATGATCTCCTGTGTCGCCCTGAGTCACTGCCTCGTTGTTATTCGCCATAAATGCGCCGCTAGAGCCGTGCCCGTGCCGCGCCCAGCCACTGCCCGCCATTAAAGCTTGGACGGGAGCTTGTCCGTGAGCTCTAGAGCCCCCCCGCGGCTATATAAGGAGTTCTCGAGTCCTCCCTCACCTCACCAGCCGCTTCCCCGCCTCTCTAGCCCATTGGAATCGCCACACCTCGCCTCACTTCGCCTCTGTTCGCCATGGCCGCTTCGGTCTCTCCTTGGTTCCGGTGTGCCTAGCCCCTCTCCTCTCCTCCCGAGCTGTCCACGAGCTTCCTCTAGTTCCCGCTGTTCATCGTTGGAGAGCCTTGTGTCCGCGTGCCCCTCGTTCGGCCGCCGCCTACTCCTCTCGGCCACCGCGACAATCGTGCTAGCCGAGCCTTCCTTCGCCTCCCCGACTCCACCAACGTCTTCCCCACCTCCCCACGGGCAGCCCCACCCACTCATCTGTCACTGGAGCGCTTTGCTTTGCCGAGCATCACCACCGGCCGCCCGCCTCTGCTCCTCCCTGCCGCCACTCACTACCGTCGCTCCTAGCCGTCCCATCGCTCCCTCTCTGCGGGGATAGACACGGGAGGCTGAGCCACGCTCGCTGGTGGCCTCTACTTGGCCGGGCCTGGCCGGAGCAGCCCGCCCCGTCGCCGACAGCTGGCCCCCCTCCCCTGCCTCCTCTGTCTCACGCGGGGGAGTAGCGAGGAGGAAGACGATGCCCAGCTGGCCCCTCCCATGACCGCATGGGACCGGCCTGTAAGTGGCCCAAGGGCCAGGTCCACGTGGCAAGTGGAAGCGCCCCCAAGTGTGTACGTTTTCATTTGCCCGAAGGTGTATTTCCATTTGTACGCCTTCATTGCCCGAAAGCGTACTTCTTTCCTTCATCAGCCCGAAATACATTTTCTAAATCAGAAAGCGTATTTTCTGAAATCCGTTTCTGTCTTATCCACTCAGGGACCCGGCTGTGAATATTCTTTTTACAGAAAAGTCCCTGATCATCTACTACTCATAACTCCACAACCGTAACTTCAATCGAGGTGAAACCAGCGCTCACTTCTTCGTCTCGTCGAGCTCTATCTTTTGGTAACATTTTCACTAAGTGGTCTCATAGTGAAAATGACCATTTTGCCCTTGCCTCTAATCAGCCCCCTCCGAGAGAGAGTCGTCTGGCGTTTCGTTCCGCGGCTTCACCGCACTTCTTCCCAGAGTCTCCGACACCCCCAGGCAAGCCACAACAACCACTTGCATGATAGTCATGCAATAGCCATGGTTTTCAACTTGAATATTTAATAAATGTTTGCTTGTTTGGATACGATTATCGTTGTTTCGGTGATGCTTATAGATCTGTGTTCACTTGTATGCTATGCTCTTCTGCATCTTGTTATCTTGCACTTATTACTAGTATTATTGTTATATGTCATGCTTGATAGTGGTAGCAGTATGTTCTTTCAGATGCATGTTTAAGATCTGTTATCTAGTGCCATAGCTATGCATGTTACTTTGCATCCAGTTGGTTATATGCTTACTTTGTAGTATTTTGGTTAAGTTCTTGCATGATATTTATTTATGATGATATTCTCATGTGTAATGTTATGCTCGTGAGTCTACCATGCTCATTTGGTCAATGTTTCATTATGGTTATGCTCGATGATTATGCTGCACTTCCCTGCTTATGTTGATCCATGCTCATGCATTGTAGTTGCATCATGTTATTTTAATATGGCTCAGCTTATTGCATTCAAGTTTAACCGGACTTAATTGAACTTGAACAACTGTTGGCTGAGTCATGGTGCCACCATATCGAGCTGACCAGTGCAACCACACTTGCCTTTATGGGAAGGTCCTAAATGGGTCTATTGTCATGCCTCCTGCCGGTGCCTCCAACGAGGGAAGGTTATGGGCGCGCGCTACTCTGATCAGGTGGGCGGACATAAGCCTTGTGTGCCCATAGTTGTTGTTAGGCACCTTTTTGTCCCCATTTGGGACCGTTTATGTTTTTGCCACGATGGTGGCCGTTGGTGCCTTTGGTAGGCACGGGGCCACCAGGACTGAACCCTAAGGGGTTGTTGGGTCGGAGTGGCTGGGAGAGTGTCATGGCAGTAGGACGGTTTTGTGGGAACACCGTTGGTCCACCCGAATGGGAGTGCAAGGCCATGGGTTCCGTGGTGTGGGTACAGTGTGCTAACCTCTGCAGAGTGTGTATTAAATCTATCGATAGCCGTGCCCGCGGATAAGGGCCCAGTTCGTGTCGGTCACACTATGGGTCAATAATAATAATAATAATGATGATGATGATGATGATGATGATGATGTGCTTAATAACAACCCCGGTTCGATGATGAGATAAGTTGGTTCTGTGATCCGTGAATGATCACCGTGTGGTTACGAGGTAACCCGTTGAGCCAAGAATGGTTCCGTTTGTGATCTGTGAATGATCACCGTGGTATCGAGGATACCGGGTTGTTGGATATTCGTTATGTTGTGTGAGAATCGTGGGTAAAGATCAAGCTCCTTGTGGTCATTTAATGGTTACTACGGTATTGTTTATACCAAGCTTGATTTGATCCTGAGATGACCATGTAATGTCCGAGGTTGGTAAGTGGCGCATATGATGGTTACGAGGTAACCCGAGCAGAATAAGTGGTTCATATAGTGTCATCATGTTGCATGCTAGTATCGTCAGATTTATATGTTCATGCCATGCTCATATTGTTCTAGCGGTATTATGTTCATGTTGTTCATGCCATGTTATCCTGATGATCTCATGATAATTTCCGCTTAACCTGTAATTGGCATGCTGTTGTTTGTCTTGAATGCTTCTGGTTATTGTGAGCTTGCAAGTACATTCAATGTACTGAACTGGCGTGTCATGCCAGTTTGCAGGTCGTGCCTGGATTACTTGCTTGTTTGGTGTGGTTCTTATGTGCGCGAGCTAGGATAAACGTTCCAGCCAGAGTCCCTGCGGATTGGAGTCCATCATCGCCGTTCGTTGTTCCACTTCTAGTAGTTGTTCCGCTGCCTCGAGTTGTTATGCTGCTGGTATAGAGCAAGCGTGGTTGGCGTAGTGTTGCCATGCCAATGTTATTCATTGTAATATCGAGACCTTGTATTCCTATTAATGTTGTAATAGAGAGCTGGTTTGTTCTATGCTAAGCAGTGCTGTATTCCAGAAGACTTCACCTCGATCTCTGGGCCGGAATACGGGGCGTTCAAGTTTTCTTTGAGCCGGGGTGCCATAGGCTTGGTATTAGAGCATGTCTGGTGTAGAGCGTCCTAGTCCGCTGGAACGTTAGAAAACGGTAGTATAGGGTCTGGTTGTTACCCTTGCTTGCTGCATTTGGTTGTTGCATTTGTTGCTGCATATAGTCTTATTTCGGTTACCGTTAACCCCTATTTCATGCGTAGATGGCAGTCAACTTCCATGAGTTCAGTGCCCTCCCCAGAGCTCCCGGTGCTGTTCCTATTGAGTTCAGTCCCACTCCTGCACCTCTCAGCTTTGCCACCCTCCTTGATGATATGTGGTGCATTATTTATCCCCTCGGAGATCCACCCCGGTATCAAGTATTCTAGTGTTCCGCCGGGGGAAGAATTCGGGAATATGTTGCTCATGTTCATCTATCAGCCCCGATTCCTGTCAGTAAGCGCACCTACAGTTTCCATGGTGGTTACAGTGCTACTCCCGAGCGTGCCGTTCAGCTTGCCGCAATGGCAGCAATCACCAGTCTTCGTCATCAAGAGAACATGGTGCAAGAGAATCGTGCTTATCAATATTATCCCACCATCACCGAGAATCCTAGGCGGATCCAATTTCCCTCCTTCAACCCTCAAGATGACCCAGCTATCCTCGCCATGTCTCGTTACATGACAGCCGAGTGTCTTCTTATTTCTGAGTTAGTCCGAGATGCCATTCGAGCCAGGAGATTGCTTGGTGTCGATTTACCTCAGTCTCCGCCAGCTTCTCCAAATCTTCCGCCTCGTCCATCTGGAGTTTCAGAGTCAGCAGTTCCACTCGCTACTCCATTAGCTTCCTCGTCAGTGTGCGAGAGTTTTCTCAAGCGTAGGGTGTAGTCCTTCGCGTAGTACTTGTGTATCTGTTGTAGTATCATGCTTGTGTGTGCCTGCGTGGACCAGCTTTGTAGCTTGTTTGCTGTGTGCTTTGTTGCAATAAATCGCTTTCTCGTGCTTCTTTGTTTTGAATCCTCAGTGTTACCCCCCTTATGGAAATTACTCCTCGACCGACATCGAATCAGAAGAAGCCGTGAGCAGTACAGATATACACCAAGGAATTCCGTTAAAATCAATGAGGTTTTCAGCTGACAACATTGTATCGCAGACATCCGTCTGGATACAAATTGTATTCTGATTAGACTTTTAGTAACAACTACCTGTCAGAGATACACCTTATCGTAGCAATGATTAAACCAGCAGGAGAACAAAATTGGATCAACAGTGCATTTCAAGTCAAAGGTATGGTCTGTATACAATGATTGAATCAGCCATAAGTCAAAATTAAAACATTGCGACACCCAGAAGTCAGTCCGAATACGCAATGAATTCAACAAGGATAGTCAGGCTATTCTTGCCATACAAATAATCAGCTGCCGGACTGACAAGAATATATATATATATATATATATCATTCCATTTACCAAGAAAATCAGTTCCGTCCATCTCCACAATTTATTGACAAAGTGTATAAAGATAAGGTTCCCAGTCTGCATCGGTAGGGAATGAATGGATTCCCATGCAAGATATTCAGTCTTCTCAATAAAATACTGCAAAAGCTTCTGGCATAAGGTACCGAGTCTTCCCTAGCAAAGTCTTTAAGGGGGGAAACTTATGAGGTACGGTACCTGTAAGTGCATCTAGTGCCACCCCTAGTTGGTTTTGGAGCATTGACGACAAACCTAGTTGAGGGACTAATGTGTTTGTGAGAATTGCAGGAAAACACAGGTAGAAGTCCCTCATTGATTCGGTTTTACTACCAGAGATGACCCCTAAAAATGTATGAAGACATTGAAGACAAAGGTGGTTTATGAAGATATTCACATTGAAGACTATGACAGAAGAAGACACGTTATGAAGCCTATGGAGCTCGAAGACTTAGATCTTTCGTAGTTCTTTTTCTTTTGTGTTGAGTCATAGGAACCACCGTACTGTTAAGTGGGGTCCAGGAGAACCAGTCAGAATGACTGAAGTGATGCCTAAATCAAAAACCTATGTCTTCGAGCGAAGACAATGAGAGCGAATCTTGTCCAGAGCCGGACAAGTCAGCTTTGCTTGTAGCCCAAGAAAAGTTGCCATGAGAGGTTGAAATCTGACCGTTGAGACACGTGTTAGTTCCTTAGTGACCCAGGGTCATTTCAGACAAATCAGGTCGGGTTGCCAAGTGGCTATAAATAGCCCACCCCCACAACCATAAACGGTTGGCTGCTCAGATTTCAGTGCACGGCTTTTGTCGTTTGAGAGCAACCCACCTCGAAGCCTTTGAGATAAAATTCCTAGTGAGGAGAAAACCCCTAACCACCCAGAGCCAGAGCAAATTGGGCATCACTTGAGTCTTCTTGTCTGTGTGATCTGAAGACTTATTACACTTGAGGACTGTGAATCCTCCAGACGGTTAGGCATCGCGTTCAGAGCATCCAAGAGACATTGTGGATTGCCAGTGAACGAAGTTTGTGAAGGTTTGGGAGTCTACCTGAAGACTTACCAGAGTGATTGGGCGAGGACTAAGTGACCTTAGCTCAAGGAGAATACGGTGAGGACTTGGTGTCCTGGACTGTGTGTTCAGGACTGGGTGTCCGGGACTATGTGTCCTAAGGTTTAAATACCTAGCCGCTCCAACCAGACGTATAGTTGTCACAGCAACTGGAACTGGTCCAACACATCATTGTCTTCAACGATTCACTGGTTTCATCTTCACTTCCTTTTTCTTACTGTTACTCATTGTGAAGCCATTGCATGCTTGCTCTATCTTTTGTCTTCACAACGTGAATGTATGATCTGTTTGGCTTCATAACTTCTTCCTACCTGATCCTTATTACACTGCAGCTGTTTGTCTTTGTGCTTTCACTCTATTGAATACTTGACCATGGCTTGCCTAGTGTAATCTAACTTCCGCTGCATAGTAATAGGCAAAGTCTTCACTGTTTGTCTTCATAACTCCCACGTATTGAAGAGTTTCATAAAAATCGCCTATTCACCCCCCCTCTAGTCGATATAACGCACTTTCAATTGGTATCAGAGCAAGGTGCTCCCTTGTTCTGTGTGATTCGGTTTAACCACATGGAGTTTTAGCTATGTCAACTGCAGGGATAATCAAAGTCTCCGCTGCGTGCCCCGTCTTCGATGGAACTGAATATCCCTACTGGAAGAATAAGATGCGCATGCATCTTGAAGCTATTGACGTCGACCTATGGTATGTCGTCGAGAACGGCGTTCCCAAGGATGGAGAAGGTGTCACTGCTGCTGATGTCAAGAAGTTCACTCAACTGGACTCTACCACCAAAAATATCATCTGTGGCCATCTGACAAAAGGACAGTATGGCCATGTGAGTGCCTTGAAGACATCCAAGCTGGTCTGGGACTGGCTCTCCAAGGTCAATGAAGGCGTCTCAACCCAGAGAGATCAAAGAATCAGTGTCCTTCGCAACCTCTTCAACCGCTTCAAGCGAAATGACAATGAGAATGTCCAGCACACATTTGATTGGCTCACTGACATCACAAATGAGCTTCAAGCCCTCGGCGCCACCGAGATCACCAAACATGAAATCGTCAAGACGCTGCTGAGGTCACTTGATAGTTCATTTGACATCCTAGCCCTGATGATTCAAGAACGTCCTGATTTCAAGATACTCGATCCATCTGACATACTTGAGAGGCTCAACACACATGAGTTTCAGCTTTTTGAGAAAAGAGATATCTACGGTCCAAACTATGGGCGAACTCGTGCCTTGAAGGCAAAAGCTGTTTCCTCATCTGAAGAAGAATCTGACAGCAGTTCTGATGATCCTGAAGACATTGGAAGGGAACTTGCAATGCTAGTGAAGAAGTTCCAAAAATTCACCAAGAAGAAAGGCTTCAGAAAATCTTCACGATCAAGCTCAAGGAATGATGAAGCTTCTGCTCATGACTACAAGAAGAAAACATGTCACAAGTGCAAGAAAACTGGACACTTCATCTCTGAGTGTCCACAGTGGGACAATGAGAACAGAAGGAAGAAGAAGAACTAGGAATATGATTCTGACGACAAGAAGAAGAAGAAATACTCAAAGTCTTCTTCCAAGTCTTCCTCAAAGTCTTCATCACACAAGAAGAGCTCATCTGGCAAGGCACGTGCGTTTGTTGGCAAGGAAATGGATTCAGAGGAGGAGTCCGCATCTGAGGAGGCAGAGGTGGAGTCTGAGGAGGAGTCTGATTCTGGCATTGCGAGTCTGGCTACAGCATACGTCGCCAAGTCCATCTTCAACACTGAAGACAATGACTGCATCACCGACCCCGACGCAAATGACAAGAACGACTCCACTCCTACCTACTGCTTCATGGCACGCGGTGCCAAGGTAAACACACGCACTACTCGCTATCAAACATCTAGTGATGATGACTGACTGTGGTTCAAAACCCAGCTACAAAACACTTGCTAAAATTGCAACCGAACAACAGAAAGCTATGGAACATACTCAAAAACTGTTAGACAGAAGCGATGCTCTGTTGGGTGCTGAAATGACTCGATCTGAATCCTTAATTGAAGACATAAAAAACCTTCACGTTAAGTATCAGGAACTTGAAGATCGTCTTGATACACTCTCAACAACTCATGAAAAGCTTTCCTATGATTATCTTCAAAGGAAGCAAGAGCTTGAGAAATTGAGAGCGGCTCATGAAGATCTTCAAAAGGAAAACGAGTCACTTCGCGCCGAACAGATCAGTCCCGCTCAGGAAGGATTTGAACCACCATGTCTTAAATGCATTGAGCGTGATAATGCTACTTCTGTTGCTGAATGTTCCACTGCTACTGCTGTTCCAATATCTTCAACTGTTGATGTGGTAACTAACCCCTCTGTTGAGGATACCACTGCTATTGCTGATGAGAATGCTAGGTTGAAGACATTGCTTGAAATAGGGATGTACAAAAGTCTTAAAGGACATCAGACATTATGTGATGTCCTCAAGAAGCAGATTCTGAACCGAAACCCTAGGAAAGAGGGTGTTGGGTTTGTGAGGAAAATAAATGCAGATGGCTCTTACTGGAAACCTGAGCAGTACCCCAAAACCACATGGGTTGCTGCAAAGGAACTTTCAGCAGATCCATCCAATTTATCTGGCTTCACTTGTGCTAACCCCATTATCATTGATGAATCCTTTGATGCAAACTATAAACTGTTTAAGAATCAGAATGGTGAAGTGTTTGCCAGGTACATTGGTACTAACTGCAGGAATGGACCGCCAATGAAGAAGATCTGGGTTCCGAAAAAATGTCTGGAAAATCTTCCTGTGAATGTCTTCATGACACCTCACTTGAAGAAGACAAACCTCAGACCAAAGGCTTCATATGGTACAAAGGCTTCATACAAACAGAGGACTCACCTGAGTCACACTAATGCAAATGTTTTGCAGGGAAACCTTACTCAGGCATATGAATATGAGAGCGGTTCTTCGAATCGTCATGTTCATATGACCAAAAATTATTCTGCCTATTCCTATGAGTACTATTGTCCAACTGCTAGACTGTTTGCTAAGGCTTCAAAGCCAAAATTCTCAGATGCTGCACTTAGACTTATCGCTTCTAAGCCACCCTTGAAGATGTGGGTGGTTAAGAAAGGTTAACTCTCTTTTGCAGGGAAAGGTCTTCAGCAGAAAAACAAAATCTTCTGATGCTATTGCTGGGGACCTTAAAAATATTGCAGGGCGCAAGATAAAATGCCCGAACGGCATCATTATGTACTTCGTTCCTGAATCGCATGCTACTCTCCCTATTAGTCCTAATCTGGACCTAAGTTTTCATAACCCACTGGTTCGTCAAATGTTTATGCTTCACAATTCTCTTTGTGAAGCCTATCCCCCTAACTGCACTGTAGGGTACGACACCAGTGACTTCAAAGTCTTCAGAATGGATTATTGACAGTGGGTGTACAAATCACATGACTGGCAAAAGAAGCCTTCTTATGGACTCAACATTACGTCCATCCGACAAGAGCCACATCACATTTGCTGACACTGGTAAAAGTAAGGTATTGGGTCTAGGTAGAGTTGCAATCTCAAAGGATCAACACATGGATAAAGTCATGCTTGTTGAATCCCTTGGCTTCAACTTAATGTCTGTCTCAATGCTTTGTGATTTGAATATGATCGTAATGTTTGGAAAATATCGTTGCCTGGTACTAATGGAATCTGACAAGTCTCTAGTGTTTGAAGGGTATCGGAAAGGTGATTTGTACGTGGTAGATTTCTCAGCAGGACCACAACTTGCAGTATGTCTTCTTGCAAAAGCTTCAGAATGCTGGCTTTGGCATCGGAGGCTTGGGCATGCTGGCATGAGGAACCTCCACACCCTTGCGAAGAAAAAGCATGTCATAGGCATCGAGGGCGTCAAGTTCAAGCAAGATCACTTATGCGGTGCCTGTGAAGCAGGGAAGATGACAAGGGCAAAGCATCCTTCGAAGACAATCATGACTACTACTCAACCCTTCGAACTGCTCCACATGGATCTTTTCGGTCCCACTCACTACTCAACTTTCACTACTACTGCTTGCCTCTATGTCTTCGTGATTGTTGATGATTACTCTAGATATACTTGGGTACACATAATCCTTTACAAGACTGAAGTGCAGGATGTCTTCAGACGCTTCGCCAATCGAGCCATGAACAATTTTGGTGCCAAGATAAAGCACATCAGAAGTGACAATGGCACTGAATTCAAGAACACTGGCCTTGATACATATCTTGATACCTTGGGCATCACACATGAATTCTCAGCTCCGTACACGCCACAGCAGAATGGCGTCGTCGAACGCAAGAACAGAACACTCATTGAGATGGCCAGAACGATGCTAGATGAATACAAGACTCCAAGAAAATTCTGGACTGAAGCCATTGACACAGCATGCCATACAATTAATCGTGTTTATCTTCACAAGCTTCTGAACAAGACATATTATGAACTCCTAACTGGCAAGAAGCCAAATGTCAGTTACTTCAGAGTATTTGGCTCAAGGTGCTGGATCAAGGATCCACATCACACTTCAAAATTTGCACCTAAAGCACATGAGGGATTTATGCTAGGATATGGAAAGGATTCACACTCCTACAGAGTCTTCAATCTCTTCCATTACAAAGTGGTTGAAACAGTGGATGCGCGGTTTGATGAGACAAATGGTTCACAAAGAGAGCAACTGCCAAATGTGCTAGATGAAGTTCCAGCTAGTGAATCAATCAAGCTTATGGGAACTGGAGAGATTATACCTTCTGAAGCTCATCCTGAAGAAGAACTTATCATCTCAGCACCTGATCAACATGAAGACAATGATCAGCCTGAAGACATTCCTCCCAACAACAACACAGATCAGCAAGAGCAAGGTCTTCGCCCTGTACATCCTCGTGTTGCAAATGAAGTGCAGATTGACAGAATAATTGACAACATCAATGCACCTGGTCCACTCACTCGTTCAAGGGCAACTCAGCTAGCAAACTTCTGTGGGCACTTCGCATTCGTCTCAATATCAGAACCCAAGAAAGTTGAAGAAGCCTTCATGGAACCTAAATGGATTCAAGCTATGCAAGAAGAGCTTCAACAGTTTGAGCTGAATAATGTATGGGAACTGGTTAAGCGTCCTGATCCACGGAAGCACAACATAATAGGCACCAAATGGATATACCGCAACAAGCAAGATGAGCATGGTCAAGTTGTTAGAAACAAAGCTCGTCTCGTTGCTCAAGGATATACTCAAGTGGAGGGCATTGACTTCGATGAAACATTTGCCCCTGTGGCAAGGCTTGAAGCTATACGCATACTGCTGGCCTATGCAAATCATCATAACATACTTCTATATCAAATGGATGTGAAAAGTGCCTTTCTCAATGGCAAGATTGAAGAAGAAGTGTATGTTGCACAGCCACCTGGCTTTGAAAATCCAAAACATACTGACATGGTATACAAGCTCAACAAGGCACTGTATGGCCTCAAACAAGCCCCTAGGGCCTGGTATGACACACTCAAATACTTCCTGAAGAGCAAAGGCTTCATACCTGGTTCCCTGGATCCCACTCTTTTCACAAAGACATATGATGGTGAACTGTTTGTGTGCCAAATATATGTGGATGACATTATCTTCGGCTGCACCAATCAGAAGTACAGTGAAGAATTTGGATATATGATGCAAGAGCAATATCAGATGTCCATGATGGGGGAGCTGAAGTTCTTCCTTGGCCTTCAAATACGACAACAACGCAATGGCATCTTCATATCTCAAGAGAAGTATCTCAAAGATTGCCTGAAGAAGTTCGGTATGCAAGACTGCAAAGGCTTCACAACACCAATGCCAGCCAAACATCATCTAGGTCCTGACGACAATGGTAAAGAGTTCGATCAAAAGGTATACCGCTCCATGATTGGGTCCTTGCTTTATTTATGTGCATCTAGGCCAGATATCATGCTTAGTGTTTGCATGTGTGCTCGATTTCAAGCGGCACCAAAGGAGTCGCATCACTTAGCTGTGAAGCGAATTCTTCGATATTTGGCTCACACCCCAACTTTAGGATTATGGTATCCAAAGGGCTCAGAGTTTGATTTGGTTGGATTTTCGGATGCTGATTATGCTGGTGACAAGGTTGATCGCAAGTCTACATCAGGCACATGTCACTTTCTGGGATGATCACTTGTATGTTGGTCTTCAAAGAAGCAGAACTGTGTATCTCTCTCCACTACTGAATCTGAATACATTGCTGCTGGATCTTGCTGCGCTCAGCTTCTGTGGATGAAGCAAACACTCAAGGACTATGGCATTCATCTGAAGCAAGTGCCACTTTACTGCGACAACGAAAGCGCCATCAAGATTGCCAACAACCCAGTTCAACACTCGAAGACAAAGCACATTGAAATTCATCATCACTTTCTCAGAGATCATGTTGTGAAGGAAGACATTGATATCATACACGTCAACACTGAAGAACAATTGGCGGATATCTTCACCAAGCCCTTGGATGAGAAGAGACTTTGCAAGTTACGGTGTGAGCTAAATATCTTGGAATCCTCAAATGTCCTGTGATCAGGCACACATCCTAACACTTATGCATATTGATGACTTAGATGTGCAACACACAAAGTAAAGTATATCTTCATTCAATGAAGACATACATTCTAAGTGTGAATACATTAATGTGGAATTTGACTTCGGAGCGCCACGATAATTGTGCGCCGTGTCTGGGTCTAATACTTCCTATACGGTGGGTAACGTCACCACCAAACGTTCTATTTTGAAGTATTTCACTCATGGCGTTACTTTGCAATATATTCACATTTGGTTGTCTTCACATTTGGTTTGGCTTTGAACATGTCTTCATGATTATCTTCATTACGTTGCTTGTATAGATATATAAATATGCTAGTGTTCTGTCCTCTACAACATTCACTTATAGCTATGGCTTCGTGTTGAATCTTTCGAACTAAGTGAATGTGATCGGACCCCAAACTTCTCTATGCTTTCTATCTCAAACTCTATCTCTCTAAGTCATATGCATTCTGTTGAAACTGTCGAATGTCTTCACTGTGTCCTTGTCAGCTGAAGATATAGAGACAACCATAAAGTCCGTTTTCAATGCTCGTTCCTCCACATAAAATCCGGAGAAGCAGGAACGACTGCCCGACAATTTAGCGTGCGTGGGACGTGGAACAAACCCCAAACTTCCGCTAACTGGCCACGCGTTCCCCAAATGCGAACCGCCAGGGGCACCTGTGTAATAGCACAGTGCCGCCCCTGAGCCTATAAATTCACACTTACCGCAGTCATTATCTCCTTCTTCCTCCCTCGCAAGAACCCTAGCGCCACCGCTAGCACTCGACGACGCCGGAGACGAAGCGCTTCGCTGCCGCAACCTCTCCAACGCCGTCCTCACGCCGACCGCGGACATCGTCCTCTCCGCCGTCGCCGTAGGTGTTTTCCGTCGCCAAGTTAGGGCATGGAGGACTGAACTGCTCGGCATCAACTCCCTTCCGTCTAGCAGTTCCAGTGTGGTAAATAAAACTTCTTTTTACAGCCTCTTTTGATCTCATGGTTCTGTCACTTTCTACCATAAGAAGTTTCTCTTCACACTAGTTAGATCTCTCGCTGCATCTCATAACATGCCTAGTATATTCACTTGTGCTTCATAAAGTAGTTAGATTCCTCACTTGTACTGATCTGTGGGTTCGTACAAATTTGGAACCAACTTCTTATCTATGAGTGAATGTCTTCGCACGATGAGGTCAATGTCTTCTAAATTGATTAATCTTCAAAACCTTCTGAGAATGCATATGACCTCTTCCCCTTCCCTCGCACCTTAATGCTGTCACAGGTACATGTCCGTGGGAGAATCCTTCGGTTCTCATAGTCTGCATTCATTTGCAGAATTCCTACAGCATCACATAAACTCTCCTGAAGCCAGTTCCTGTTGGTCCAGAAAAAGAAAGCCTTTGAAGCCTTTGAAAGCTTTGAAGCCTTTCAAGTTAAAATTTATGGCTTCAGAAGCAGCAGCAAGGAAGGGGGGCAGACAGAGACGTGAGGGAACTTCCAAGGATTTGCCTGAAGACTTGGCAGAAATGTACAAAACAGATCCAGAAGAGAGCTATGGGCAGCGCAAGACCCGAATCCAATGGATTCGACGATATTGGGCTGAACAGTGGTTCAAATACCGCTTCGTCACTGAGGAGTATGCTGAGAAAAGTGCCATCAAGAAGCCATGGGGGGACATCTTATACAAGAATCTCGTACCCAAGACCAGAGATGAAGCCATTGCTCAAGGCTTCTACCCATGCATGGTCCGAGGACCACAGCCTGATGATGCGCATCCGTCGTCACTCCTCTGGTGTCGTGACGACAATCTCTTCAAGCGCAACTTCCAGTTTGCTCAACAATCAGCGAAGCTGAACAAGAAGAAATTTGGGTTAGACTTCAACCCTGGTCCTTCCGCACCAAGGGCAGATGGCACACGCGACGCCGAACCCAATATCATCGGTCCGTTTGCCAATCTTGAGGGCCTGATCACTCACATCTTAGTCCAAGGGACTGCCGTAAATGACCCTCCAGCTGACTCTGAGTCTGATGAAGCTCCTGCCGTGCCGAAGCCAAAGCAGACGAAGAAACCAAAAGCTTCAAAGCCGGCCCCTGCCTCAAAAATCTCAAGGGCGAAGCCATTGAAAACTGCACCTCCTGAAGTCAGTGTGCAGTCTGAAGACGTATCCCGCATCTCCAAGCCCCAGAAAGAAAAGGAGCCCCAGCAACAAACCAGCAAAGAGCTCACTGCTGCTGTCATTCTGCGTAGCGAAGCCATTGATCTATCAAGCGATGAAGATCTGGGAGATGACGCTCTAGAGCAGCTTATCAAAAGCAAAGAAGAAGCTGAAATCTTCAACAATTTACCTCTTTTTGATGTCGCCATCATCCACAACTTCATTGATGAATGGTTTGCCTCACCAGACATCAGCTTCGAAGATCTGCAGCTGCCTGTCGGTCTCAGCGTCGCCTTCCAAGGCGCAATTGCCTCAGAACTTGCCATTGCTCAGCGCATAGTTGAGCTGAAGCAGAAAATTGATCATGAAAAAGCTCAATTCAAGAAGCACATGGCCAGGCTCAGCGTGCAGGAAGTGAAGAGCTTCAAAACCATGTTGCATGAGCTCAAGGAAAATTTCCTGAAGAAGCGTACTGAAGCTCAGGGCTCGCGTGAGCGGATGAAGTCTTTGGCAGAACGATGTGTGCAGGCCTACAATGAGGCCGAGAAGCGCAAGGCACTTGGGCGTCCTGGCATCGACCCCAAGATGGCCGCGAAGAAGAAGAAGCAGCCTGCTGTGAATGAACCAGAGGCACCAAGACAAGAAGCTATTCCGATTGTCTTCCCAACCGCCACGACTGGCTCGAAGCCAAAGAGCCGGTCAACCGCTTCAGAGCTTAAGAAGACTCGGAATGCAGAGGCTGAAGCCAGGAAAAGGAAAAGCTCTGAAGCCTCTCCTACTGCCCCCAGCAAAAAGAAACGCAAGATCAAGAAATCTCGGGCTGCTCCCACAGAGCCCTTGATAGTTGAACCTCTCTCTGTCCTTCACCCCAATGCGGAAAGAAGAATGACAGTTCATGAGCCTGCTCCCACAGAGGCTCCTGAAGCTGAAGACATACCAGCAGCCGACCCAATAGCTGCTGATGACATTGGTCATCAGGACAATGTGTAAGATGATGCAGCCCTTCCTCAGCTTGAAACAAGCGAACTCATCAGTATTGGTTGTCCTCTGACGCCAATGGCACAAGATGAGTCATGGGCGGATCGCCCTCAGGAGGAAGAAGACTTTGAGGTTCAGCCCACTCCGACCCCACAAGCGTCGTCTGCGTTCCGTAGGATTCGCAAAGGTCCACGGCCTCAAGTCCATACTGCAGAAATTCCGGCTGCATCAGCCGAAGACAATGAAGAAGCTCCACCAGAACCCACTCCCCCGCTCCATCAAGATGCAGTTCTCCAGGAGAACGTGCCCGAGGTTGTCCCTCCAACTACACAAGCGGAGGAAGAAAATGTTGTGGCTGCCACCACAAACACTAAAGCCAATGTGGAGCCCGCCCCACCAAATGCTTCAGCGGACAGCGAAGCTACTGAGCCAGACACTTCAGTCCCTAAGTCTGCTGCAGGTCCACAGTTTGATTATCATATTGAGCACATGCCTCATATCCAGAAGCCAGTCCCAAGGCTTCCAAGGTTTCCAGGTCCTGCATCAGCACCTGGTTCCTTTGACATCAACAGCTTCAAGGCAGACAATACATTTTTCAATAGCTCCAAGAACCCCTATTCAAGGGAAAGGATTGTATCAGACAGGTTCTGGAGCTATTCTCAGCGCAGCTATTATTCATGCATCTTATACAACCAAGGTCGCATCTTTCCACACAAGCGCCTTGAGGTTGAAGCCATTGCTGGTCTGCCATGTCTTGAGGAAGCCTTGGATTGCTTCAAGCAAGTGGGTCTGTTGCCGTTTGTGACTGATGAAGAGCACTGGAATGAAGAGTTTCTGCTTCAGTTCTATGCCACTCTCCATATCAAAGGATACAACAGAGATCCGAAGACTTGGATCCTGGAGTGGATGACCGACAATGTCCATCATGAAGCCAATGCGTTTGATATCATTGAGCTCACCGGCCTGCCCACTCCAGGCGAATTCTTCGAGGAAGGCTGTCAACTACATTTTGAAGCTATTGAGAGCATATTCCAGAGGCCTGAACCCAATATGAGTCAGATGCTCTCAATGATGAAGCCATTGCCTCAGGATGCACCCTATCCAACTGAGTTCTTCGTTGAAGACCTAGAGTACCTGCCCAGGACCATATATCACATCATCCGGCGGACTCTCTGGCCCATTAAGGGACACTCACCACATGCCAAGATTGAGGGTGCAATGAAGACTCTCATATTCTATATCATGCATGGCAAATGCTTCAACGCACAGGATCTCTTCATACGCCAACTTGCAGCGTTAGGCTCAGAATTATTTGGTTTGAAGTTCTATGCTCCTTGGGTGATGAGGCTAATCAAACTGCACTCTGCGATCTCGTATCAGCCCTCTGCCCGAAACCAGCGGATCTTCTTGCCAGATGTGGATATCTCTGCTAAAGCAATATACCCTGAGCCTACCAAGCAACCGATAAGTCTTCAGAATGCAGAACACCAGAGCTTCACGCAGAATGTTGAAGGTGTTGAAGCCATATCCAGGGTATATCCGTTGGCTGGCACTACACGTGCACTAGCATCTACTGAAGCCACAGACAGCACAAATGCTCCAAGACCCAAGAAGCGTGCTCGTGTCCTCACTGACCGAGAGCTTCTTGTGGCCCTTCACCAAAAGCAAGATAGGCATCATGACTGGCTAAAACATCAGATGAAGAGCCTCTTGGTGGATGTCAATCGTCTTCGAAACCTTGCCACCAAGAATGCCTTCGTTACACACGAAACTTGCCGTCGTACATGGAAAGGGCTCTCAATGATATGTACTGAAGCTGAACTTGAAGAGGATGGCTTCACAGAGCGTTTCAAGTTTGACACCACACCTCCTAGAAGGGCTGTGATGCGCAACACACCATCACTAGAAGACTTTGAGTTCTCTTCATCTGCTGCCACAGTTACTGCAAGGATCATTGATGAAGACGATGCTGCTACATCACCACCACCTGCTTCAGCACATCCCGGCTCTGCACCGCCAAACAACTCCAATGACCCTGCTGCGCCTGGGAACGCGTAGCAAACTCTATGTCTTCAAACCTTTTTGGTCATTACTGACAAAAGGGGGAGAAGCGTATGATGTTTATAGTCTTCAAGCGGGTCAATATGGGCGGGTGCCTTATGTTTTGTCATATTTTGCTTCCTGTTTACAACTCTTGTTTTTGCTTCATTTGGTTCTTTGAGTTGTAAACACTAAAACTCGATGGTCGTCTGCTACTTGTTTGCCACTCTGTTTGCGAAGATAAATTCCGCATGTGCGACGATAAATTCCGCACTTATCTCATTCTGCATACGTCCATTTTCCATTATGCATGTCATTATCTTCATATACTTTCACATGCATAGTGGATTGTCATCATAAGCTGAAGAGGATCTCAACAAATACAACCTGCCCTGTGCATTTGCATTCCAAAAGCAAATTAACCTATATGCACATCTTCAGGGGGAGCCTTTGCAACTTATGAAGACAATTCCCTATCCTTTACAAACTTCACACATTATATTCCCCGTTGAAAACTTCAACTAGTTTGTCATCAATCACCAAAAAGGGGGAGATTGTAAGTGCATCTAGTGCCACCCCTAGTTGGTTTTGGAGCATTGACGACAAACCTAGTTGAGGGACTAATGTGTTTGTGAGAATTGCAGGAAAACACAGGTAGAAGTCCCTCATTGATTCGGTTTTACTACCAGAGATGACCCCTAAAAATGTATGAAGACATTGAAGACAAAGGTGGTTTATGAAGATATTGAAGATATTCACATTGAAGACTATGACAAAGAAGACACGTTATGAAGCCTATGGAGCTCGAAGACTTAGATCTTTCGTAGTTTTTTTTGTGTTGAGTCATAGGAACCACCGTACTGTTAAGTGGGGTCCAGGAGAACCAGTCAGAATGACTGAAGTGATGCCTAAACAAAAACCTATGTCTTCGAGTGAAGACATGAGAGCGAATCTTGTCCAGAGCCGGACAAGTCAGCTTTGCTTGTAGCCCAAGTAAAGTTGCCATGAGAGTTTGAAATCTGACCGTTGAGACACGTGTCAGTTCCTTAGTGACCCAGGGTCATTTCGGACAAATCAGGTCGGGTTGCCAAGTGGCTATAAATAGCCCACCCACAACCATAAACGGTTGGCTGCTCAGATTTCAGTGCACGGCTTTTGTCGTTTGAGAGCAACCCACCTCGAAGCCTTTGAGAGAAAATTCCTAGTGAGGAGAAAACCCCTAACCACCCAGAGCCAGAGCAAATTGGGCATCACTTGAGTCTTCTTGTTTGTGTGATCTGAGTGTGATCTGAAGACTTATTACACTTGAGGACTGTGAATCCTCCAGACGGTTAGGCGTCGCGTTCAGAGCATCCAAGAGACATTGTGGATTGCCAGTGAACGAAGTTTGTGAAGGTTTGGGAGTCTACCTTGAAGACTTACCAGAGTGATTGGGCGAGGACTAAGTGACCTTAGCTCAAGGAGAATACGGTGAGGACTTGGTGTCCTGGACTGTGTGTTCAGGACTGGGTATCCGGGACTGTGTGTCCTAAGGTTTAAATACCTAGCCGCTCCAACCAGACGTATAGTTGTCACAACAACTGGAACTGGTCCAACACATCATTGTCTTCAACGAGTCACTGGTTTCATCTTCACTTCCTTTTTCTTACTGTTACTCATTTTGAAGCCATTGCATGCTTGCTCTATCTTTTGTCTTCACAACGTGAATGTATGATCTGTTTGGCTTCATAACTTCTTCCTACCTGATCCTTATTACACTGCAGCTGTTTGTCTTTGTGCTTTCACTCTATTGAATACTTGACCATGGCTTGCCTAGTGTAATCTAACTTCCGCTGCATAGTAATAGGCAAAGTCTTCACTGTTTGTCTTCATAACTCCCACGTATTGAAGACTTTCATAAAAATCGCCTATTCACCCCCCTCTAGTCGATATAACGCACTTTCAGTACCCCGTTTTCCTCAATAAGATATCCACCAAAAGCTCTAGCACAAGCCATCCAGTCTTCCTCAGCACGATACCCCGGTGGTTTCCGAACGCAAGCTGCCCAATCTTCTTCAGTACGACACTAGTACAAGACATTAAACTATGAATTGTCAGCATATGACAGTGTTTCCCAAGTGGTAGCTCCGCAACAGTTGGGTCTAAAACAAAAATTAGTCAGAACAAAGGCATGCTTCGAGAATCAGATATTTGTTCATTCAATGAGTATGCTGCCAAGTCCATGCAAGCCTCTTGCACAAGAATTCACGGTACGCATCCGACAACCTCACCGGTTATTCAAGAGACAAAAACCAGTGGGTGATGTAATAATTGACAAGTCTTGAAGGAAAGACAACAATGAGGCAATAGTCTTGGCAGTGATTATCAAGATCAGCCCCGCAAGGTGATATTATTAACCCTAGCACCGTCCGGCATAATCAACAACAATATTGAGATCTATATAACCACACGTGACCCGGATAAATATACCAAGGCTCAAGACATGAATCAGACCAAGGTATGATTGCAAGATATTGTACATGACAGTATTCAGGGCCGCGAAAATAATTAAGGATATATATATAAGGCCCGGCTCTTTCAGTTAAGGATCCAAATGAAGAAAGTAATAATGAAAGAGCAAGACCAACAATACAAATATGCTGGTTATTGTGTGAGCAATGTGGTATGTATGCCCAAGATAGACTTATTCCATATCGAACCCCACGAAGATACGACTAAGAGGTCTACTCCATTCTAGTAAGGACCTCATGGCAAGGCAACCAGCTCAGTCCACATTATGCTCAAAACTGTCAGCATTAAATGCCCAAGTCTGTCAAGTCCGAACCCAGGACAACTAAATATATTGACATCAACACCCGCGATAGAGCATCGCACGGACTGTTATTCCCATGGAGATACCGGTAAAAATGAAGAATCAGTGTGAGAACACATACTTTGAGGATTGTTATCTCTCGCATATGGGAAGCAATTAAAGATAGCCTGTGTGAATGGGATTCTTTGCCAAGATCACTGCCAGTCAAGTCTGCAAATGTTATCATCAGGAGATGGTGCATTTTTCCTATCAGTCATGACAAGCGACAGTCAAACCTTTGGTACAACTTGGATACTCAAGACTGTGAAGCTAGTCGAGATAAGTCAGAAATTCCTGCAAGATGTCAGAATCCGTTAGCAAAACAGGTATGATCCACCTCACTATTTTCAACCCACATGCATATATTCAAGAAACCCGATGCCTGGATGGAAGAGATTCTTTGTTCCATGAGAAGATGTGTTCCCCAACTCCGTCGAATATTCTCAGTACTTAATACAAGAATAACATCCCTAGCAAGGATCAATATCGGGAAGGACACGTATGTGAGAAGGTCTTTTGGACCCTAGGTCAGCCAACAGATATGAAAGAAAATTTGAGTCAGTATGAACAGGAACATATGAGGTAAGTCCTATTAGAATGATAGATACGGTGCAGCAAACCACCCCGGATCAAGACCGCCAGTCAGATCCAATTCAGTGGAAATATTATATGAAAATGAATAAAAGAAACCCGAGTTGGAAATGGTTTCTTCAAGTGAGAAAAATTATTTAACCCTAAGCAACCCAAATCTCGACGACGAGATTTCTTTAAGGGGGGAAGGTTTGTAACAGCCTGGATTTTTGCCCTTTTCTTTTTCCTTTGATTTTCTTGGGTTTCCTGATTTGGTTTGCTTTTCCGTGGCTATGTGGTTCTGAAACTTGGGAAGATCATGTCTTCCTAGGTTTTATAGTGGCTTGTCACCCTCTTCATCATCCCAAGATCATGTCATTTCCATCCTTGACCTAACCCAATATTCTTTTTATTGGGAATATTCCTTTTCTGATAAAGGAATAACCCTTTAAACACTAGGTTGTGAAGCAGCCTATATTTCTGTCACTCCAAAAATTCCCCAAATAATTCTCATAAATTTTTTGGGCAATATCTTCCTCAAATATGTCAAAACCCTTCCTTGGAATCATTAAAGATAATTCACAAAAATTCCTTTTTTGATTCTGCCCTAAGTGGTGGTTTGAGAAGGAAGTGTCATTTATCTTTGCTTGGTTGACCCGAAACTTGTTGTAAATCTTCTACTGTCCATATCATTTCTCCATGCCAAAATTCAACTCAATTTTCCTAGTAAATATTCCAGAGAAAATTTTCAAAGTTCCTGTCTGAGGGAAGTGATTGTGAAGGAAGTACAAGCTCGATATATCCAAATGAGTTGAAATTTTTCAAGATCCTTCATGTGATCAAATAATGACTCTCCAGCAAATTGGAGCTCATGTAAATCATCTATGTGAGCCCAGCTCCAAATCTTGGTTTCTGGTCAGATTTTCAGGTTGTGAAGCAACTATATTTTATATTGCTTCATTTAAGCTGAAAAGTTTCCAGGGCATTCTCCTATCCATATCAACTCTCTCCACCAATTTTTGGCTCAATCCATTAATCCATTTTCCCTATGCAATTTTTCCAAAATTCTGTCCAGAGAGATGCATTGTGAAGCAAGTGCTATTTTGGTTCATCCAAATGGCCTGAAACTTTTTGAGATTTCTCATACCTTCAAAGCATTGAGCCATGCCCAATTTCAGCTCAACTTTCATCTTCATGTGGGTGCATCATCCAAATCTCTAATTCTGGCCATTATAGTGGTTTCTATAGCAACCCTCATCTAAACTCCTCCTATTAGTCTGATTTTTGCTAATCAATGCCACTATAGTGTGTGATCATCACCAGACAAATTATTTACTAAGTTACCAAGCTGGTGTCCCCACTACACAACACAAACACTTGGCTGCTGGCTTGCTTTGAGGCCATATGCAAATCTCTTCTTTGCCCCTGGACCCAATTCTTTCTTCAGTTGGACTAAGGTCACTAAGGTCCATCTACTGGACATGGTCAGCCCGGCCAGAACGCACCATTTGCACCAGTTCCCGTGGTGATCACGCCGGCGTCACGCACATTGCAAGCTCTGGCTCATTCCAGCCACTGTGCTTGTCTCCTCCCTCCTCGTCTCAACCTCCATTCATGTCTAGTAGCTGCCCCGTGAGCTCCTACGTCTCCTTGAGTCGTTGCCTCGTCGTGGTTCACCATAAATGCGCCGCTAGAGCCATGCCCGTGCCGCGCCCAACCACTGCCCGCCATTAAAGCTTGGACGGGAGCTCGTCCCTGAGCTCTAGAGCCCTCCCCGCGGCTATATAAGGAGTGCCCGAGTCCTCCCGCACCTCACCAGCCTCTTCCCTACCACTCTAGCCCACTGGAATTGCCACACCTTGCCTCACTTCACCTCTGTTCTCCATGGCCGCTTCGGTCTCTCCTTGGTTCCTGTGTGCCTAGCCCCTCTCCTCTCCTCCTGAGCTGTCCACGAGCTTCCCCTCGTTCTCGCGGTTCGCCCCAAGCCCTTGTTCATCACCGGAGAGCCTCGTGTCCGCGTGCCCCACGTTCGGCCACCGCGGCAATCGTGCTAGCCAAGCCTTCATTCGCCTCCCCGACTCCACCAACATCTTCCCCACCTCCCCACGGGCCGCCCGCCCACTCATATCTCGCTGGAGCGCTTTGCTTTGTCGTGCATTGATAACCCATATAGGGGATCGCAACAGTTTTCGGGGGTAGAGTATTCAACCCAAATTTATTGATTCGATACAACGGGAGCCAAAGAATATTCTCAAGCATTAGCAGTTGAGTTGTCAATTCAACCACACTTGAAAGACTTAATATCTACAGCAAAGTATTTAGTAGCAAATTAGTATGGAAGTAACGGTAACAGTGGCAAAAGTAACAATAGCAGTTTTGTAGTAATTGTAATAGTGGCAGCGGAAAAGTAACTTAGCAAAGATCAATATGTGAAAAGCTCGTTGGCAATGGATCAGTGATGGATAATTATGTCAGATGCGATTCCTCATGCAATAGTTATAACATAGGGTGACACAGAACTAGCTCCAGTTCATCAATGTAATGTAGGCATGTATTCCGAATATAGTCATACGTGCTTATGGAAAAGAATTTGCATGACATCTTTTGTCCTACCCTCCCATGGCAGCGGGGTCCTATCGGAAACTAAGGGATATTAAGGCCTACTTTTAATAGAGTACCGGAACAAAGCGTTAACACTTAGTGAATACATGAACTCCTCAAACTATAGTCAGCACCTGGAGTGGTCCCGATTATTGTCACTTCGGGGTTACCGGATCATAACACATAGTAGGTGACTATTGACTTGCAAAATAGGATCAAGAACTCACATATATTCATGGAAACATAATAGGTTCAAATATGAAATCATGGCACTCGGGCCCTAGTGACAAGCATTAAGCATAGCAAAGTCATAGCAACATCAATCTCAGAACATAATGGATACTAGGGATCAAACCCTAACAAAACTAACTCGATTACATGATAAATCTCATCCAACCCATCACTGTCCAGCAAGCCTACGATGGAATTACTCACGCACGGTAGTGAGCATCATGAAATTGGTGATGGAGGAAGGTTGATGATGACGATGGCGACAGATTCCCCTCTCCGGAGCCCCGAACGGACTCCAGATCAGTCCTCCTGAGAGAGATTAGGGCTTGGCGGTGGCTCCGTATCGTAAAGCGTGATGAATCCTTCTCTCTCATTTTTTCTCCCCGAACATGAATATATAGAGTTGGAGTTGAGGTCGGTGGAGCCTCAGGGGGACCACGAGACAGGGGCGCTCCCCCACCCTCGTGGACAGGGTGTGGGCCCCCTAGTGTTGATTCCTTCGCCAGTATTTTTTATATATTCCAAAAATATTCTCCGTGAAGTTTCCGATCATTCCGAGAACTTTTATTTCTGCAAAAAAATAACACCATGGCAATTCTGCTGAAAACAACGTCAGTCTGGGTTAGTTCCATTCAAATCATGCAAGTTAGAGTCCAAAACAAGGTCAAATGTGTTTGGAAAAGTAGATATGATGGAGACGTATCAACTCCCCCAAGGTTAAACCTTTGCTTGTCCTCAAGCAATTCAGTTGACAAACTGAAAGTGATAAAGAAAAACTTTTACAAACTTTGTTTGATCTTGTTGTTGTAAATATGTAAAGGCAGCTTTCAAGTTTTTTAGCAAAGATTATGAGCTAACCATATTCAAAATAACATTTAGGTATCATGTTTACTCATATCAATGGCATAATCAACTAGCGAGCAATAATAGTAAATCTCGGATGACAACACTTTCTCAAAACAATCATAATATGATATAACAAGATGGTATCTCGCTAGCCCTTTCTGAGACCGCAAAACATAAATGCAGAGCACCTCTGAAGTTCAAGGACTGACTAAACATTGTAATTCATGGTAAAAGAGATCAAGTCACAGTCATACTCAATGTAAACTAATAGTAATGCATGCAAATGATAGCGGTGCTCTCCAACTGGTGCTTTTTAATAAGAGGATGATGACTCAACATAAAAGTAAATAGATAGGCCCTTCTCAGAGGGAAGCATGGATTTGTAGAGGTGCCAGAGCTCGATTTTGAAATAGAGATGAATAATATTTTGAGTGGTATACTTTCATTGTCAACATAACAACCGAGAGATCTCGATATCTTCCATGCTACACACATTATAGGCGGTTCCCAAATAGAATGGTAAAGTTTATACTCCCCCACCACCAACAAACATCAATCCATGGCTTGTCCGAAACAACATGTGCCTCCAACTAACAACAATCCTGGGGAGTTTTGTTTTCAATTATTTTTAATTTAAGCATGGGACTGGGCATCCCGGTTACCAGCTATTTTCTTGTGAATGAGGGGCAGAGTCCACTCCTCGTGAGAATAACCCACCTAGCATGGAAGATATAGAGAACCCTAGTTGATACATGAGCTATTCGAGCATACAAAACATAATTTCATTTGAAGGTTTAGAGTTTTGCACATACAAATTTACTTGGAACGATAGGTAGATACCGCATACAGGAAGGTATGGTGGACTCATATGGAATAATTTTGGGCTTTATGGAAGTGGATGCACAAGCAGTATTCCCGCTAAGTACAAGTGAAGGCTAGAAAGAGACTGGGAAGCGACCAGCTAGAGAGCGACAACAGTCATGAACATGCATTAAAATTTATCAACACTGAGTGCAAGCATGAGCAGGATATAATTCACCATGAACATAAATATTGTGGAGGCTATGTAGATTTTGTTTCAACTACATGTGTGAACATGTGCCAAGTCAAGCCACTCGAATCGTTCAAAGGAGGATACCACCCTATCATACCACATCACAACCATTTTAATAGCATGTCGGCACGCAAGGTAAACCATTATAAACTTGTAACGCCCTCGATGCGGCTATATCTCCCACGTATCGAAGCATGACTTAGAGGCATAACTGCATTGAAAGCAATGTCGCAAGTGAGGTAATCTTCACACAACCCATGTAATACATAAGGGAAAGAGATACATAGTTGGCTTACAATCGCCACTTCACACAATACATGAATAAAGCATTACATCAACCAGATACACACAAGGTCCGACTACGGAACCAAAATAAAAGAAGACTACCCCAAATGCTACACAGATCCCCGATCGTCCCAACTGGGCTCCACTACTGATCAACTGAAACGAAACAACGCAATGGACAAGATCTTCACCGAGCTCCTCCTTGAGCTTGGTTGCGTCACCTACACGGTTCAACGGCACCTACAAACTGGTTTTGGAAGTATCTGTGAGTCACGGGGACTCAGCAATCTCACACCCTCGCGATCAAGACTATTTAAGCTTATAGGAAGGGTAAAAAGGTATGAGGTGGAGCTGCAACAAGCGACTAGCATATATGGTGGCTAACATACGCAAATGAGAGCGAGAAGAGAAGGCAAAATCACGGTCGAGAAACTATGATCAAGAAGTGATCCTAGAACAACCTACGTCAAGCATTACTCCAACACTGTGTTCACTTCCCGGACCCCGCCGAGAAGAGACCATCACGGTAACACACACGGTTGATGTATTTTAATTAAGATCAACTTCAGGTTTTCTACAACCGGACATTAACAAATTCCCATCTGCCCATAACCGCGGGCACGGCTTTCGAAAGTTCAAATCCCTGCAGGGGTGTCCCAACTTAGCCCATCACAAGCTCTCACGGTCTACGAAGGATATTCCTTCTAGCGGGAAGACCTGATCAGGCTCAGAATTCCGGTTACAAGACATTTCGACAATGGTAAAACAAGACCAGCAAGACCACCCAGATGTGCCGACAAATCCCGATAGGAGCTGCACATATCTTGTTCTCAGGGCACACCGGATGAGTAAGACGTCGGGTAAGCCAGCCCAGAGTTGCCCCTGGTAGCCTCGGATAATGCTCAGTTTGGACCAACACTTAGAGAAGCACTGGCCCGGGGAGGTTAAAATAAGATGACCCTTGAGCCGGCCGACCCAAGGGAAAGAAAAGGCTAGGTGGCAAATGGTAAAACCAATGTTGGGCCTTGCTGGAGGAGTTTTATTCAAGGCGAACTGCCAAGGGGTTCCCATTATAACCCAACCGCGTAAGGAACGCAAAATCCGGGAACATAACACCGATATGACGGAAACTAGGGCGACAAGAGTGGAACAAAACACCAGGCATAAGGCCGAGCCTTCCACCCTTTACCAAGTATATAGATGCGTTAATTAAATAAGAGATATTGTGATATCCCAACAAATATCCATGTTCCAAACACGGAACAAGCTCCAATCTTCACCTGCAACTAACAACGCTATAAGAGGGGCTGAGCAAAGCAGTAACATAGCCAAACAAAGGTTTTCTAGGACAAGGTGGGTTAGAGGTTTGACATGGCAATATGGGAGGCATGATAAGCAAGTGGTAGGTATTGTAGCATAGGCATAGCAAAAGAGCGAGCAACTAGCAAGCAAAAAATAGAAGTGATTTAGAGGGTATGGTCATCTTGCCTGAGATCCCGCAAGGAAGGAGAACGAGTCCCTGAAGAAGACAAATGGACGTAGTCGAACGGATCCTCACAAATGCAACGTTATCGGAACCAACCCGAAGAAGCAACACCGGAAAGAAGCACACAACATAGTAAACAACCAACACATGAACATGGCATGATATGCAGGATGCGGTATGTGATGCATATGCATGATTTGGAAAGGAATGATTGAACCTGGCCTCAACTTGGAAATCCAAGAGTGCCACTTTAAAGGTGAGTTGATTTCGTTTGAAATTGATATAAAGATCACCGGAATCGGATGCACGGTTTGGAAATGGCAAGCAAAACAAATATGGCACCGGTCTGCGATAAACGGCAAGTAGCCTTCTAAATGCATCAAGATAAATATGCTACAGCACTCAAACATAGCAACAAAATACATGGAAGGGATCCACTCATGAAGCTTGACAAAAGATGAACACTGAGCTACGGCTAATTCATCCATTAACAGGTTCAAACAATCATGGCAAAAGTGCAAATGATAACATGTTTCAGACTTAGTGAAATTAACACAAGTCAGGAATTTATCATCAGGAAGCAATGTTTAGAGCATGAAAACTACATACTATATGAACATATCATGGCAAAGCAAAGAATGGCATGAAGCTACTAAAATCATATAACAAAAGTCCCTTAGGTACCATGAGCCAAAAGGGATCATAAAATACAATTGCAAGCATGTGAACATAGCAAAAAATATAAACAGATTCAGACTTAGTGAAAAACTGGAGCATGCAAAACAGATTAACAAGTAGGCATGTTTACGAGCTCGATGCACTCACTAAAAAACATGGCATGATAAACTAAGCATACACCCAGCAAGAAGACATGGAATAGAATCTAGACATGGCAAGAACAATAACATAGCATGCACGGATCAACAACAACAAGCTTGGCAAAATTGCAAAACATGTCAACAATCTGCCAGGAACATTTTATAGCAAAAATAGAGCTCGATTGACTCAAGCTAGGGTGCTCCATAAATGCAAACAAAGCCATGGATGGATAGATCACCACAATATTAACAAAACATCCTTACTGATCATCCTCAAAAGAGGCACAGATCACTAGGAAACAACATGAACATATGGCATAAAAACAATAACAGGACAAGGACTTAGTGAAAAACTAAGTCCCTGAAATCAGCATCATTGAGTAAGCTACTTTGCATGCTTGTGCTAGTCACCACAGAGATCACAAAAATACATGGCATACACCCCTGTAAACATGGCATGGCATTCATCAAAACACATGTAGAGCTCAGGATCATAGCATGCACACATTAATCATGGCAAAAATGACAAAAGGCTATTTGCTGAAATACATCTGACATAATCATCACATAGCCCTCTTGCAACAGCATTTCGGGCATCAATATGAGCTCAAATGAAAATGGTGCAATGAGATGAAATGATGTACTCGTCGAGGCGAACATTTTGATATGCTACACACACGAATCGGAGCTACGGATGCAGAGTTATGACATGTCAAAGATAGCAAAAAAATTAGGGTTAGGAGGGGAAAAAGTCAACCGCGAGTTCAAGATCTCAGATCTGGCACTTTAGATGCACTGTAGCAGGGCGCGGTTCACGAGGTTCGACGAAGACGAAGAACAGCGCGGCGGCCGGACTAGCGAGGGAGGCCGGAGGAGATGTTGGCGGTGGCGGCGGCCACCAGCGATGAGGCGCCGCGGGGCGGCGAAGGGCGGCCGCGGCGGAGGTCGCCGGAGCAAGGGGCTCCGCTCCCTGGCACGGGCGCCGACGAGGTAGGCTGCGGCGGTGGTCGGCGTCGGGGGCGGTGGCCGGCGGAGAAGACGAGGGGCGCGGGCGGCGCGGCCTCCCAGGCGGCGGGCATGGGCGACGGGCCGGACGCGGGCCTGGCGCGGTCGACGGCGATGCGGTCCCGCCCGGGATAGGTGGCGTCGTCGGATTGGTCGGCGGCGGCGGGCGGACACGTCCGATGCCCAGAATTTTGTCCGGCGGCGGCGGGTGGAGTTTCCTTAGGGTTAGGGGGAGAGGAGACCCGGGATTTTTGTGGAGGGACGTATTTATAGCGGCGGGGGAAGCTAGGAAGCTCCAAATGAGGTGCGGTTTGCGGCCACGCGATTGTGATCGAACGACCGAGATGATAGAGGGGGTTGTGATGGGTTTTGGGCCAGTTTGGAAGGGTGTTGGGCTGCAACACACACGAGGCCTTTACGGTCCGTCGGTTAACCGTTGGAGTACCAAACGAAGTCCAAATGGTACGAAACTTGACAGGCGGTCTACCGGTAGTAAACCAAGGCCGCATGACAAGTCTCGGTAAAACGTTTAATACCCGCACACGAAAAGAGGTAGAAAGGGACACCGGATGACATAGGAGCGCCGGATTGCAAAACGGACAACGGGGAAAATGCTCGGATGCATGAGACAAACACGTATGCAAATGCAATGCACATGATGACATGATATGGAATGCATGACACGCAAGCATTGACAAGGCAACGACAGCGAATAACTGGAAGACACGTGGCACATCTGTCTCGGGGCGTTACAACACTCCACCACTACGAGAGGATCTCGTCCCGAGATCTGGAATGGCACCGAAGGGAAAACGGAAGAGGAAAAGGAGAGGTAAAATGTAACGCCCTCGATGCGGCTATATCTCCTACGTGTCGAAGCACGACTTAGAGGCATAACCGCATTGAAAGCAATGTCGCAAGTAAGGTAATCTTCACAACAACCCATGTAAATAGATAATAGGGGAAAAGGGGACATAGTTGGCTTACACTCGCCACGTTACACAAATACATGAATAACATTACAATCATCCAATACACTCATGGTCCGACTACGGTACCAAAATAAAAGATCAACCCCACATGCGACACGGACCCCGATCGCCCCAACTGGGCACCACTACTGATCATCTGGGAAAGACACATAGTAACGACTAGAGTCTTCATAGAACTCCCACTTGAGCTCAAGCGCATCGTCTGGAACGGTATCATCAGTCCCTGCATCTGGTTTTGGAAGTAAACTGTGAGTCACGAGGACTCAGCAATCTCGCACCCTCGCGATCAAGACTATTTAAGCTTATAGGTAAGGCAAGGTAATATGTGGAGCTGCAGCAAGCGACTAGCATATATGGTGGCTATCCTGTTCGCAAAAGAGAGCGAGAAGAGAAGGCAAAAGCACGGGCGAACAACTATGATCAAGAAATGATCCTAGAACAACCTACATCAAGCATTACTCCAACACCGTGTTCACTTCCCGGACTCCGCCGAGAAGAGACCATCACGGTTACACACGCAGTTGATTCATTTTAATTAAGTTAAGTTTCATGTTATCTACAACCGGACATTAACAAATTCCCATCTGCCCATAACCGCGGGCACGACTTTCGAAAGTTCAAATCCCTGCAGGGGAGTCCCAACTTAGCCCATCACAAGCTCTCACGGTCAACGAAGGATATTCCTTCTCCCGAGACATTCCGATCAGACTCGGCATCCCGGTTTTACAAGACATCCTCGACAATGGTAAAACAAGTCCAGCAACACCGCCCGAATGTGCCGACAAATCCCGATAGGAGCTGCACATATCTCGTTCTCAGGGCACACTCGGATAAGAAATCCGTACAACTAAAACCAGCCCTCGAGTTTCCCCGAGGTGGCGCTGCAAGGGGCTCTAGTTTGGACCAACACTCAGAGGAGCACTGGCCGGGGGGGGGGGGGGGGGGGGGGGGGGGGGGGGTTAAATAAAGATGACCCTCGGGCTCCGGAAACCCAAGGGAAAAATAGGCTAGGTGGCAAATGGTAAAACCAAGGTTGGGCATTGCTGGAGGAGTTTTATTCAAGGCGAACTATCAAGGGGTTCCCATTATAACCCAACCGCGTAAGGAACGCAAAATCCGGGAACATAACACTGATATGACGGAAACTAGGGCGGCAAGAGTGGAACAAAACACTAGGCAAAAGGCCGAGCCTTCCACCCTTTACCAAGTATATAGGTGCATTAAGATAAACAAGATAATATGGTGATATCCCAACAATAAACAATGTTCCAACAAGGAACGATCTCCAATCTTCACCTGCAACTAGCAACGCTATAAGAGGGGCTGAGCAAAGCGGCAACATAGCCAATCAACGGTTTGCTAGGACATGGTGGGTTTGAGGTTTGACATGGCAATTTGGGAGGCATGATAAGCAAGTGGTAGGCATCGTAGCATAGGCATAGCAAAAGAGCGAGCATCTAGCAAGCAAAGATAGAAGTGATTTCGAGGGTATGATCATCTTGCCTGCAAAGTTGTCAGAGTTGACTTGATCCTCGTAAGCAAACTCAACGGGCTCCTCATTCGCGAACTCGTCTCCCGGATCTACCCAAACAAGACAAACAAGCAAAAGGAACACAATCAACCACGTGCAATGCTCAAACAACATGATGCAAACATGGTATGCTATGCGGGATGCGATATGCGATGCATATGCAAGATTTGACAAGGAATGATTGAACCTGGCCTCAACTTGGAAATCCAAGAGTGCCACTGGAAAGGTGAGGTGATTTCGGTTGAAATTGATATAAGGATCACCGGAATCGGATGCACGGTTTGGAAATGGCAAGCAAAACGAATATGGCACCGGTCTGCGATAATCAGCAAGTAACCATCTAAATGCATCAAGATAAATATGCTACAGCACTCAAACATGGCAACAAAATACATGGCAGGGATCCACTCATGATTCTTGACAAAATATGAACACTTAGCTACGGCTAATTCATCCATTAACAGGCTCAAACAAGCATGGCAAAAGTGCAAACGGTAACAGGTTTCAGACTTAGTGAAATTAACACAAGTCTGGAATTTAACATCAGGAAGCACACTTTAGAGCATGAAAACTATATGCTACAGGAACTTAAAATGGCAAAGCAAGGCATGACATGAAGGTACTCAAAGCACTTAACAAAAGTCCCTTAGTGACCTTGAACCAAAAGGGATCAGAAAATACAATTGCAAGCATGTGAACATGGCAAAAACATAAACAGATCTCAGACTTGGTGAAAAACTGGAGCATGCAAATTAGTTAACGAGTAGGCATGTTTACTAGCTCGATGCACTCACTACAGAGCATGGCATGACAAACTAAGCATACACCCATCAAGAATACATGACATAGAAGCTAGACATGGCAAGAACAGCAACATAGCATGCATGGATCAATAGCAACATCCTCGGCAAAATCGCTAACAAGTCAACAATCTGCCAGGATTCACGAAATAGAAAAAGTAGAGCTCGATTGACTCAAGCTAGGGTGCTCCATAAATGCAAACAAAGCCATGGATGGATAGAGCACCACAATGTTAACAAATCGTCCTCACTGATCATCCTCAAAAGAGGCACGGATCACTCGGAAACAACATGAACATATGACATATTGCAAAATCAGATCAAGGACTTAGTGAAATTCTAAGTCCCTGAAATCAGCATTACCGATTACGCTACTTTGCAAGCTTGTGCTAGTCACCACACATATCACAAAAATACATGGTAAGCACCTTTGTAAAGATGGCATGACATATAACAAAACTTATGTAGAGCTCAGGAGCATATCATGCACACATTAATCATGGAAAAAATGACAAAAAGCTATTTGATGCAACAGATCTGACAAATTAATCACATAGCCCTCTTGCAACAGCATTTCGAGCATTAAGATGAGCTCAAATGAAAATGATGCAATGAGATTAAATGATGTACTCATTGAGACGGACATTTTGATATGCTACACGCACAAATCGGAGCTACGGATGCGGAGATACGACATGATGAAGATTGCAAAAACAAATAAGGGGAGAGGGGGAAAGTCAACCCTAGAACTCCCAGATCTGGATCGGAACACTGTAGCAGCGTGGCGCGGTAATGTTCACCGGTTGAACCCGAGGTCGCCGGCGAGGTGCCGGACTCCTGCGAGGTTTGCTTGCTCCGGCGAGCCCGGCAAGGCGGCGGGGAGGCGAAGGAGAGGCGAGGCCGGCCTCTCCCGACCGGATCTGGAGGCGGGCGGCGAGGAATGAGGCGGCGGTGGTCGAGGCGGCGAGGGACTCGTGGGGCAGGCCGGCGGCGAGCTCTGGCCGGCGATGCGCGGCGGCGGCGGTGCGGCGAGCGTCGGCCTCCTGGGCGGCGCGCGAGCAAGGAGACGAAGGCGGCGCGGGCGAGCTCCTCTGGCCGCGGTGGGCTCTGGCGGCGGTGGAAGGCGGCGGCCACTCAGGCAATGCCATGTGGCGGCGGGAGACCTCCGGACATGTCCGTCGGCGAAACTCTGTCCGGCGCGCGAGAAGAGGGAAAGATCTAGGGTTAGGGGGGAAGAGACCCGGGAATTTTGTGAGGGGATCTATTTATAGGCATAGAGGGAGCTAGGAAGCTAAGAATATGGAGTAGTTTGCGGCCACGCGATCGTGAGCGAACGCTCTAGATGATAGAAGGGGTTTAAGTGGGTTTTGGGCCTTATTGGAAGGGTGTTGGGCTGCAACACAAACGAGGCCTTCTCGGACCCTCAGTTAACCGTTGGAGTATCAAACGAAGTCCAAATGGCACGAAACTTGACAGGCGGTCTACCGGTAGTAAACCAAGGCCGCATGGCAAGTCTCGGTCCAATCCGTAAATGTTTAACCCCCACACACGAAAAGAGGTAGAAACGGGCACCGGAGGAGATAGGAGCGCCGGAATGCAAAACGGACAATGGGGAAAATGCTCGGATGCATGAGACGAACATGTATGCAAATGCAATGCACATGATGACATGATACGAGATGCATGACAAAGGCAACAACACACGAAGACAAAAACCTGAACCTGAGGAAAATAAAATAACTTAGCACCGGAAACGGCAAGAGTTGGGATACATATAAGGTAAATTACATCCGGGGTGTTACATAAAACTAAGTTGCTCCTTTGACAAACGAGTGAGACCAACGAACCTTGAAAAGGTTAAGCCACTTCAAGAAAAGAATACAAAGAAGATGAACAAGGTGAGACACTCCGTTAGGAAAGAGGAACGAAGAAGAACAAATTCGGACAACACTCCGGTTAGACCAAGATAGAGAAGAAATAAAGATGATATAATTTGGGCAACACTCCGTCTGAGAAGGGAGGAAAAACCTGATAGAACGGGAAGAATTTGATAAGAGGGCACGACACTCCGGTTAAACAGATAATCAAGGAAAGAACATGATCTTGACAAAACAAGAAGATGTATGAAAAGAGCAACATCACAATGCCTCCGGAAGAAAAGAGAGAATGAAATGGAATGAACGGAGGAGAAAAACAATATCTTTTATCTCGAATGAGCTTGAAAGCATCTTAGAAGAAGGGTCGAACGTAATTGTTGGAAAACCAACAACGAAAAGAGGTGAAATTCTGCCACTGACGGAAACGATAGATTGGAATGATAAGAACAAGGAAACAAAAACTTATTTCACCGGGAGGGTAGATGAAGAACTTGGATCATATATGAGCACCATAAGTAGCAACGATCCTTAGGGAAGGTTTTAGGTGAAATATAATCCAAGATAACTCCAACAAAGAGGTTGATGGATTAAAATACCTCATTCTTAACAACATGTGAATCATGAAACATGAACTCAAATTATCAAGAATGACATAATACCACCTCAAAAGATGAGATAGAAGGAATTGCACATCGGAATGCAAGATGAAGAAAAAACTTGAGATCCTTTGAAAAGAATCTTGATGAACACTTCGAGAAGGAAATTAAATCTTTGATGAACCATCATGTAGAACCTTGATGAAGAACTCCGGTAAACAAAAGGATGATGAAAATAAAGGGAAGTTGAAAACACAAGGTGAAACCTTGTAATGATTTAGGTGGATCTCCGTGATGATATAATTGAGAGAACTTGGAACTCCGGGAAAAGAGAGATGAACCAAGTGAAACCGAGAATTTGACAAGCCTCCATAATAGGGAATTGAGTTCACTCGATGAAACAAGAATAAGAATTACATTATGCTTATCCTTCACCAATTAAATTGATGAAAATTAACGGATTTGACATATTACTTATTCTCGTAGAAAGGATTAAGCGAGATATAGCACAACCTTGAGAAGGTCTTCAACGAACCACCGGTAGGATTGAAGCAACGAATAAATTGATATGGTAAACGAAGGAAGAGAAGTCTTGAATGAACCACCGTAAGAATTGAAAATGAACGAAGAAAAATAAGGAAACACCGGAAAGAATTAGAGAACGAATGAAGATACTTGATAGAATTTAGATACATGAGAACGAAGAGATCATGAACTGATAAGAGGATATATGAACTAAGCACCGGTAAGATTAGGAGAACGAGAGCTGAAAGCTGAGAATGAATAAATCTAGGATGATGGGCTCCAGATGATCAAACTGAAAAGGCTCCTGAATTGCTTCGGATGGATGAAAATAATTCTCACAATCGAATACAGTTATGAGAGGATGGCAACAAGCTAGAATCACGAATCTTGAAGAGAATGGAGCAAGAATGAGAGAAAAATCTTCTTTGGTCTTCAAAATATGAGAATGATGACGAGAAACACCACCGAAAATTGTTAAGACACTCCGGAAGAATGAAAAGCGAAGAGGTTGAGCCAATGACGAAAAGAATTTGAAAGATCTCGGAGAAAGGCATTTGACTGATGAAAATTCATTCTTATGTCAAACTTTAGAAGATTTGAGAATAACTTCGAGGAAGATTAGAGGAGTCAGGTAAGATCCTGGAAAAAGACCTGTGGGTTAGGACCCACTGAAAAGAAACACCGTTTAACGATTACTAGAAAGGGAGATTACACCTGGTTGATTTAAAATGGCTTGAATGAGATAATATCCTCAAAAGCACTTGAACGAATGCATAGTGGAAACACGAATCTTCGAGATATCTTCAGCACTCAGGAACAATTGAATAGCGAGAAATGAATGAATATGAGGAGCATCGTCAAGAGAAGGTATTTGAAACGAGGAAAAAAGGATATAATAGACAAATCTTGACTTGAATCCATCGGAGATGAAAAGAATGAAGAATGATGATCTTGAGGCTCCGTTAGAATCTTCATGAGAATCACCGGATAAGAACATTGACGGGAGAGGAATGGAGAGACTTCCATCAATAAAATGAAACTTGATAAAGAAATCTTAGTTCTTGAAGAAACAAGGGTGGGTGAGCGGGAAAACAATAAACAACTTGGGACAAATGAAATGAACACCGTTGAGAAGAACTGATAATTGATCTTGCGGATGTAGAAATGGTCGGATCCACTAGAAGAAAAGCACACTGGTTGAAAAAGAATTGACATGACAAACTCGATTATCATGAAGGATTGGTATTCACATAGGAACAAGAGAACACCGCTTAGAAAGGGTATGGAATCAACACTTGACTTCGAAGCAACTCGAATACCACAACTCAAAACAGACAAAGGATTGGCTCACAGAATAAGCTGGAAATAACCGCGTGATCCTAAATTTTTTTAGTGAAATTTGAGGAGAGAAGAGTCAAAACTCTACGTCAGGATGCCTCACCAGAGCGACGAAGGGACTGAGGAGTAAAAAGAATTCCTAACTCTCTGATATATAATTCCTAAATGACTCAATTTTTTTCTAGACTTAACAACGCCAACGATTCGATCAAGCAGGGAGCTCCTAAGGTCGGGGAAGGCTCTGATTACCATCTTGTAACGCCCTCGATGCGGCTATATCTCCCACGTGTCGAAGCACGACTTAGAGGCATAACCGCATTGAAAGCAATGTCGCAAGTGAGGTAATCTTCACACAACCCATGTAATACATAAGGGAAAGAGATACATAGTTGGCTTACAATCACCACTTCACACAATACATGAATAAAGCATTACATCAACCAGATACACACAAGGTCCGACTACGGAACCAAAATAAAAGAAGACTACCCCAAATGCTATGCAGATCCCCGATCGTCCCAACTGGGCTACACCACTGATCAACTGAAACGAAACAACACAATGGACAAGATCTTCACCGAGCTCCTGCTTGAGCTTGGTTGCGTCACCTACACGGTTCAACGGCACCTACAAACTGGTTTTGGAAGTATCTGTGAGTCACGGGGACTCAACAATCTCACACCCTCGCGATCAAGACTATTTAAGCTTATAGGAAGGGTAAAAGGTATGTGGTGGAGCTGCATCAAGCGACTAGCATATATGGTGGCTAACATACGCAAATGAGAGCGATCAGAGAAGGCAAAATCACGGTCGAGAAACTATGATCAAGAAGTGATCCTAGAACAACCTACGTCAAGCATTACTCCAACACCGTGTTCACTTCCCGGACCCCGCCGAGAAGAGACCATCATGGTAACACACACGGTTGATGTATTTTAATTAAGATCAACTTCAGGTTTTCTACAACCGGACATTAACAAATTCCCATTTGCCCATAACCGCGGGCACGGCTTTCGAAAGTTCAAATCCCTGCAGGGGTGTCCCAACTTAGCCCATCACAAGCTCTCACGGTCAACGAAGGATATTCCTTCTAGCGGGAAGACCCGATCAGGCTCGGAATCCCGGTTACAAGACATTTCGACAATGGTAAAACAAGACCAGCAAGACCACCTAGATGTGCCGACAAATCCCGATAGGAGCTGCACATATCTCATTCTCAGGGCACACCGGATGAGCAAGACGTCGGGTGAGCCAGCCCAGAGTTGCCCCTGGTAGCCTCGGATAACGCTCAGTTTGGACCAACACTTAGAGAAGCAATGGCCCCCCGGGGGGGGGGGGGGGTTAAAATAAGATGACCCTTGAGCCGGCCGACCCAAGGGGAAGAAAAGGCTAGGTGGAAAATGGTAAAACCAATGTTGGGCCTTGCTGGAGGAGTTTTATTCAAGGCGAACTGTCAAGGGGTTCCCATTATAATCCAACCGTGTAAGGAATGCAAAATCCGGGAACATAACACCGATATGACGAAAACTAGGGCGGCAAGAGTGGAACAAAACACCAGGCATAAGGCCGAGCCTTCCACCCTTTACCAAGTATATAGATGCGTTAATTAAATAAGAGATATTGTGATATCCCAAAAAATATCCATGTTCCAAACATGGAACAAGCTCCAATATTCACCTGCAACTAACAACGCTATAAGAGGGGCTGAGCAAAGCGGTAACATAGCCAAACAACGGTTTGGTAGGACAAGGTGGGTTAGAGGTTTGACATGGCAATATGGGAGGCATGATAAGCAAGTGGTAGGTATCGTAGCATAGGCATAGCAAAAGAGCGAGCAACTAGCAACCAAAGATAGAAGTGATTTCGAGGGTATGGTCATCTTGCCTGAGATCCCGCAAGGAAGGAGAACGAGTCCCTGAAGAAGACAAACAGGCGTAGTCGAACGGATCCTCACAAACGCAAGGTTATCGGAACCAACCCGAAGAAGCAACACCGGAAAGAAGCACACAACATAGTAAACAACCAACACATGAACATGGCATGATATGCGGGATGCGGTATGTGATGCATATGCATGATCTGGAATGGAATGATTGAACCTGGCCTCAACTTGGAAATCCAAGAGTGCCACTGGAAATGTGAGTTGATTTCGGTTGAAATCGATATAAAGATCACCGGAATCGGATGCACGTTTTGGAAATGGCAAGCAAAACAAATATGACACTGGTCTGCGATAAACAACAAGTAGCCTTCTAAATGCATCAAGATAAATATGCTACAGCACTCAAACATAGCAACAAAATACATGGCAGGGATCCACTCATGAAGCTTGACAAAAGATGAACACTGAGCTACGGCTAATTCATCCACTAACAGGTTCAAACAAGTATGACAAAAGTGCAAATGATAACAGGTTTCAGACTTAAGTCAGGAATTTATCATCAGGAAGCAATGTTTAGAGCATGAAAACTACATACTACAGGAACATATCATGACAAAGAAAGGCATGGCATGAAGCTACTCAAAGCATATAACAAAAGTCCCTTAGTGACCATGAGCCAAAAAGGATCATAAAATATAATTGCAAGCATGTGAACATAGCAAAAAACATAAACAGATTCAGACTTAGTGAAAAACTGGAGCACGCAAACAGATTAACAAGTAGGCATGTTTACGAGCTCGATGCACTCACTAAAAAGCATGGCATGATAAAATAAGCATACACCCAGCAAGAAGACATGGCATAGAAGCTATACATGGCAAGAACAACAACATAGCATGCACGGATCAACAACAACAAGCTTGGCAAAATTGCAAAACATGTCAACAATCTGCCAGGAATATTTTATAGCAAAAGTAGAGCTCGATTGACTCAAGCTAGGGTGCTCCATAAATGCAAACAAAGACATGGATGGATAGAGCACCACAATATTAACAAAACATCCTTACTGATCATCCTCAATAGAGTCATGGATCACTAGGAAACAACATGAACATATGGCATAAAAACAATAACAGGACAAGGACTTAGTGAAAAATTAAGTCCCTGAAATTAGCATCATTGAGTAAGCTACTTTGCATGCTTGTGCTAGTCACCACAGAGATCACAAAAATACATGGCATACACCCCTGTAAAGATGACATGGCATTCATCAAAACACATGTAGAGCTCATGATCATATCATGCACACATTAATCATGGCAAAAATGACAAAAGGCTATTTGCTGAAACAGATCTGACATAATCGTCACATAGCCCTCTTCCAACAGCATTTCGGGCATCAAGATGAGCTCAAACGAAAATGATGCAATGAGATGAAATGATGTACTCGTCGAGACGAACATTTTGATATGCTACACGTACGAATTGGAGCTACAGATGCAGAGTTATGGCATGTCAAAGATAGCAAACAAATTAGGGTTAGGAGGGGAAAAAGTCAACCACGAGTTCAAGATCTTAGATCTGGCACTGTAGATGCACTGTAGCAGGGCGCGGTTCACGAGGTTCGTTGGGGACCTAATGCCGGAGACGAAGAACAGCGCGGCGGCCGGAGTAGCGAGGGAGGCCGGAGGAGATGTCGGCGGTGGCGGCAGCCACCAGCGATGAGGCGCCGCGGGGCGGCGAAGGGTGGCCACGGCGGAGGTCGCCGGAGCAAGGGGCTCCGCTCCCTGGCGCGGGCACCGGCGAGGTAGGCCGCGGCGGCGGTCGGCGTCGGGGGTGGTGGCCAGCGGAGGAGACGAGGGGCGTGGGCAGCGCGGCCTCCCAGGCGGCAGGCGCGGGCGACGGGCCGGGAGGGCCGGACGCGGGCCCCGCGGGCCTGGCACGGTCGGCGGCAATGCGGTCCCGCCTGGGACAGGTGGCGTCGGCGGATTGGTCGGCGGCGGCGGGCGGACACGTCCGATGCCCAGAATTTTGTCCGGTGGCGGCGGGTGGAGTTTCCTAGGGTTAGGGGGAGAGGAGACCCGGGATTTTTGTGGAGGGACGTATTTATAGCGGTAGGGGAAGCTAGGAAGCTCCAAATGAGGTATGGTTTGCAGCCACGCGATCGTGATCGAACGACCGAGATGATAGAGGGGGTTGTGATGGGTTTTGGGCCAGTTTGGAAGGGTGTTGGGCTGCAACACACACGAGGCCTTTACGGTCCCTCGGTTAACCATTGGTGTACGAAACGAAGTCCAAATGGTACAAAACTTGACAGGCGGTAAACCAAGGCCGCATGACAAGTCTCGGTAAAACGTTTAATATCCGCACATGAAAAGAGGTAGAAAGGGACACCGGATGACATAGGAGCGCCGGATTGCAAAACAGACAACGGGGAAAATGCTCGGATGCATGAGACGAACACGTATGCAAATGCAATGCACATGATGACATGATATGGAATGCATGACACGCAAGCAATGACAAGGAAACGACAGCGAATAACTGGAAGACACGTGGCACATCGGTCTCGGGGCGTTACAAAACTCCTAGCTAATTAAGCATGGCATGAGCAACTATAATCTCTAATTGTCATTGCAAACATATTTCGTTCATAATAGGCTGAATCTGGAACGATGAGCTAATCATATTTACAAAAACAAGATAGGTCGAGTTCATACCATGTTTTCTCATCTCAATCAGTTCATCATATATCATCATTATTGCCTTTCACTTGCACGCCCGAACGACGTGGATAATAATAATAGTGCACGTGCATTGGACTAAGCTGGAATCTGCAAGCATTTAATACAAGGGAGAAGACAAGGTAATATGGGCTCTTTGTTAGATCAACAATAATGCATATGAGAGCCACTCAACATTTTCATCATGGTCTTCTCCTCTCGACCCCAAAGAAAAGAAAAGAAACAAAACTATTTACACGGGAAAGCTCCCAACAAGCAAAAGAAGAACGAGAAATCTTTTTGGGTTTTCTTTTAATTACTACTACATGCATGGGAAGTAAACTAGCTAAAAGCTAAAACTAATTATTTTGGTTTTTCTTAAGGCTTTTTGAACACACAAGAAGAATGCTGGAAAATAAAATAAACTAGCATGGATATTACAATGAAGAAGTATGAGCACCGACAACTGACATGAGTGTGTGAACATGAATATAATGTCGGTGAGAAATATGTACTCCCCAAAGCTTAGGCTTTTGGCCTAAGTTGGTCTAGGGCCATGGCTGGCCTGGTGGATATGCAAAGTTGTAGCTGGGGTCGTACCGAGATGCAGCAGCTACTGCCTGACGAGCTGCAGCTTGGAGGCGAGCTGCCTCCGTCCTCCTCTCACTACTAGGAAAAGGCCTGCTAGTGGCGCACCTGTTTTGGATACTAATGGCGCACTACAGGTGCGCCACTAGCATCATGTCATTAGAATTTTTTTACTAATGGCGCACCACATGTGCGCCATTAGTATCTGGTATACTAATGGCGCACCACGCAGTGCGCCATTAGTATATCCCACGGTGCGCCATTAGTATGCCTCCCAGGGGCCATATTTACCCATGTGCTCTGGCTTACTAATGGTGCACTAGTTGATGATGCGCCACTAGTGTGTTTTTTGTAGTGTGCCACTAAAGTGCCGAGTGGTGCGCCACTAGTATGAATATTAGGGATTTTTTTCTTTTCTGATATTTGCACAAGTTACAAAATATATTACTGGACAGAATATAGACAGCACCATACAACAACAGCAGATTCATCGAATACAATAGAAGATTAGTCTCCGAATATAATTCATCATATTAGTCTCCGAATTCAAAAGACCGAACAAAGATAGAACATTACAAGTCTCGAGACTGCGAGTCACGAGTTTGTTTTTTCATTACAAGTTGATATCGATCATCTAAACTACCATCACATAGAAGAGAGCTGCGGTCATCACGATGAGCATCATCGCGATGAAATTGGTCTTCACCCGGTTCCTCATCCGCTCCCTCCTCTCTCCCGCTACATAGCGCGCGTATCTAGATTCCGCCTCCGCCCTAGTGGTGTACCCTTTGTAACTGTTACCACTGAAATGGTGAACCTGTCTCCGACACTCCTCCCAGTCATCATAGACTCCGGGAACCTTACCCTTATACACGACCTACGACGACATCTCTATGCACTAGCCAAACAAAACGTTAGTAGCAATTCACAGACAATACATAAGCAATATATAAGTATGCAACAAAAGGATTGGAAGAGAAAAGCAAGACATTAATAGCACGATTCATCGTCCTACTAATAAATAGCATCGATTACATCTAAGTTGAACGACTGTCCAAACCAAAGAGGCATACAAATTCATTAAAGTTTAATTACAACATGAGCTAATTGATATTTCAGAACTACACATAGCACCACTACTTTCGACTCGACTCAGGGACCAGAGCGTGGATGAAGCCGCCGTCTCTCATGATGGTCATGAAATCGCAGGTGTTGTCAGCCTGCATTTGTAGCGTTGTGTCTATATCACTGTTGGACGGTTGATATCTGAGGTAGAACTGCCCCAAGGTACGAAGGACATCTTGATGGATGATTTCTGCAAACTCTGACTGGATGCGAAAGAATTCTTGTCTGATGTCCGCGTCCTGGATTGCCGACAAGCTTGTGGCCCAATCTTTGAGATTATTTGGTATCAGAAGGTGATTATGGTCCCGTACGATTGCCCGCATGTGATGGAGGGCGTAGTAGGCATCCTTCTGACCGCCAGGCGGCTGCTTGATGCAGGGGAACGTCGTATTGTGGGTGAACACGTGCTTGTCGTATCTACGAACTGGCCTGGTGAAGGTGCCTCCAGATCTGGCATAGCTGGGGAGAACATCATCAAGAACTTTCTTGATATTTGTGTAGTCTTTCTTCGACTGACGGTCCGAGTCAAAATACGTGGCCATGGAATATTTCGGGCTTAAGAGGATGAGTGTGCAATGTGTGTCACTGCACAAAACACGGAATGTTAGAAAAAAAGAACGATCGAAATCTAAGAAATCATATGTTACGGGGCGGTGAGGGGATGACTTACTCGGGAAAGTAAGGCACGAGGAAGTTATCCTTATCTGGGTTTGCCAGAATGACACCTTCGAGGTATGAACTCGCGACTTGCCGATCCCCAGCGCTGCCCAAGATCTTGGCATGCATGTAGAAGGGATCGACTATCACGATGTACGGGGTCTTGTCTCTAATGATCCGCATCTCCATACTTAGCGAAAATAGCCGAACGAAGGTGTAGTGCAGCAGATGAAGGTTAAACATAGCGAAGATGTCATCAAACCGCAGGACGATCGTACCACCGATGGCGTTATCCACAAAGCCCTTTCCCTCTGGCACCTTGGCCATGAAAACCGGGTATGCCACATCATTCCCGGAGAGACGCCGCTTCTCCAAAGAAAGAACACTGTCATGCAGACTGCGCATTGCACCGGTTGCAGCATTGAGCAGATTAGTCAGTAGCATCGGCCTACCCGCCACATGCACCCTCCTCGAGATATCCTTAGGTGAAGGTGGACCGTCCTGAGCACGGATCATACTCGGTGCTGGCTGACTCGCACCCTTGTTACTCTTTCTTTTCCATCCCTTCTTCTTCTACTGTAATGGGATCGAGTTCTGCTCACAGACCGCCTTCTTGAGTGTGTTGGGGCTGATAATATTTTGCACCTCGGCTATCCGAGGCTCGGTGAAGGCGGCAGCTGGAGGCGTCTCCTGAGAACTGAACGCTAGACAACACCTGTTGCAATTTGGTTTCTCTGCGGTACCAGCATGATCGCGATCATCTTTTTCAGGGTTGGGTTCTTGAGAAGGAGGCCCGAAGAATTCGTCCTCGTACCCATGTTCGGCAAAGTACTTATCGACATTGGTAAATGTACCATCGTCGTTGTCATCGTCGTCCGGATCCTGTGCCATATGCATGTTCGAATCCTGTGCCATAGGGATGTCCGACATGTTCGGTAGCATTGCGGTGGTCTTGCCATGGCTTGGCACCGGCACGACTGGCGGTGTTGTCTGTGGGGTGGTGTCCCCCGCCCCCAAACGAATCTGGCTCTTCGGCCAAAGCAGGGCCAGCTTACGCAGGCGCTGAGGGTCATCACATCATCTTTGTCGGCCCCAGCAGGTCGAATCGGAGGTAACAACTCATCGCAGCCTGGCAGCACCCGAACCAGTTCAACCCTATACACGGTGGGTGGCATCGGATTACCGTGGAACACGGGGTTGCCCGGTTGAACGATTCTACCATTGGCGACATCGGTCAACTCGCCGCCCACGAAGTGCAGGAGAGTGCATGGAACGTCGGCGGCGCCCTACGAAAACATGTAGGGCATCAGGGATGCCCAGTCAAAGGCAAGGAGATGAAGTCATCGGCCGAGAGGCTTAGTTACCGTGATGGCGTCGAGCTCGGCTAATGTCGAGGCACCACCAACGGCGGGCGTGCAACTGACGGAGGGGCTGCTTGCTGTCGAGGTGCCGGCCGGCGTACACCCGGGTGCATTAAGCTCCAATGCCCGTGCCAGTGTCGAAGACACCAATACCGCCTCCGCCGGAGACACCAATGGCGCCACCTGCGCATTGTGCGAGTTGCTGCCTGTGAAGCTGGGAACCGGGGGTGGCCCCTGTTGGCCGCCCGCAATCCACGCCTGCAGCCCCTCAATCAAGGTAGGCACAATGGCGGTGAGCGTCGTTCCCAGTTGTTGTTGCACTTGTTCTTAGAAAATCTCCGGAATCTGCGCCACTTGTGCCTTGAGTTCTTGAACCTCGTGCAACTAGCTTTCCGAGCTGGTCTTTCTCTCCTTTCGCCCACCAGCATTATAGTATGACGACCATTTTGTGGACAAGCCTTTGCCGGCCACACGACCAACTGACTATGGCTTACTGAGCTTATCCTTGTTTTTCATTACGTTCAACGCCCTATTTAGAGTGTTGTCCCAAGGGGAGCTCTGAGACGACCCCGCGCTACTGCTTTCAGTCTCCTGCGGAAGGAATGTGAACCATTTAGAAATTTGGCTTCATCAATTAGAATGCAACCATATGGAGCTAATTATGCGGGGGTGTATTCCTTACCAGAACACGCTCAAGCGCCCTGGTCTTTGGATCCGTGGTAAGCTTCTTTGTTACCGGGTCCTCCTTGTACCTGGCCCTAACATAGTTCCTGGTCTGCTTGTCATGGTATTTCTCGAAGCGGGGCGGTAGGCCTTGCTCGGCACGCTCCGCGTCCTCCTTGTCCCATATAGGCTCCGCCACTGTGTAACCGCCGGGACCGAGTTGGTGGACCCCTAAGTTCAACTCCCGCATTTCTTTCCCCCAATGACTTGATTCCACGGTTGCGCTGCTCTCGCACTTGATCTTGAACTCCTTGTAGTCATCTTCGCTGATCAAAGGATTTTTCGCCTTGATCTTCTCATAAATATCACCTTTGTCAATCATTCTCTTCACCACGCTTCTCCAAGTAGACAGGGCCATGCTCATCCTCGTGAGGGCGACACTGTTCACTTTATTCCCTGAGAGGCGTGTGTTTGCAAAGTCAGCGGGGAACTTGTATCATTCGTGCAGCTTCGTGAAGAGGAGGCTGCACAAATTCCCTAGGTCCTTATGCCTTAGGTTCTCGGTGTTGATCGAGACGGTGCTACGAAGAATGCACCTGAGCTGAACTGAGTACCCCTTGACTAATTCTTTGGGCGCCGTTGGATGCTCGTCGGAGTTCACTTCAGTAAATTCCTCCTTGACGGTGCCGAGCATGTTCGGGCGCCGGTCCTTCCGTTGCCTCTTCGGTTGGCTGCCATCTATGCATGCGCTGCCATCATCAGTGGTGGCATCCTCGACGGCACCATCAGTGGTGTCATCCCCGATGCCACTAGGGGTTGTGTAGTCAGGATCGGTGTCTTCCGCGGCGTCCTCATAGCGGTGAGGTTCTTCCTCCATCTCCTGGGACAGTTCCCGGAATTGCTTCCCCGAACCGCCGGCCTCATCGTTGTGGGCCATGTTTCGCTCTAAATAGGAAAAAAGTTTGGTCAAAAAGTTGGTTATTGTCAAGGAACAAGATCATGGTCTCATCATTTAGGGTTTGTCGACACCGAGGCATCCTAAAAGCTAAGCTTTTATCATTTAGGTTTTGTCGACGCCGAGGCACCCTAAAAGCCTAAGCTTTCATCATTTAGGTTTTTATCGACACCGAGGCACCCTAAAAGCCAAGGTTTTATAATTTATGGTTTGTCGACACCGAGGCATCCTAAAAGCTAAGCTGGGAAGGAGAATTCTAAGTTGGGCCTAATCACTTGGCTCTATTGCCACCTATGGTTTAATGCAACAAGAATAAAGGGGTAGTTAATCCTACTTAATTAAGTAGTAAGATACCCCGGCCCATGCATGTAGCGACCAGACCTCAAACGGTCTGATCTCTGTGCTCAGGTGTCATCCCTGGATCAGTAATGCTGACACCACACAATACTTAGAGGATTTATAACAGAGTAGAAAATCACACACTTATTACATCGAGTGTCTCAATAGAGAACTTATTACAATAAATATGGCTTAAGGCCATCTAATAACGATAACAACGAAAGGCTTCGAAGTTAAGTGAGTCCATCAACTCCAACGGCATCACTGAGTATAGAACCACGACCTTAAAACTCCTTAATCATCGTCTGAAAAGTCTGCAACATTAACATTGCAGCCCGAAACGGGTCAGCACATGGAATATGCTGGCAAGGTAACACATAGAGGGTAATGGAATGAAACATCTATTCTATATGCATATTTGGCTGGTGGAAAGCTCTACGGTTACAGTTTTGCGTAAAGCCAATTTTTCCCTACTACAAAGGAATAAATTTTACTTAACTAACATGGTAGTTGTTAAACATTGAGAATGGTTGACAGCATCCTCAATCCCAATTAAGCATCGTCATTAAACAAAACCCAACAAAATTAAATTTTAGAGTAACATGTTGAGATTCACATGATAATCCAAGTACTAGATACTCAAGATGTCCATAACCAGGGACACGGCTAACCATGATTAGTTTTATACACTCTGCAGAGGTTTGCGCACTTTTCCCCACAAGACTCGATCGCCTCCGTTTGGTTTCTCGCACTACATGGTGTTTGAGAAGATGGATGACCGAGACACAGTCTTTCAGAAGCGCTAGCACCTTACGATGGATAGACCGTTACACCTACTTTCCCCTACATCTGCTAGTCTACCCTGTAAGAGTTCGCACGACTTATTCAACTATGCTAGAGCCCATAATAGCTTGTGGCTGCACACAGAAGTTTCTAGTATGAAAAATCTCATGATGCCTTTGGGCCTGGGTGGCGGTCCATAAAGAAAAACAGGCAATCCTGGAATACCCAGGTACCTCAATCCACCCAGATGTGTGTTTAAGTTGCCACCTTAGATAAACCCTTAATTAACAAACTCACATCTGTCATGGATATCACTCACCCAATCCACGTCTACTAGCATAGCATGGCATAATAGGCAAACGTAGAAGTAACTCCCAAAGGTTTGGTAATAAACAGGTAATAGGTACTACCTCAACTACTTCCCAAACCCACAATTTAATTAGCACCTAATCATGCAATGTTTGAGGATTGATCTAATGCAATAAAACTGGGTAGTAGGAGGTATGATCAAAGTGTTACTTGCCTTGCTGATGATCCGCGAAACCTAGAGATTCGATGTAACAGGCGGCGCACTCCGGGTATTCTATCGCAGACAAACAAACAAGCATACAATAAGTATTCATCTAATGCACGGGTAAAACTCAAATAAGAGATCTAACCAGAAGGTTCAACTTAAGAACTCCGGTTTGCAAAAAGAATCAAATCAAACGAAGCAACGAAAGTCAAACGGCAAAAAAAACAGGCTTCGTTTACTATTCTGGATCTAAGGCAATTTTTACAGTGGCAAAAGCTTGTTTAAGTTGGTTAAACAGATAGAGGGTTTTGAGACGAAACTCCAGGCGCTTGAATCGCCTGATTCCGATGAACGAGCGAAATCGGATCAGGAATCGCGATCAGAAAAATCGCGGATTTAATCCGAGAAAAGAAAAATGACGAACGCCCGCTAGAACGAACGAACAAGCGCTCGCTATTTAAATAAATCGGAAAAACCGATCTATTTAAAAAAAACCGAAACTAAAAAAAAACTAAACAAAACCGACGGAAACCGATCGGTTTTTCGAAAAAAGCCGGCGTCTAAAAAAAATCTACCCGGCAAATCCGGTGAGATTCTGGCGGCGGCGGCACGGCGGGCTGCGGGGGTCGGGTGCCCTGGCTTATAATGGCTGGCCCCGGAGGAGTCCGGGCCTAACACGGCCCGTAGGTCGGTTTCAGTTTTTTATATAAATTATTCCATGCAGAAAAACAGACAAAAGAAATACTAAACGGACTCCAAAAATCCCGAAATAAATTTTCCCCAGCTTCTAAAATCAAGCCGCACAAGGGGAACATTTATTTGGGGCCTAAATGCAATTTTGAAAAACGCACATTTTTCCTAAATTCAAATAAAATACCGAAAAACTCCGAATTAAAATCTTATTTGATTTTATTATTAAATCCTCAATATTTCTTTATTTTGGGAAAGTCATTTTATTCCCTCTCTCATATTTTTGTAATAGAAATAATTGATGATAAAATAATTAAAATCAAATGATCCTATTCTCAAAATTTGAGAAAACTCAAATATGAAAATAACGAAATCCCCAACTCTCTCCGTGGGTCCTGAAATTTCTAGGATCAAACCAAAAGCAAAATAAAATATGATATGCAATGATGATCTAATCTATAACATTCCAAATTGAAAATTTGGGATGTTACAATGCATTAGTCGCAAGTACCCCATATGTCCTATTTTTAGCAAAGTCATGCTAAAATTCACGGAAAATTTCAGCATGACCTTTGCTGAAAATATGACATATGGAGTACCCGAATTTGCCGGAACGGAAGTTAATCGACATTCCAGCAAACTCAATGGCCTCTCGGGGTACCTGCAAAATCATCACGACACGATGGTGGAGACATGACCTTTGCTGAAAATTGTTTTCTGTAAAAGATGATCATCATCTTTACAAGTCTTTCTCAATGTGATCAATTGATGGATCAACACGTAAAACATGTCCAATAAGTATGATTTATAGAGTCAACATCAGTATGAATATATATATATATATATATAAAGTTTTTCTTCATCATCCAGGCCCATGCAAGTAACTGCATCCATCAACTATTTCTGCTACTCTGTAACTAACTACACTCTCTATTTATAGAGTCATTTCAGATGAGATCAGATTGAGCTCCAGCTGCAGCTGCAGCTGAGGGATCCATGAGCCATCATGCCAGCCAGCCAGGAAATAAACTTTACTTTCCAAAGGAAATAAAAATACAATGCATACATACATACTAAAGCAGGTAGATAGATAGATAGATAGATAGATGAGCATGTTCAGTTTACAAGAATGAATATAAACTAGCAAAGAATGCATGCATGCATATCAAAAGTTGGCATCTAGTGCTACTGCTTGCCTCTGTTGCTATTGAATATTTATAATTAACTGAAATTGTTCCTTTAATTACAAGTAAATGATTTCAGTTAATGCAAGTACTCCTCTTGCTCTCTACTTTCTCTCTTCTCTTCTTCAGTTAATTAACTGAATTTACTGATGTTGTTGTTAACTAGCACATATGCCCGTGCGTTGCAACGGGAAAAATTAATGTTTTGTGCAAACATAATGTCTCATAGCCTATACATGAAAAAATATATATTTAGAAACTACATCCGTGTAGAAATCTAGTGATATAATTTTCATGACATATAACATATATTTAATTCCTCAAATCGATGACCTAGAAGTAGACGAATGACTCGTACACCGAGACGGAGATAGTACCTCAAATCCTTCATGTAGAATTTATTAAGACCACAAATTTTCTTTTAGTTATTCCACCGGTTTACCCATAATCCTTTCTTTAATTAGCCATATCCGTTTAAATATTCTATTTAGGCACACAATCCTTCCTTTATTAGCTCATTCGCTTAATTAGCTCACCCTAAACATAATGACTGCCACTCATATATTTAGAGTGAATTGGGATTAGTAAATAGAAAGGCGCATAGGTCTTATGTTCAATTCCCACAATATTGATTTATTTAGAGCCAGTTATTTTTCACGGTCTCTATGAAAGCCCATAAAAGGCCCATCAACATACAAATACCTGGCTCAGATCGCTTAACGTGTGTAAACCAAACGAAAAGGACTAAACCAAACCAAGAATACCTATTCCCTTTAATAGTAGGTATAGATTGAATTTTACTGATGTTGTTGTTGACTTGTTGTTAATGCTTATAAGCCTCTACTGATCAGCCCATAAAAGTTCAGGGAGAGTGCACAACCAAAAAAAATCAAGAATGAGATCTAGGATTCAGAGTACAGATCTTTAGAGAGATAAATTTTCTTTCACAGCAAAAGCCATCTGAACCAAGTCTGATGCCCACTAAAAAACACTATGTTTAATGCATGCATCTCCTAGTGAAACTTATATGAAGATAAACGAAGCAACATGATGATAGAAATCTAGAGATGGCACTAATTGATCTACTGGGTGTCATCTGTAGTTAGTAGGTAAATAAGCACACCCATGTGAACTTGAGGTCCTAGATAGTTTGTAAAAATTCTCATATCAGTAGACTGCCCCTTTAAACCAAAGCCGAAATACATACTGCCAATCCATGCGGCTGTACCACTGACATATCATGTGGAATTTAGATGGGCAGAAGAACATCAAATAGGTGCTTGCAAATGGGTGGGGGTGGGGGGATCTCACCAGATGAGGAGTTCCTGCTGGAGGAGGGGATACCACCAGATGAGGGGAGTTCCTGCTGGCCTCGGCTCCTCTTTCCGGCCAGAAGGAGTCGCCGTTGCCGCCGAGGACCATGTTGTGCTGCGAGAGGGGAGGGATGAACGGGTTAGGAATCTAGATCGAGCTGGGGGAGGGGAGGAGCGAGTGGAGGTCGACCTACCACCGGCCGGCCGCCTTCGGCGTGAGGAACGGCCGGAGGGGGGCGTCGTTGAGGAGGGCGGTGAAGAGGGGGGCGTCGGCGTCTCGCTTGGATGCTCTGCACGACGGGGAAGGGGGCGGCGTCCGGAGGTAGAGGGAGAGCAACAACTTCCGGCGGCGATGGGGAGGCGAGGGAGCGGCAACTAGGGAGATGTCTGGCGGAGGGGGAGGAAGGGGAGGATGGGGAGAGGGAGGCGGTGGGGGCGCGTGGGCGGCTTCGGCGCAGTGGGTCGGGGCAGCGGCGGCAGCAGCGCAGTGGGTCGGCACAGTGGGTGGGGAGGGGGGCTGAGAGAGATGTGATCGATTGGGGGATTGTGGATTTTAGTGGGGGGAAGGCTTAGCAATGGCCCACCCCCTAGCGGTGCGCCATTATAATTTTTTTGGATAGCAATGGCACACCCCCTAGAGGTGCGCCATTAGTAATCTTTTTTTGGATAGCAATGGCGCACCCCCTAGCGGTGCGCCATTAGTATATTTTTTAGGATTTTTTTTCCTAGCGGAGGGCCGGCAGCGGCGTCTTGAACCCTAGGTCTCGCTCGGGGGGAGGGAGGGGGTGGGTGGTGCGCTCGGCTGATTCCGTTCGAGGGAACCGAGCGAGGAGACAGGGGAGGCGGGGGGTCGTCTGCGGCGGCGGGGATCTGGCGAGGGGGGAGAGCGATCGAGATGGAGGGGGATCGAGATCAAGTGTCCTCATGGATATTCAATATTTTTTCATATTGAATATGAAAAAATATCATCAAATTTGAAAAATATTCATGAATTCAAAAAGTGCCCATGAAATTTAAAAATATTCATGAGTTCAAAAAATATTAACAAATTCAATACTTTTTGTGAATTAGAAATTCAATACCATAATAAACATAAATAAATATTCATGAGGACACTAGAACAAAAGAAATATCATTTCAATATGTCGAAATACAATCGAGAAATGAAGGCTACAATTTAAATACAATGGATCTTAGCTAGCTATCTGTTCACAATCTTCTTGCCCTTATTTTTCGTAAATGGAGTTCTTCTCTTGAACGGACGTCCTTTAGGTAGGGTGGTCCTGCTTCTTCTTGTGGTGTATGCTGGTACTTCATCATCGTCGTCATGTTCCATCTTCGGGTCGCCGTACTTGTCGAAGTCTTGCTCATTGGCGACTCCATCCATCCCGATGATCTTCCTTTTGCCTCTCCTCACGACAACACGACTGGGCTTTGGCGGGTCGATAATGAAGAAGCATTGGTCCACTTGGGAAGCCAGTACCCATGGCTCATTTTTCGCGATGACGTTTGCGCCTGCGGTCTTGGATTTGGCTTCGGGTATAACCATGGTGGTGAAATACCGGTCTTCTTTTATGACGCTCTTGGCCCATCTGACACGGAACATCGGGACCTCTCTAGCGTAGCTCAGCTCCCAGATCTCCTCGATCCTTCCATAGTATCTGTCCTTGTCGTTACCGGTGTAGGATTCCATCGTTACCCCGGAGTTCTGATAACCATCGCTCTTCATGTCCTTTCCCTCAGTGTAGAATGTGTAGCCGTTGATATCGTACGCCTCATACGTCATCAGGTTGTGCTCGGCGCCTTGTGACAAGGCGAATATGAGTTGTTCTTCCGCGGAAGAATCCTCATGTAAAGGGTATGACAGAAGCTTCTGCTTGAACCAACACGTGAAACATGAGTTGTGCTCTTTGATTATATCTCCGTCCGTCCTCTGTTGGCCTCGGTCATTGTACGTCTTCTCAATAAAGGTTTTGTGCTCTACCACCCAAGGATCAATCACATCTATGTATTGTAGCACGACTAGGTTTTCTCTTTCAAAGTCGGCGAGTCGACCCTCGAAGTCGACATGCATTTCACGGCAACCCTCATGGTGACCCCATCCAGCGAGCCTGCCGAGGTGCCTGTTGACGGGCAGACCAACGTGGTTCTCGATGCCTAGATAATTCGTGCAGTATGAGATGCACTCTTCGGTCAGAAAGCCCCTGGCTATGCTTCCCTCTGGACGTGACATGTTGCGAACATATCCTTTGATGACACCATTCATCCTTTCGAATGGCATCATGCTATGCAGGAACGTCGGCCCGAGTTGGATGATATCCTCCATGATATGGACCAGCAGATGCACCATAACATCGAAGAATGCGGGCGGGAAGTACATCTCAGGCTCGCATAGTATCACCACGATCTCTTCTTGTAGCCTTCTGAGTTGCCTCACGCCAACCAACTTTCGAGAGATGACGTTGAAAGAGTTTCATAGGCCAAATAGTGTTTCACGGACGTGCACGTCCATGATCCCACGGATTGCAACTAGAAGTATCTGCGTCATCAGCACATGACAGTCGTGAGACTTCATCCCGCTGAACTTCTGCTTCGCTGAGTCTAGGTATCTACTTATATTCCCCGCGTAACCGTAAGGAAGTTTTACTCCTACGAGGCAGGTGAAAAACTGATCGATCTCCTCCTGACTTAGAGTGAAGCATGCGGGAGGGAAGTCATTTCCGGTCTTCTTGGCCTTTTTGCCTTTGCGGCGACTTTCCGTGTCCTGCTTCTCCTCATCATCATCATCATTAGCGTGAAGCTCCTCCCTAATTCCCATTGATTTCAAGTCTGCCCTTGCTTTCCGCCCATCTTTGGTCCTCTCTGGCATGTTGAGCAGGGTACCAAGCAGACTCTCGCACATGTTCTTCATGATATGCATGACATCAAGGCTGTGAGGCACACGGTGGGTCTTCCAGTATGGCAAGTCCCAGAAAACAGGCCTCGTTTTCCATACCTTCAGCAGCGGCCCTGGCGCCTTTCGCTTCTTTCCCAGCTCTGGTGCCTTTTGCTTCTTTCCCGGCAGTGGGTAATCTTTCCAATTTTTCAATAGCTCGTATATTTCCTCGCCGCTCCTCGTACGTGGGCGTCTTCGGGGTTCGGTTTCACCATCGAACAGATCCTTGCGTTTTCTCTACGGGTCATCGTCGCGAAGCCACCTTCGATGTCCCATGAACATGGTTTTCGAAGACCCGGGATCTCTATCTAGCTGGCGATACGTTGTGTCATCCATGCACCTGACGCATCCAGAAAATCTGTGGACCACCTGCCCCGCGACATATCCGTAACCGAGATAGTCCTGCACCGTCGTGAGCAGTGTGGCTCTCATAGGGAAATATTCTTTCTCTGCGGCATCCCACGTATTGGCTGGCGTTTTCCACAGCGTGTCTATCTCCTCTTTCAGCAGCCCCAAATACAGATTGATGTCATTCCCTGGTTGTTTCGGCCCTTCAATTAGTATACTCATGTGAATGTACTTCCTCTTCATGCACAACCAGGGGGGAAGGTTGTACATCCACACAAACATAGGCCATGTGCTATGTGTGCTTCTCTGGCTGCCAAACGGATTGACTCCATCGGTACTCGCGCCCAGCACGATGTTCCTTGGATCGTTCCCAAATTCTGAGTGTTCGAAGTTCAACGCTTGCCACTGGCTCCCATCCTTTGGGTGATTCAGCATCTTATCTTTTTTATTTATCTCCAGATCATTTGCGTCATCTTCTCGCTTCTTCTCCTCCCTATCCGCGTGCCAACGTAGGAGCTTTGCTACCTTAGGGTCCGTGAAATACCGTTGCAGACGAGGAGTGATCGGAAAGTACCACACCACTTTTCGAGGAGCTTTCTTCCTCTTCTTGTATCGAGTGATGCCACACACCGGACATATGGTAGACTCCGCGCGCTCGTCCCGATAAATGATGCAATTGTTCATGCACACATGGTATTTCACATGCGGTAAATCCAGAGGACACACGATTTTCTTCGCCTCCTCGAAATTGGTCGGGCACTTGTTCCCCTTGGGAAGACATTCATGCCAGAATGACATGTTCTCATCAAAGCATGCGTCGGTCATTTTGTGTTTTACCTTCATCTCCAGAGCCATGAGCGTTACTTTCAGGCGGGTATCCTCAGGCCTGCATCCTTCATAAATGGAGTAACCACGTCTATCTCCAGTTGATCCAGCTTGGCTTTCTCTCGGGCGGCAGCTCTTGCGTTATCCGTCTGCTTGAGAAGCAGCTCTTGAATATGAGGGTCCTGCATCCAGCCCATCGATGGTCCATCATCGTCTGCTCCGGCATCTTCATCTTCATGATCATGCCCTTCGTCTTGATCTTCCTAATCATCATGTCCGACATCTTCTACATGATGACTGTGTACAACATCACTGTCGTGATCATGTCCTAGAGATTCTTCATCTTCTCGCCCGCCCTCGCCGCGGTGGTTGTCTTGCTGCCCTTCCTCATTTCTTGCCCGGCCCCCATGGATGACTCCATAGTCATCTTCATCACCTTGCCACCGATAGCCATCCATGAAACCACGCAAGAGCAGGTGGTCCCGCACCTGCCCGGAATCCGGGTCCACAATAAGGCTCTTCATCTTGCATCTTCGACACGGACATCTTATCTCCGTCTCGTTCTTTTGAAGCATCTCGGCCTTCGTGGAGCTCAAAAACCTATTCATGATGCCTTCGGTCATCGTGCGGACCATGGTCGCCTGCGGGGTAGAGCAAAACGATATTTTAGAACCAAGAATTTTTTTGGCATGACTTTCCCTAAAAATAAGACCAAAAAGAATGCATAGTGCCAAAATTCTCACCAAAACGGAAATAAATCAACATTCCAGCAAAATATTGGCAACTATCGCATTTCAAATACCGGTACCTGCAAACACAAACATATATGCAACACCACAAACATATGCAATACCACAAACATACATAGATCTAGCTAGGCCATAAAAAGTGCATGTGCATGTTGTTGGAGGGAGAAAAAAGTAGATCTACAACATAAAGAAAGCTTTCCCCTTACTTACCTATCAAAAAAGGTAATTTAACCACTTAATTTGGATGAATCTATGGTGCAAATGAGGTGAGGAGGAGGAGGCGGCCGAGACAAGCTTGGAGGAGGAGGTGGAGAGAATGAAGTGGGGAAAGTGAGTGTGTAGGTGGCTGTCCAAAATATCTAGCTTCTCCCAGGTTACTAATGGCGCACCACCTACAAATGCGCCATTAGTAACCCTGGTTACTAATGGCGCACCAGCTGGTGGTGCGCCATTTGTAGTTTTGCAAAAAAATGATAGTAGTGGCACACATGGTGAGTGGTGCGCCATTACTAGTTAAAACTAGTAATGGCGCACTGTGCCCTGGTGCGCCATTAGTATTTTTGGAAAAAAATATGTTAGTAATGGCGCACCATGTGTGTGGTGTGCCATTAGTGTCCATATTATCTATAGCCCTTTTCCTAGTAGTGTCTCTTACTCATTCTCCTCCTCCCTGGTTATAACATATCTCCTTTTTGCCTGAAAGTCAAAGAAAGTAGGAGCAGGGAGAGCAACATGGACGGTGCGACGTCTGTCAAAGATTAGGGCACTGGAGGAATTGTTCATTCCTCTTAGCAAACTGATGGCGAACCATGGCATTATAATCTAGGTAAGCAGGAGGTAACTCAATATCATTTCCCCATATGGGTATATCAAGATAGTTAGCTACACGAGTTGCACAAATTCCACCAAACAAATCTCCACTTATGTTGTTGTGATGCAACCTACGTGCAACAATGGCCCCCTAGTTATATAGTTTATCACATAATACCGCACTCTTGCGGACACTAAGTGAAGGAAATATGCCCTAGAGGCAATAATAAAGTTGTTATTTATATTTCCTTATATCATGATAAATGTTTATTATTCATGCTAGAATTGTATTAACCGGAAACTTAGTACATGTGTGAATACATAGACAAACAGAGTGTCACTAGTGTGCCTCTACTTGACTAGCTCGTTGAATCAATGATGGTTATGTTTCCTAACCATGGACATGAGTTGTCATTTGATTAACGGGATCACATCATTAGAGAATTATGTGATTGACTTGACCCATCCGTTAGCTTAGCACAGTGATCGTTTAGTTTGTTGCTATTGCTTTCTCCATAACTTATACATGTTCCTATGACTATGAGATCATGCAACTCCCGAATACCGGAGGAACACTTTGTGTGCTACCAAACGTCACAACGTAACTGGGTGATTATAAAGGTGCTCTACAGGTGTCTCCGATGGTGTTTGTTGAGTTGGCATAGATCGAGATTAGGATTTGTCACTCCGATTGTCGAAGAGGTATCTCTGGGCCCTCTCGGTAATGCACATCAATATAAGCCTTGCAAGCAATGTAGCTAATGAGTTAGTTACGGGATGTAGCATTATGGAATGAGTAAAGAGACTTGTCGGTAACGAGATTGAACTAGGTATTGAGATATCGACGATCGAATCTTGGGCAAGTAACATACCGATGACAAAGGGAACAACGTATATCGTTATGCAGTTTGACCGATAAAGATCTTTGTAGAATATGTGGGAGCCAATATGAACATCCAGGTTCCGCTATCGGTTGTTGACCGGAGACGTGTCGCAGCAGTTGTCGGGGATATACCCCGCGGTATGACCCGGCTGGATGTATGACCCGACCGGACTTGGCGACTCACTGGTGACCCGCCCTGACTTGGTGACTCACTAACCGACCCGCCCGGATCTCTCCACTCACTAATGACTCGACTGAGCCAGGTGACTCATTGATGACCCGGCCAGCGGGTTAGAGGAGCGACAAGACCCGAAGGCCCAATAGGCAGTTCAAGGAAGGCCGACTTACGTTATGGTAAGCCAGCTTAAGAGGAAAGCACAAGGAATATTCCCTTACAAAGGAAGCAAGACTAGGACTCCACTTGTAATAGAGTAATCCTAATCCTAATAGGACTAGTCATGTAGGCCGCCCCTTCAACATATATAAGGAGGGGCAGGGCTCCCCAAGGAGGACAAGTTCCACAAGTTTTTACAAGTTAGGTTTAGACAGACAACTCAATAGCTCTTGAGATAGAGCTCCCTTGTAATCGTGATCATCATCATTAATATCAATGAAGCAGGACGTAGGCTTTTACCTCCACCGTGAGGGGCCAAACCTGGGTAAAACCTCACGTCTCTCGTTCCACTCAACCCCTCTCAAGCTACCACATAGATGAGTTGGCTTCGCGACTAAGTCCTGACACTAAGGACATCTGCCGTGACAATTCCATGACAGTAGTGCCTGGGTATTTGATACTGGTTCAGTTGCTAACATTTGCAACTCGAAACAGGGGCTACGGATTAAGCGAAGATTGTCTAAGGACGAGGTGACGATGCGTGTGGGAAATGGTTCCAAAGTCGATGTGATCGCCGTTGGCATGCTACCTCTACATCTACCTTCGGGATTAGTTTTAGACCTAAATAATTGTTATTTGTTGCCAGCGTTGAGCATGAACATTATATCCGGATCTTGTTTGATGCGAGATGGTTATTCATTTAAATCGGAAAATAATGGTTGTTCTATTGATATGAGTAATATCTTTTATGGTCATGCACCCTTGATGAGTGGTCTATTTTTACTAAATCTTGATAGTAGTGATACACATGTTCATAGTATTGAAGCCAAAGGATGCAGAGTTGATAATGATAGTGCAACTTATTTTTGGCACTGCCATTTAGGTCATATTGGTATAAAGCGCATGAAGAAACTCCATTCTGATGGACTTCTGGAATCACTTGATTATGAATCACTTGGTACTTGCGAACCATGCCTCATGGGCAAGATGACTAAAACCCCGTACTCCGGAACAATGGAACGAGCAACAGAGTTATTGGAAATCATACATATTGATGTATGTGGTCCAATGAACATTGAAGCTCGTGGCGGATATCATTATTTTCTCACCTTCACAGATGATTTAAGCAGATATGGATATATCTAGTTAATGAAACATAAGTCTGGAACATTTGAAAAGTTCAAAGAATTTCAGAGTGAAGTGGAAAATCATCGTAACAAGAAAATAAAGTTTCTACGATCTGATCGTGGAGGAGAATATTTGAGTTACGAGTTTGGTCTTCATCTGAAACAATGCAGAATAGTTTCGCTACTCACACCACCTGGAACACCACAACGCAATGGTGTGTCCGAACGTCGTAACCGCACTTTATTAGATATGGTGCTATCTATGATGTCTCTCACTGATTTACCACTATAGTTTTGGGGTTATGCTTTAGAGACGGCTATTCACATTAAATAGGGCACCATCTAAATCCGTTGAGATGACACCTTATGAACTGTGGTTTGGCAAGAAACCCAAGTTGTCATTTCTTAAAGTTTGGGGCTGCGATGCTTATGTGAAAAAGCTTCAACCTGATAAGCTCGAACCCAAATCGGAGAAATGTGTCTTCATAGGATACCCAAAGGAGACTGTTGGGTACACCTTCTATCACAGATCCGAAGGCAAGATATTCGTTGCTAAGAATGGATCCTTTCTAGCGAAGGAGTTTCTCTCGAAAGAAGTGAGAGTGGGAGGAAAGTAGAACTTGACGAGGTAATTGTGTCTTCTCCCTTATTGGAAAGTAGTTCATCACTGAAATCAGTTCCCGTGATTCCTACACCAGTAAGTGAGGAAGCTAATGATGATCATGAAACTTTTGATCAAGTTAGTACCGAACCTCATAGGTCAACCAGAGTAAGATCCGCACTAGAGTGGTATAGTAATCCTATTCTGGAAGTCATGTTACTTGACCATGACGAACCTACGAACTGTGAAGAAGCGATGATGAGCCCAGATTCCGCAAAATGGCTTGAGGCCATGAAATCTGAGATGGGATCCATGTATGAGAACAAAGTGTGGAGTTTGGTTGACTTGCCCGATGATCGGCAGGCCATAGAGAATAAATGGATCTTCAAGAAGAAGACTGATGCTGACGGTAATGCACATGAATATAAGCCTTGCAAGCAATGTAGCTAATGAGTTAGTTACGAGATGTAGCATTACGGAATGAGTAAAGAGACTTTCCGGTAACGAGATTGAACTAGGTATTGAGATACCGACGATAGAATCTCGGGCAAGTAACATACCGATGACAAAGGGAACAACGTATATCATTATGCGGTTTGACCGATAAAGATCTTCGTAGAATATGTGGGAGCCAATATGAACATCCAGGGTCTGCTAGTGGTTATTGATCGGAGACATGTCTTGGTCATGTCTACATAGTTTTCGAACCCGTAGGGTCCGCACGCTTAACGTTTGGTGACGATCGGTATTACGAGTTTATGTGTTTTGATTAACTGAAGGTTGTTCGGAGTCCCAGAGGTGATCACGGGCATGACGAGGAGTCTCGAAATGGTCGAGACATAAAGATCGATATATTGGATGACTATGTTTGGACATTGGAATGGTTCCGAGTGAGTTTGGACATTAACCGGAGTACCGGGGGGTTATCGGAACCCCCCGGGGAGTATATGGGCCCTAATGGGCTTTAGGGGAGAGAGGGGGGGCTGCCTATGGTAGGCCGTGCGGCCCCCAAGGCCTAGTCCGAATTGGACTAGGGGGGAGGGGTGGCGCCCCCTCCTTCTCTTCTCTTCTCTTCTCTCTTCCCTTTCCTACTCTCCTACTCCTACTACATGGAAAGGGGGGAATCCCACTCCCAGTGGGAGTAGGACTCCCCAAGGCGCGCCATAGTAGAGGACCGACCCTCCCCCTCCTCCAATCCTTTATATACGGGGAGGGGGGCACCCCATAGACACAAGTTGATTGTTTCTAGCCATGTGCGGTGCCCCCTCCACCATAATCCACCTCGGTCATATCGTAGCGGTGCTTAGGTGAAGCCCTGTTCTGGTAGCATCATCATTACCGTCATCACGCTGTCGGTGTACTAGAGTAGGGGTACTCTAGTATCCCGAACTTGTGCACGGGCAGTCACAGCATCCCGCGGCAAGGCTTGCCAGGTGACCGCCAAGATCCTCCGTGGTTCCTTTGGAGCCATTCAAGAACAAAGTATCCAAGCCAAGGAGACAAGACCCCGGCAAGAGGAGCTTGCCGGTAAGGCCAACCAAGGCACCTCAAGACCCCGACAAGAGGAGCTTGCCGGAAGGCCACCCAAGGCATCTCAAGGAACTTGCCGCGACGCGCCGTGCGTCCCGGCAAGGCCCGGTGAGCGACAAGCTCCCGGACGCGACAAGACAACGACCGCGGCAAGGCGCTTGCCGCAACAAGCCACCACTCTGTGCCCGCACTACAGCACATCCACCAACATGTCGCTCTGGGACCCTTCCAGGCGTGCGTGGCGGGAGGCTGTGCAGCCAGCGGTGCGCGGTGGCAAGCGGCGCTAACAAGTTTGCCATCGTGGCGAGCGGTGGCGTCCCTGACGGTCCCTTTTGCACTGTTTAGGCGACACAGACGGGCATTTAATACCCTTGTCCCCTGCCGTCAGGGTTAGGTATGATATACTGTAGCAGGTAGCTGTACCTATCGCAGCACCTTTCCATTTTTTACCCTTGTCTACGTTGCCACCTGTCGGTGACCCCTTGAGCATATAAAAGGAGGCCCATGTGCAACGTAGGGGGGGGGTAGCTAGGCCAGAGAACACTCACGCTTGGTCTCTTTAGCTGCTGAGGTGTACTGTAGCACTCCGGGCTCCCGAGCAAGAACTCAATACAAACCACAAAGCAGGAGTAGGGTTTTACGCATCCGTGCGGCCCGAACCTGGGTAAACCGCTCGTGTGTTTCGCCTCGATCTGCTCTTCGTGCGATCTCCGCCCCCGCCGAACCGAAAGGGACCCGGTCCGCCGGTCCCATAGGTGCCCGTGGATCAGTACCCTGGCATCTTTGGCGCGCCAGGTAGGGGGTGTCGAGGTTGTGTGAACCAGATCCGGCGTTCACGCGAGCTAGATCTTCATCATCTTCATCGACATGCCGCCGAAGAAGAAGGTTTCGGAAGCGGCTGCTCCGTCGGCGCCGAACCTACCACCGCCGGAGCAAACAGCTGATGGGGCAGGTGCCGGCGGAAGAACGGGCGTCGACGAGGGGGCTCACGGTGCTGCCAGGTCCAAGGACAAGGCTGCGCTGCCCATCGGCGGCGTAGCTGGCTCCCACAACGACCGGGCGCACTCCAAGACCTCGGCATCCGTACATGCACCGCGCCCATCTCAGGAGGCATGGGACCGGCAGCGTCATGGTACTCACGATACCATGCGTCTGCTGGACCAAGATCGAGCTGGTGGATCTCGAAGTGCTCAAGACCACCATGCACGCCAACATGCCGGCACGAGCGAGGCACGGTCGCCTGGACGGGATACTGCTCCTTCTAACATAGTTAGAAGTCCGAGCATATCCCGCTCCTCGCACCGTTCGCCACCACCACCCGCCACTGCAGCAGAAGCTTTGGCGCGAGCTCAACTGCTCCTAGACTACCCTCCAACAGCAGACAAGATCGACGACTGGAGGGCCACCATTCAGAGTCTCATCGGCTTTGCCAATGGCGACAGTCAACGGCAGCCGAGCACGTCGCAGCCGTAGCAAGTCAGCCAGGCGCAAGCCGGGGGCGACAAGACCGGTGGGGGTGCAACTACTGTGCACTCTCCGCCCCGAAGGCCAAGATCACCGACTCGCCGGATCTGCCTCGACAGCGACTCCACCGCGTCATCAGATCCACGAGTTCGTCGAGATCAGCGCCAAGTTCTTCACGAACGACAGCAAGAAGACGCTCGTACTCGCATCGAGCACCAAAGAGAAGCGCGACGTCAATCAGACCAGCGCGCTGGGCCCTCTGTCGACATGCATGCGCCAGGGGAACCAGGCGACTTGCCGTACGCGGTAGGTTGTCCTGCGTTTACTCGTGAGCTGTGGCAAGTCCAGTGGCCCAGCATGAAGAATTTGAAGCCAGACGTACCGGAGAAGTACGACGGCAAGTCGCATCCGTCGGAGTTCCTCAGCATCTACACCATCGCGGTGCAGGCTGCCGGGGGCCGGGACGACAAGATCCTTGCCAACTACTTCCCGCTGGTGCTCAAGCCCAACGTCAGGTCCTGGCTCATGCACTTGCCGGACAACTCCATATCCTCCTGGGCAGACCTATGCCATCAGTTTGTCGGCGCCTTTACAGGCGGCCACAAACCTCATGGCCAAGAGAGTGACCTTCATCTGCTCGCCCAGAAGGAAGGAGAGCCCCTGCGCAAGTACATTCAGAGATTCAGCCGTGTACAGCACAACATCCCAGATGTCCACCCTGCCGCGGTCATCAGCGCGTTCCATCAGAACGTGCGTAACTGCAGGATGCGGGAGGAGATGGTGATGTGCAAGATTAGAGACGTCAGTGAGCTGTATGCCCTGGCCGACAAGTGTGCATGTGCTGAGGAAGGGAGGAAACTCCCCGGAGAGAATGCAGGAGCAGGAGGATCTGACAGCGAGGATGCTGCCCCGACAAAGAGAAACCGGCGGCGGAATAGGAAGAAGAAAGGCAAAGATGTGCTAGTCGTTGAGCAGTCCGGCAACGAAGGTGGCGCCAAGAAAGCCAATGTTGGTAGCTCCGGCAAGGAGATTGCCGCATGCACCAACTGCCAGGCTGTGGCAGTCGCCGACAAGCAGGACGGCACCGACAAGCAGTACTGCAAGATTCACCGCACCAAGGGCCATGACCTCCAGAGCTGCAAGAAGGTCGAGCAGCTTGTCCAGCAGCAAAAGGCTGAATACGAGCGACGAGACAAGGAGAGGGCCCAAGGAGGCGCTGGAGAATCTGGCAAGAAGCGCGTTGGCCGGGGAGGACGCCGCGGCAAGGCCAAGCAGCGGCAAGGGGACAGACCTCCCCGCGGCCGCGACAAGGATGAAGATGACGACGACGACGAAGATATGGATGATGTCGAGACCAGTGAGCAGGAGTTCCAGAAAGCCACAGAGGTCTTGTGTGTTGACGGCGGTGCTTCTCTGCATACTTCACATCGCCAACTCAAGCAGTGGGTGCGAGAAGTCAATGCAGCAGAGCCACCTGTCGAGTCACGCAAGCTTATGAAATGGTCCAGCACGCCTATCATCTTTGATATTGAGGACCACCCTGATCGCACAACTGCGGTCGGGTGCTTGCCGATGTTGGTTTCACCAACTATCCGCAACCTCAAGGTCACTAAGATGCTAGTTGACGGCGGGGCCGGCTTGAACCTGATCTCCTCCGCTGTACTCCAGAAGCTCCAGATCCCTGACAGCGAGCTTGAAGAGACCGGCACATTCCAAGGAATCAACCCGGGAAGAAGCAAGCCGAAGGGGAAGGTCACGTTGCCAGTAACATTTGGCAGCGAGCTAAACTTCAGGACTGAGAGGGTCACTTTTGACATTGCCGATATTCCATTGCCTTACAATGGGATACTTGGCCGTCCAGCACTCGCCAAGTTCATGGCAGCCTCTCACTACGCCTACAACATGCTGAAGATGCCAGGCCCGATAAGCGTCATCTCTGTCCCCGGCGACAAGAAGGATGCTCTTATCTGCGCCGACAAGATCTACCGGGAAGCGGCAGCCACAGAAGATTGCAAGTCACTTGCCGTTGAAGCTCCCGGGAAGAAAAAGACCAAGTCCGGCAAGAGTCCTGATGCCCACTCCGGCAAGCGCACCTCTTCGGAGTGCTGCGCCGCCGTCGAGGACGCACCATCGAGCTCCACCGGCAAGTGTAAGAAGACAATGGCAGCTCCGCCAGAGACGAAGAAGGTGTCCGCCAAGGAGGACGGCACTGGTGGTACCTTCACCATCAGTGCCACTCTCGACCCTAAATAGGAAAGCGCGCTCATTGCTTTCCTGCGGGCGAACGTCGACGTGTTTGCGTGGCAACCGTCTGACATCCCCGGTGTTCCCAGGAAAGTAATTGAGCACCATCTTGCCGTTTGTCCTCATGCGCGGCCCGTCAAACAGAAGGTCAGGAAGCAAGCAGTGGAGCGCTAAGAATTCATTGCAGAAGAGATCAAGAAGTTAGAAGCAGCAGGCCTTGTCAGAGGAGTGCTCCATCCTACGTGGTTGGCCAATCCTGTAGTCGTGTGCAAGGCAAACGGGAAATGGAGACTTTGTATCGATTTTACCGATGTTAACAAAGCTTGTCCCAAAGACCCATTTCCCTTGCCGCGCATTGACCAGATTGTTGACTCCACAGCCGGATGTGATTTGCTTTCATTTATTGACGCATACTCAGGATATCATCAGATCTTCATGGCAGAAGAGGATGAGGAGAAGACCGCATTTATTACTCCATGTGGCACATACTGTTTCATACGGATGCCTTTCGGATTAAAAAATGCTGGTTCAACATTTGCAAGAGTAGTCCATGTCGCTCTCGAGCCACAAATACACAGAAATGTGGAAGCCTACATGGATGATATAGTGGTCAAGAGCAAGGACAAGGAAACTCTGATCCAAGATTTAGACGAGACCTTTGCAAATCTGCGCAAGATTAGCCTCAAGCTCAACCCTGAGAAGTGTGTGTTTGGAGTCCCCTCCGGCAAGCTTCTCGGGTTCTTCGTGTCTCAGCGGGGAATCGAAGCCAATCCCGACAAGATCAAGGCCATTGAGCAGATTGAAGCACCAAAGCGCGTCAAGGATGTACAAAGACTTGCCGGTTGCGTGGCTGCTCTCAGCAGGTTTATCTCTAGGTTTGCCAAGCGCGCCCTGCCATTTTTCAAGTTATTGAAAAAGGCAGGTCCAATGAAATGGACTCCGGAAGCGGAGACTGCGCTGCAAGACTTGAAGAGATACATGTCCTCCCCTCCAATACTTGTCGCACCTAAACCACAAGAGAAGTTGCTGCTGTATATAGCGGCAACCAATCAAGTGGTTAGTGCTGCGTTAGTAGCAGAGAGGGAGGCAGATGACGAGCCAGCAACCATGGCAAGCACATCCAGCGACAAGCAGGGGGCTTCTCCGGCAAGCTCTGGTCCCGACAAGGATGGATCTGCGCAGATGCGCGAGGAGATACAGAAGAAAATGGTGCAGCGCCTAGTTTACTTTGTCAGTTCCCTTCTGCAGGGGGCTAGGTCAAGGTACTCTGGCGTGCAGAAATTGCTTTTCGGCCTTCTCATGGCCTCGAGAAAGCTGCGCCATTACTTCCAAGCACATGAGATCACAGTTGTCACTCGCTTTCCGCTGAAGAGGATACTACAAAATCTAGAAGCGACAGGTAGGATTGTTGAGTGGGCACTGGAACTGTCAAGCTTTGGCCTCAAGTTTGAAAGCACTTCAACTATCCAAAGCAGAGCATTGGCAGAATTCATAGAAGAATGGACGCCAACACCAGATGAAGAAATTCCAGAAATGAGCATCCCAGTCAAGGAAGCAAGCAAAGAGTGGCTGATGTACTTTGATGGTGCCTTTTCGCTGCAAGGCGCCGGCGCTGGTGTGCTGCTTGTCGCACCCACCGGAGAGCACCTCAAGTACGTAGTCCAGATGCACTTTCCCAAGGAGCAAGCAACAAACAATACTGCAGAGTATGAAGGCTTGCTTGCCGGTCTCAGGATCGTGGCAGACCTTGGGATCAAGAAGCTCATTGTCAGGGGTGACTCGCAGCTTGTCGTCCGCCAAGTAAACAAGAGTTATCAGAGTCCGTTGATGGAAGCTTACGTCGACGAAGTGAGAAAGCTAGAAGAGCACTTTGACGACCTACAAATGGAACATGTTCCTAGAGCTCAGAACGCCATTGCCGATGGCCTGTCAAAGTGCGCCGCACTTAAGTTACCTGTGGAACCAGGGATCTTTGTGCTCAAGCTGACTCAACCATCCGTAACACCATCAACTGGACAGAGCAAGAAGAGGAAGTTGATTTCTGGTGACTATTTGCCGGCAGAGCTTCCCGAAGCCGCCGCCAAGAAGGTCCCCAAGATCAACGCCAAAGGCGCTGAGGAGCGGTCTGCTCCGGCAAGCCCTATGGTTTGTTCCGTTGAAGCAGAAGCTCCCGACAAGTTTTGCTCCGGCAAGCTTGCCGGGGGACGTCAAGATCCGGCAGAGCCGCAGGTTCTCGCTGTAGAAGCGGACGTTCCCGCAGCAGCAGATTTGCCTTTAGTCCTTGTTGTCGAGCCACAAGCTCCAGCATGGGCGCAGCAGATTGTCCGTTTCCTTCAGACAGGAGAACTTCCCGAAGAGCAAGAAGAAGCGGAAAGAGTATCCCGGCAGTCAAGTATGTACCAGTTTGTCAACAAGACACTATACAGAAGAAGACTCAACGGAGTGAAATTGAAGTGTATTCACCGGGAAGACGGACAAAAGCTGTTGGCAGAGATACATGGAGGCATATGTGGTCACCACATTGGCGCAAGAGCACTTGTCGGCAAAGCATTCCGGCAAGGTTTCTTTTGGCCAATAGCCCTCCAGGATGCAACTGCACAAGTAACTAAGTGTGAAGCGTGCCAGTTCCATTCCAAGCAGATACACCAACCAGCTCAAGCTCTCCAGACGATCCCTTTATCCTGGCCATTTTCGGTCTGGGGGCTCGACATCCTCGGCCCCTTTCCCCGAGCAGTCGGGGGCTTTGAGTACTTGTACGTTGCGATCGACAAGTTCACAAAGTGGCCGGAAGTGGAACCAGTGAGGAAGGTCACAGCACAGTCAGCAGTCAAGTTCTTCAGGTCGATTGTTTGCCGCTTTGGGATCCCTAACAGGATAATCACCGACAACGGCACACAATTCACGAGCCGCACCTTCATGCAGTACGTCCAAGATCTTGGCGCCAAGGTCTGCTTCGCTTCTGTTGCTCACCCGAGAAGCAACGGTCAAGCGGAGAGGGCAAATGCTGAAGTGCTGCGCGGGCTCAAGACCAGGACTTTCGACAGGCTGCACAAGTGCGGAAGAAACTGGATCGAGGAGCTGCCGGTGGTTCTTTGGTCGATTAGGACGACGCCAAATCGAGCCACTGGCCAGACACCTTTCGCTCTAGTCTATGGAGCAGAGGCAGTTATCCCCACGGAACTCGTATACGGGTCACTTCGAGTGCTCGCTTATGATGAGCTTGAGCAAGAGCAGCTGCGACAAGATGACGCGCTGCTCCTTGAGGAAGACCGTCTTCAGGCTGCTGTGCGAGCTGCTCGCTATCAGCAAGCTTTGCGCCGCTACCATAGCTGCAAAGTTAATGCCAGAAGTCTCGAGGAAGGCGACCTTGTTCTTTGGCGTGTTCAGTCTGCCAAGAATTCCAACAAGTTGACGCCGAAGTGGGAAGGCCCTTATCGGGTGAAACGAGTCACTAGGCCTAGCGCTGTCCGCCTTGAGACCGAAGATGCCATTCCGGTGAGCAACTCCTGGAACATAGAGCATCTTCATAAGTTTTACCCGTAAGGCGCGGTTGCCGGAACCTGTTCCGGCAACCACCTTTTGTACAAGTCTTGCCGCTGTTGCATGTAATCCTTTGTACAAAGCCGGGCGCAGACCCCGTGCATAAGTAAAGCTCATGTGCTCCGCACATCTTGTCAATTTCATGCTTTCTATTTTTTGCATGTGTTATCTGACACTTTGTGCAGCACCTACTCCCCGGTAAGCAATAACGAGCCGCAAGGCTCCATATCTTTATTTTCTCTTCTTTCTTTTTTCTCAAGGAAAGGAAGGTTCCCTCGCCCACAAGTTTGCTGGGGGGGAAAGGAGAAGATAATGGTATGGACTAGGCGTCGTTCAAGAAAGTTTCGCCTTGTCGGGAAGCAAAAAACAGAAAAGCTAAGTTGCCAAAGTTTGAGCAATCAGATTTTTTAAATTTTAAGTTATCTCCCTTGAACGACCGCACTTTGTATGTAAAACCTGTGCGCGGAGGAACCAACTCGTAGCTAGTTGCGCCCTTACTTTGTTTCGAGTCCGCTCAACAACTTAAGTGAGCTGCAACTAGCTGCGACAAGGTTTCTTGCCGGTAGCGGCACCACCAGCAGGCTGCTGACGTCCCGCACTCAGCGCTCGCAGCTCAGGGGCCTGCACCGGCAAGTTCCCTAAAAGCGTAGGGCAAAAACATACAAAGGGAGGAATCAAGTAAAGGGAATAACATTGCAATCAGCACCCAGAATAAAATTATATTACAAAGATAGCTTGTCGCAGCTCTAACGGATTGTTTTCATAACATGACAAACAACGACAAGAAAAGAAGAAATGGGCGGCCTAGTCTACGCGGTCACCCTCGATCCTCTTGATCCCGCTCACCTTGTCCACAATGGGTGCGACAAGGGCCTTGAGCGCCTCCAGATCAGCATCCGGCGGCAGGGTCTTGAGGACGTTGGCGAGGTTGAGGCCCGGATTGCGGAAGGCCACCTTCACCAACACTTTCTGGAGAGCTCCTGCGCAGATCTTGCGCGACTCGTCGGCCAGCTGCTTTGGGATCTTCTCCTGGAGCCGCCGAAGAGCCGTCGCCATGCCTTTGAAGAACAAGACGAGCTTGGCGCTGGGTTGGAGGTTCTCATCGGAGGGATACCCGAGATCCTCCATCCCATGCTGCGCCAACTCCTTGTCAATGTCTGTGGCAGCATTCACAAGACTCTCCGTCCAATGCTCCACAGTCTCCCTGAAGGCGTTTTGGGTGGCGGCAACACTCTCCAGCAGCGCCTTGTCGGCCTTGATTTCTTCTTTCAAGGCCGCCTCCTGCTTCTTGGCGCCGGCCAGCGTCTTGGTCAAAGTGGTCAGCTTCAACTCAAGATTCGCGTTGGAGTCCTTGGCGGAGCTGAGCTCTTTTCCCTTCTCGGCAAGATCGGCCTCTAGCTGCGCCGCCTTCGTCTCCAACTCCTTCTTGGCGGCCTCAGCGGCGGCGGCAGCATCCTCCACTTGCTTGAGGGCTCCGCTGAATGCTCGCTCGCGCGCGGCAAGCTCCTCCTCGTGGGCGTCAAGATTGACCTTCCGCTGCGCCAGCTCGCCCTCCTCCGCGGATAGCTTCACAGCGGCAAGTCGCTGTTGCTCTTCAACTTCAGCCTTCTCGAGGAGGAAGGCCTTCTGTGCTTCGGCGAGCTGCTCCCGCTCCTCCACCAGGGACCGGAGGGCTTCCTGGTGGAAACCCCCAAGCTCTTCCGCGCGCTTCTCAATGTCTGCTCCCGCCTTCGCGACAAGCGCCTCGCGGGATTCCAGTTTGGCTTGCCGCGCGCGGTAGAGCGACAACAACTTCCGCAGCAGCCGCTCCTCCTCAGACTCGTTGCTGCTGCTGCTCGGCGCGTCAACCAGCGTCAGCCCAGCGGAGGCGAGCACCTCCCCGTCGAAGATCTCCCCCTCGACCGGTGCCCTGGAGCTTGACGCCCAGGGGAGGTTGATGAAGACGTCATCGCCGGCCTTCAAGTATACGCCTGGCTGGGGCTCTTCGGAGCCCGGCGCTGCGGCAGCGGCAGTCGGGTCGGCGGTCGGTGTAGCGCCTGGCGCTCCTGCGGCCTCAGGGCCGTCAGTGCGATCGCCGGACCCCTCGCCAGTTGCTGCGGCGGCAGCCTTGGCGGCCTCTGCGTCGGCGGGATCGCCAGCACCGTCTGCGTCGTCGGCGGCAACCTCGGTCTCCATCTGCTCCGCAGCGGATGGGTCTGACAGTCGGAAAGGGGAGAAGAGTCAAGCAAAAATCCAACAAAAAGAAGATCAAGAGAAGAAGAACCCAAGGGAAATCTTGTAGCGAAAGGATTACCTGGGCCGGTTTCTGCAGTCGTGGTCTCCGCCGTCGGGGGGCCGCTGGTGCTGTCCCTTGCCGGAGAACCATCCCTTGCCGGAGAGGTCTCCCTTGTCGGGGGATTCTCCCTTGGCTCTTGGTGGAGCTGCTCTGCTCCTACACAAATCAGCAATCAAAAATCAGCAAAGACAGAGTATCCATGCGCACCTCACAAGCGGAAAGCAAACCATATACTTACGCTGGGGGCTGCTCTGGAGAAAGGTTGCCGGGTCCGGCAAGGTTGTCTCGGGCGCACCTCTTGCTGTCGCGGTAGGTTCGTCCTCGATGACAATCACCGGGACCTTGGCCCTCTTTGCTGCTCTCTGGGCCAGAGTCCTAAAGATGAACAAGTTCAGAGAAAAGCAAATGAGATACAAGACAAACAACAAGGATCAAAGAACTGCAAGTACAGCGAGAGAAGCTTACTCTTCTTCTTCTTCCTCGTCGGAGCTGAACGCGGAGAAGTCGAAGTCCGGTGCGCGCCCGGCGCGAGGAGGCGGAGGAGAAGCTTCCCTTGGCCGCTTGGCGGGAGCAGTGGCGGTGGTCTGAGACGACCCCGCTCCGGCTGCCGGCACGGCGTGAGCAGCAGCAGGAACTGAAGCGGTGGTCCGGCTAGACCCCGCTCCAGTTGCCGTCGCAGCATGAGGCGCTCCCGCAGCAACGGTGTTTGCCGCGGTGGAGCGTGTCACGCGGCGTGGCGACTGTTGACCCGCTTGCCGCTCCGCTACGTCCCCGGCCTTGCGGAGACGCCTTCTTGGTGGAGATGGAGGCTCTGCTTGCGGCGAGCTGTCTGAAGATGAGGTGGAAGATGAGTTGATCTCCAGCGAGCCGCTCGTCTCCTTGGCGGGCTCGCTCGACCCGGCGTTATGCCTGGCAAGCTCTTTCTCGCCGGCAGGCTCCCCTCGCTCGGCACAGCTTGCCGCCTCTGCTGCATCTGCCTCCTCCGTGGTGAATCCAAATTCGCCCGCGGCTGCGGCTGCCGCCTCCTCTTCTAGTCTAGTGGCGATGAGCGCCATCTCCGCATTGGTGGTGTCGCGGGTGAGGCCGTCCTTCTCGTCGGGGCGGATCGCCACTTCTACCAAATCATCGAAGAACTGCTGCACGACGTCGTCTGCAGGCTCCTGCCAAGTTGGCACAATTCCATGCGAGTCGCACAGTGGCATCATTGCACGGATGCGGTCGAGCGCGGAATTGTTGCACAACGGAATGACACCCCTCGGCAACCTGAACACTTCGGGATGTTGGGGGTCATACTTGAACAGCTCCTGGAGCATCGCGTTGAGCTCCAGAACAGTGAAGTTGTAGTTGAGGCCCGGGCGCAGCCTCATGATATCTGCCGCGTTCTTGAACTCCCAAGTGGGCCTCGTCCGTTCCTGCAGGGGGGCGATGCGGCGGCGAAGAAAGTCTGCGCCAACAGCGCCTACAGTAAGCCCGGCAAGCCTGAGGTGCAGGATCCGGGTGACAGCAATCTTTAGCCTGTCGTCTTCCGGGGCCACGTCACTCCAATCGCTGCCGCGTGCTACTGGGGTTTGGCGCCGGGTGGTGAATGGCTGCGGGTTCTCCTCGTCAATCCAGCACCAGTCCGCTCTCCACTCCTCCCACTTGCCGCGGAATTCTCCCTCCAGATAAGTTTCTTTCTTGCCAGCCCTCGAGATCCAGGCGATTCCGTCGGATAAAGGCTCTCCTCTCTCTACTCGGGGTATGAAGAAGTGGCGAAAGAGGGCTACGTTGGGATGGACTCCGACAAATTTTTCGCAGAGATGTGCAAAAACTGCCATGGTCAGAACGGCATTGGGGGTGAAGTCAAGGAGGTGGAATCCGTAGGTATTCATGATGTCGCAGAAGAATTCAGAGAAAGGCGGGCAGAGCCCGCAGTAGAAGAACAAAGCGAAGAAAGGGTATCCATTTGGGGCCTTCTTCCAAGCGGCGGCGGGAAGTACCTTCGTTCCCGGATGCGCTCGTGTCTCCGCCGACCAGAAGAGGTAGTAGTTCTCCCTCAGCTCCTTCGCGGCAAGCTTGGGGGGGAAGACGGGCCGCTCCTTCCGCAGCGCCGCAAGCCGCTGCGCCTCGGTCGACTTCACGACCTTCCCCTTGTCGGCTTTTGGAGCAATGGCGGAAGTGGTGGAGGAGGTCGATGGCGTTGGTGGTGCTGGTGGCGATGGGGGGCGGAGCGCTGCTCTCTCTCTCAGCTTTGGGAAGCTGGGGGAGCGGCGGAGATTTCTGAGATTGGAGCAGCAACGGGCGAATGGGCGAACTTCCCCTGTTTCCCCTGCTTATAAAGAGGGAGGGGGCGGACGTTCCGCATTTCCGAATAAAGAAATCACCCACGATCTCTCCCACGACGCCGCATTCAACGCGTGCCGTTCGGGGAGGGCACGGCGGATATGGAGTGAGATACGGCGTAACCTAGGCCGCGCGTGCCCGTGCCCTGTTTTGGGCCTGGCCCAACAGCGCTCGGCACCGTGTATGGCCCAGGCCCGGGGGCTCCTGTCGGTGTACTAGAGTAGGGGTACTCTATTATCCCGAACTTGTGCACGGGCAGTCGCAGCATCCCGCGGCAAGGCTTGCCAGGTGACCGCCAAGATCCTCCGTGGTTCCTTTGGAGCCATTCAAGAACAAAGTATCCAAGCCAAGGAGACAAGACCCCGGCAAGAGGAGCTTGCCGGTAAGGCCAACCAAGGCACCTCAAGACCCCGGCAAGAGGAGCTTGCCGGGAAGGCCACCCAAGGCATCTCAAGGAACTTGCCGCGACGCGCCGTGCGTCCCGGCAAGGCCCGGTGAGCGACAAGCTCCCGGACGCGACAAGACAACGACCGCGGCAAGGCGCTTGCCGCGACAAGCCACCACTCTGTGCCCGCGCTCCAGCACATCCACCAATGTGTCGCTCTGGGACCCTTCCAGGCGTGCGTGGCGGGAGGCTGTGCAGCCAGCGGTGCGCGGTGGCAAGCGGCGCTGACAAGTTTGCCATCGTGGCGAGCGGTGGAGTCCCTGACGGTCCCTTTTGCACTGTTTAGGCGACACAGACGGGCATTTAATACCCTTGTCCCCTGCCGTCAGGGTTAGGTATGATATACTGTAGCAGGTAGCTGTACCTACCGCAACACCTTTCCATTTTTTACCCTTGTCTACGTTGCCACCTGTCGGTGACCCCTTGAGCATATAAAAGGAGGCCCATGCGCAATGTAGGGGGGGTTAGCTAGGCCAGAGAACACTCACGCTCGGTCTCGTTAGCTGCTGAGGTGTACTGTAGCACTCCACGCTCCCGAGCAAGAACTCAATACAAACCACAAAGCAGGAGTAGGGTTTTACGCATCCGTGCGACCCGAACCTGGGTAAACCGCTCGTGTGTTTCGCCTCGATCTGCTCTTCGTGCGATCTCTGCCCCCGCCGAACCGAAAGGGACCCGGTCCGCCGGTCCCATAGGTGCCCGTGGATCGGTACCCCGGCACACGCTGTCGTGCTGACGAAGCTCTCCCTCGATACTTTGCTGGATCATGAGTTCGTGGGACGTCACCGAGCTGAACGTGTGCTGATCGCGGAGGTGCCGTACTTTCGGTACTAGGATCGGTCGATCGTGAAGATGTATGACTACATCAACCACGTTGTCATAAGCTTCCGCTTACGGTCTACGAGGGTACATAGACAACACTCTCCCCTCTCGTTACTATGCATCACCATGATCTTGCGTGCGCGTAGATTTTTTTTTGAAATTACTATGTTCCCCAACACTAAGATCTAGAACACACATGTGACAAGCCTCATCTTTACCGTTAATGCATCTACCAATGAAGAGAGCAAAATAGTGTATGGAAGGGAAATGAATGCCCCCTATGGTAGCTTGTGTGATTTCCCTAGATTCCCCCACAGTAATACTAGCAAGAAAGTCTTTATATTCATATTTGTGAGGTTCACTAACATTGCCCCAGTGCGTGAGTTTACAAGCAGTATTAAAATCTTCTAGGTCCATGGTATAAGATTTATCATAAAGATCAAATAAAATAGTGTGAGAATTGCGCGAGGATGTGAATTTAAACCTTCTCACAAATGAATCAGTTAGATAGAGGCACTGCCGGCGCTTATCTGACACGAAGCTCTCAAGATCAGCGTTACGCAAATACACGTCAAATTCATCCTTGATGCCTGCCTGGTCCATGAACTCCTCTGACGGCCATTCACAAGGCCACACTTGAGCTTCCCTTGGTAGTTCATTGTCCGGCTCACGTATCGCAAGCCTTGGGCCTTACTTCCTTGAGGAATCACCTTGGTACATTTTCCTAAACATTTTTCTTCCTCTGAAAAATTTCTGAATTTTTTAGTGACTCAAAATAAAAGTTAATCAAACTCGACAAGATTGATAGCAACTACTCCTACAAGTGCCTAGAGGCCATATCATGCATTAAAACTACTTTTGACCACATAAATTTGACATGCAAGCCCAAGAACAGGGTCACCTAAGAAGCAAAAATTTGCAATAAATAAAGCACTAGAACAAAAACTAATTGGACCATTGGAGGAGTCACATACCGAAGAACAATCCCCCAAAGCAGTTTTGTGAATGGAGGTTTGAGCTAGGAGATCGAAAATGGCAGCAAGATGAGTTAGAACTTGGGTTTGAGCTGGTGGATGATTTTTTTTGGAGGAAGACGAAGTGTGTGGGTGAAAGAATAAGTGGAGGGGGCCCACGTGGGGTCCATGAGGCAGGGTGCGCGCCCCAGGGGGTGGGCGCACCCTGGACCCTCGTGGCCAGGTGGTGAGGTCCCCTGGTGTGTTCTTAGTGCCAATAATTCTTAAATATTCTAGAAAAAGTCATATAAATTTTTTAGGACATTTGGAGAACTTTTATTTTTAGGGTATTTTTATTGCAAGGATAATTTAGAAAACAGACAGAAAATACTAATTTTGCTTTATTTAATCTAAATAACAGAAAGTAAAAGGAGGGTATAGAGAGTTGTGCTTTCTAACTTCATCCATCTCATGCTCATCAAAAGGAATCTACTAACAAGGTTTATCAAGTCTTGTTAACAAACTCTTCCCGAATAACATGAAACCGGAGAATTTTCGAATAACACTAGGTTAACTCAACGGGGATATGCACATCCGCAACCATAAGAATATCATATTTCTTCTTGACAGTAGGGAGAGGAAATTCAAAACCTCCAATAATAATCGTTGGAATTTTTCCAATAGAATTGATAGTGTGGACTTGAGGTTGTTTCCTCGAAAAGTGTACCGTATGCTCATTAGCATTAACATGAAAAGTGACATTGCGTTTGTCGCAATTAATAACAGCCTCTGCAGTATTCAAAAATGGTCTACCAAGAATAATAGACATACTATATATCGTCGTCGAGAATATCAAGAATAACAAAGTCCGTTAAAATAGTAACATTTGCAACCACAACAGGCACATCCTCACAAATACCAATAGGTATAGCAGTTGATTTATCGGCCATTTGCAAAGATATTTTAGTAGGTGTCGACTTATTCAACTCAAGTCTATGATGTAAAGAGAGAGGAATAACACTAACACCGGCTCCAAGATCACATAAAGCAGTTTTAACATAGTTTCTTTTAATGGAGCATGGTTTAGTTGGTACTCCTGGATCTCCAAGTTTCTTTAGTATTCCACCCTTAAAAGTATAATTAGCAAGCATGGTGGAAATTTCAGCTTCCGGTATCTTTCTTTTATTTGTAACAATATCTTTCATATACTTAGCATAAGGATTCATTTTAAGCATATCAGTCAAACTTATACGTAAAAAGATAGGTCTAATCATTTCAGCAAAGCACTCAAAATCCTCATCATCCTTTTTCTTGGATGGTTTAGTAGGAAAAGGCATGGGTTTATGAACCCATGGTTCTCTTTCTTTACCATGCTTCCTAGCAACAAAGTCTCTCTTATCATAATGTTGATTCTTTGATTGTGGGTTACCAGATCAACATCAGGTTCCATCTCTACATCATTGTCATTGCTAGGTTGAGCATCAACATGAACATCATCATTAGTATTATCACTAGGTTCATGTTCATTAGCAGATTGTGTTTCAGCATCAGAAATAGAAATATCATTGGGATTTTCAGGTGTGTCAACAACAGGTTCACTAGAAGCATGCAAAGTTCTATCATTTTTCTTCTTCTTCTTCTTAGAAGAACTAGGTGCATCAACATTAGTTCTCTGAGAATCTTGCTCAATTCTCTTAGGGTGGCCTTCAGGATACAAAGGTTCCTGAGTCATTTTACCCCCTCTAGTCACAACTCTATCAACATTTTCATTTTTCTTATTATCTAATTCATTGAGCAAATCATTTTGAGCTTTAAGCACTTGTTCTACTTGAGTGGTAACCATAGAAGCATGTTTACTAATAATTTTAAGCTCACCTTTAACTCTAGACATATAATCACTCAAGTGTTCAATCATATAAGCATTACGGTTCAATTTTCTACCAACATAAGCATCTAAGTTTTCTTGTTTAACAATAAAATTATCAAACTCATCCAAGCATTGGCTAGCAAACTTAGTAGATGGGATTTCACCCTTATCAAATCTATAGAGAAATTTACCTTTACTACCCGTGTCGGGTTATCAAGACCATGTATTTCTTCGATAGGTGGTAAATTCATAACATCTTCAGCTTTAATACCCTTTTCTTTCATAGATTTCTTTGCCTCTTGCATATCTTCAGGACTGAGAAATATAATACCCCTTTTCTTCGGAGTTGGCTTAGGAGTTGGTTCAGGAAGTGTGCGATCTACTCAACATATTATTCAATAGAAATTCAGCTTGATCAACAGTTCTTTCTCTGAAAACACAACCAGCACAACTATCCAGGTGGTCTTTGGAAGCATCGGTTAGTCCATCATAAAAGATATCAAGTATTTCATTTTTCTTCAGAGGATGATCAGGCAAAGCATTAAGTAATCGGAGAAGCCTCCCCCAAGCTTGTGGGAGACTCGCTTCTTCAATTTGCACAAAATTATATATTTTCCTTAAGGCAACTTGTTTCTTATGAGCGGGGAAGTATTTAGCAGAGAAGTAATAAATCATATCCTGGGGACTATGCACACAACCAGGATCAAGATAATTAAACCATGTTTTAGCATCACCCTTTAATGAGAACGGAAATGACATAAGGATAAAGTAATAGCGAGTTTTCTCATCATTAGTGAACAAGGTGACTATATCATTTAATTTAGTAAGATGTGCCACAACAGTTTCAGATTCATAGCCATAAAAAGGATCAGATTCAACCAAAGTAATTAACTCATGATCGACAGAGAAATCATAATCCTTATCAGAAATACAGATAGGTGAAGTAGCAAAAGCATGGTCATATTTCATTCTAGCATTCAAAGACTTTTCTTTCAGCTTAGCTTCTTAAGATCATATCTATCATTGCAAGATAAAAAGTCTCTAGCAGTTTCTTCCTCCATAACATAACCCTCAGGCGCAACATGCAATTCATATCTAGGGCGAGAATCTTCATCATCACTTTCATCAATATTATCAGTTTCAATAATTTCATTCTCTCTAACCCTAGCAAGTTGTTCATCAAGAAATTCACCTAATGGCACAGTATTATCAAGCATAGAAGTAGTTTCATCATAAGTATCATGCAAAGCATAAGTGGCTTCATCAATAACATGTGACATATCAGAATGAATAGCAGGAGTAGGTGTTGCAAGTTTACTCAAAACAGAAGGTGAATCAAGTGCAGAGCTAGATGGCAGTTCCTTACCTCCCCTCGTAGTTGAGGGAAAAATCTTGGTTCTTTCATCTTTTAAGTTCCTCATAGTGATCAAAAGATATAAATCCCAAGTGACTCAAAGAATAGAGCTATGCTCCCAGGCAACGGCGCCAGAAAATAGTCTTGATAACTCACAAGTATAGAGGATCGCAACAGTTTCTGAGGGTAGAGTATTCAACCCAAATTTATTTATTTGACACAAGGGGAGCCAAAGAATATTCTCAAGTATTAGTAGTTGAGTTGTCAATTCAGCCACACCTGAAAGACTTAATATCTACAGGAAAGTATTTAGTAGAAAAGTAGTATGGAAGTAACGGTAACGGTGGCAAAAGTAACAGTAGCAGTTTTGTAGTAATTGTAACAGTGGCAGCGGAAAAGTAACTAAGCAAAGATCAATATGTGAAAAGCTCGTACGCAATGGATCAGTGATGGATAATTATGTCAGATGCAATTCCTCATGCAACAGTTATAACATAGGGTGACACAGAACTAGCTCCAGTTCATCAATGTAATGTAGGCATGTATTCCGAATATAGTCATACATGCTTATGGAAAAGAACTTGCATGACATCTTTTGTCCTACCCTCCCGTGGCAGCGGGGTCTTATCGGAAACTAAGGGATATTAAGGCCTCCTTTTAATAGAGTACCGGAACAAAGCATTAACACTTAGTGAATACATGAACTCCTCAAACTATAGTCATCACCGGGAGTGGTCCTGGTTATTGTCACTTCGGGGTTACCGGATCATAACACATAGTAGGTGACTATTGACTTGCAAAATAGGATCAATAACTCACATATATTCATGGAAACATAATAGGTTCAGATCTGAAATCATGACACTCGGGCCCAAGTGACAAGCATTAAGCATAGCAAAGTCATCGCAACATCAATCTCAGAACATCATGGATACTAGGGATCAAACCCTAACAAAACTAACTCGATTACATGATAAATCTCATCCAACCCATCACCGTCCAACAAGCCTACGATGGAATTACTCACGCACGGCGGTGAGCATCATGAAATTGGTGATGGAGGAAGGTTGATGATGATGATGGCGACAGATTCCCCTCTCCGGATCCCCGAACGGGCTCCAGATCAGCCCTCCCAAGAGAGATTAGGGCTTGGCGGCGGCTCTGTATCGTAAAATGCGATGAATCCTTCTCTCTCATTTCTTCTCCCCGAACGGGAATATATAGAGTTGGAGTTGAGGTCGGTGGAGCCTCAGGGGGCCCACGAGACAGGGAGGCGTGCTCCCCACCCTCGTGGACAGGGTGTGGGCCCCCTGGTGTTGATTCTTTCGCCAGTATTTTTTATATGTTCCAAAAATATTCTCCGTGAAGTTTTAGGTCATTCCGAGAACTTTTATTTCTGCACAAAAATAACACCATGGCAATTCTGCTGAAAACATCGTCAGTCCGGGTTAGTTCCATTCAAATCATGCAAGTTAGAGTCCAAAACAAGGTCAAATGTGTTTGGAAAAGTAGATACGATGGAGATGTATCAAGCATCACCACCGGCCGCCCGCCTCTGCTCCTCCCTGCCGCCACTCACAGCCGTCGCTCCCAGCCGTCCCGTCGCTCCCTCTCTGTGGGGATGGATGCAGGAGGCTGAGCCGCGCTCGCCGGTGGCCTCTGCTTGGCCGGGCCTGGCCGGAGCAGCCCGCCCCGTCGCCGGCAGCTGGCCCCCTCCCTGCCTCCTCTGTCTCACGCGGGGAGTAGCGAGGAGGAAGACGACGCCCAGCTGGCCCCTCCCCTGACTGCATGGGACCCGCCTGTAAGTGGCCCAAGGGCCAGGTCCATGTGGCAAGCGGAAGCGCCCCCGGGTGAGTACATTTTCATTTGCCCGAAGGCGTATTTCCATCTGTACGCTTTCATTTGCCCGAAAGTGTACTTCTTTCCTTCATCAACCTGGAATACGTCTTCTAGCTCACAAAGCGTATTTTCTGAAATCTGTTTCTGTCTTATCCACTTAGGGACTTGGCTGTGAATATTCTTTTTACAGAAAAGTCCCTGATCTTGTACACCTGATAACTCCAAAACCGTAACTCCAATCGAGGCGGAACTAGCGCTCACTTATTCGTCTCGTTGAGCTCTATCTTTTGGTAACATTTTCACTAAGTGGTCTGACAGTGAAAATGAACATTTTGCCCTTGCCTCTAATCAGCCCCCTCTGAGAGAGAACCGTCCGGCGTTTTGTTCCGCGGCTTCACCTCACTTCTTCCCGGAGTCTCCGACATCCCCAGGCAAGCCACAACAACCACTTGCATGATAGTCATGCAGTAGCCATGGTTTTCAACTTGAATATTTAATAAATGTTTGCTTGTTTGGAAATGGTTATCGTTGTTTCGGTGATGCTTATAGATCTGTGTTCACTTGCATGCTATGCTCTTCTACATCTTGTTATCTTGCACTTATTACTAGTATTATTGTTATATGTCATGCTTGATAGTGGTAGCAGTATGTTCTTTCAGATGCATGTTTAAGATCTGTTATCTAGTGCCGTAGCTATGCATGTTACTTTGCATCCAGTTGGTTATATGCTTACTTTGTAGTATTTTGGTTAAGTTCTTGCATGATATTTATTTGTGATGATATGCTCATGTGTAATGTTATGCTCGTTAGTCTACCATGCTCATTTGGTTAATGTTTCATTATGGTTATGCTCGATGATTATGTTGCACTTCCCTGCTTATGTTGATCCATGCTCATGCATTGTAGTTGCATCATGTTATTTTAATATGGCTTAGCTTATTGCATTCAAGTTTAACTGGACTTAATTGAACTTGAACAACTGTTGGCTGAGTCATGGTGCCACCATATCGAGTTGACCAGTGCAACCACACTTGCCTTTATGGGAAGGTCCTAACTGGGTCTATTGTCGTGCCTCCTGGCAGTGCCTCCAACGAGGGAAGGTTATGGGCGCGCGCTACCCTGATCAGGTAGGCGGACATAAGCCTTGTGTTCCCGTAGTTGTTGTTAGGCGCCTTTTTGTCCCCGTTTGGGACCGTTTATGTTTTTGCCACGATGGTGGCCGTTGGTGCTTTTGGTAGGCACAGGGCCACCCAAGACTGAACCTTAAGGGGCTGTTGGTCGGAGTGGCCGGGAGAGTGTCATGGCAGTAGGACGGTTTTGTTGGAACGCCATTGGTCCACCCGAAGGGGAGTGCGAGGCCATGGGTTCTGTGGTGTGGGTACAGTGTGCTAACCTCTGCAGAGTGTGTATTAAGTCTATCGATAGCCGTGCCTGCGGATAAGGGCCCAGTTCGTGTCGGTCACACTATGGGTCAACAGTAATAATAATGATGTGCTTAATAACAACCCCAGTTCAATGATGACATAAGTTGGTTCTGTGATCCATGAATGATCACCGTGTGGTTACGAGGTAACTCGTTGAGCCAAGAATGGTTCCGTTTGTGATCCGTGAATGATCACCGTCGTATCGAGGATACCGAGTTGTTGGATATTCGTGATGTTGTGCGAGAATTGGGTAAAGATCAAGCTCCTTGTGGTCATTTAATGATTACTACGGTATTGTTTATACCGAGCTTGATTTGATCCTGAGATGATCGTGTAATGTCCGAGGTTGGTAAGTGACACATATGATGGTTATGAGGTAACCCGAGCAGAATAAGTGGTGCATATAGTGTCATCATGTTGCATGCTAGTATCGTCAGATTTATATGTTCATGCGATGCTCATATTGTTCTAGCGGTATTATGTTCATGTTGTTCATGCCATGTTATCCTGATGATCTCATGATAATTCCTGCTTAACCTGTAATTGCCATGCTGTTGTTTTTCTTGAATGCTTCTAGTTATTGTGAGCTTGCAAGTACATTCAATGTACTGACCTGGCATGTCATCTAGTTTGCAGGTCGCGCCTGGATTGCTTGCTTGTTTGGTGTGGTTCCTGTGTGCACGAGCTAGGATAAACGTTCCAGCCAGAGTCTCTGCAGATTGGAGTCCATCATCGTCGTTCGTTGTTCCGCTGCCAGTAGTTGTTCCGCTGCCTCGATTTGTAATGCTGCTGGTATAGAGCAAGCGTGGTTGGCGTAGTGTCGCCGTGCCGATGTTATTCATTGTAATATCGGAGACCTTGTATTCCTATTCGTGTTGTAATAGAGAGCTGGTTTGTCTATGCTAAGCAGTGCCGTATTCCAGAAGACTTCACCTTGATCTCTGGGCTGGAACACGGGCCGTTCTGGTTTTCTCTGAGCCGGGGTGCCACAAGCAAGAAAATAGTTATTGAAGGGAATTATAGAGAAAGGTGTGTACAAGAGCCTGATACGTCACCAACGTAGCTATAATTTTTGATTGCTCCATGCTATTTTATTATCTATTTTGGATGTTAATGGGCTTTATTTTACACTTTTATATCATTTTTGGGACTAACCTACTAACCGGAGGCCCAACCCAAATTGCTGTTTTTTTTGCCTATTTTAGGGTTTCGAAGAAAAGGAATATCAAACGAAGTCCAAAGGAATGAAACCTTCGGGAATGTGATTTTCTCAACAAATGTGATCCAGGAGACTTGGAGTGGCCGTCAAGAAACAAGGGAGGAAGGCACGAGGCAGGGGGCGCGCCCTCCACCCGCGTGGGCCCTCCGTTGCTCCACCGACGTACTTCTTCCTCCTATATATATCCACGTACCCCCCAAACATCCAGGAGCACCACGAAAAACTAATTCCACCAAGCTTCTGTATTCGAGAGATCCCATCTTGGGGCCTTTTCCGGAGCTCCGCCAGAGGGGGCATTGATCACGGAGGGCCTCTACATCAACTCCATGGCCTCTCCGGTGATGTGTGAGTAGTTTACTTCAGACCTACGGGTCCATAGTTATTAGCTAGATGGCTTCTTCTCTCTCTTTGGATCTCAATACAAAGTTCTTCTCGATTCTCTTGGAGATCTATTCGATCTAATCTTCTTTTGCAGTGTGTTTGTCGAGATCCAATGAATTGTGGGTTTATGATCCAAATTATCTATGAACAATATTTGATTCTCCTCTGAATTCTTTTATGTATGATTGGTTTATCTTTGCAAGTCTCTCCGAATTATCAGTTTGGTTTGGCCTACTAGATTGATCTTTCTTGCAATGGGAGAAGTGCTTAGCTTTGGGTTCAATCTTGCGGTGTTCGATCCCAGTGACAGAAAGGGAACCGATACATATTGTATTGTTGCCATCGAGGATAAAAAGATGGGGTTTGTATCATATTGCATGAGTTTATCCCTCTACATCATGTCATCTTTCTTAAAGCATTACTCTGTTCTTATGAACTTAATACTCTAGATGCATGCTAGATAGCGGTCGATGTGTGGAGTAATAGTAGTAGATGCAGAATCATTTCGGTCTACTTGTCTCGGACGTGATGCCTATATACATGATCATACCTAGATATTCTCATAACTATGCTCAATTCTATCAATTGCTTGACAGTAATTCGTTTACCCACCGTAATACTTATGCTCTTGAGAGAAGCCACTAGTGAAACCTATGGCCCCCGGGTCTATGTTTTATCATATTAATCTTCCAATACTTAGTTATTTCCTTTGCCTTTTATTTTACTTCGCATTTTTATTTCTCTTTATCATAAAATTACCAAAAATATTATCTTATCGTATCTATCAGATCTCACTCTTGTAAGTGACCGAGAAGGGCTTGACAACCCATTTATTGCGTTGGTTGCGAGGTTCTTATTTGTTTGTGTAGGTGAGTGGGAATTGAGCGTGATCTCCTACTAGATTGATACCTTGGTTCTCAAAAACTGAGGGAAATACTTACACTACTTTGCTGCATCACCCTTTCCTCTTCAAAGGAAAACCAACACAGTGCTCAAGAGGTAGCAAGAAGGATTTCTGGCGCCGTTGCCAGGGAGATTCGCGCCAAGTCAAGTCAAGACATACCAAGTACCCATCACAAACTCTTATCCCTCGCATTACATTATTTGCCATTTGCCTCTCGTTTTCCTCTCCCCCACTTCACCCTTGCCGTTTTATTCGCCCGCACTCTCCGTCCTCCTTCTCTTTCTCTATTTGCCTCTTTTCTTCTTGCTTCATCGTTATGGCTAGTCCTTTATCTACACCTTTGTCTCCCAATAATGAAGTTCTTAATTTTAAACAAAGGGAGCGAGAAAATCTAAAAGATGCTTGGTACAGAATTTGCAATGCGCAAATTAGATATACTAGGAAGCAATCTACTTCTGTTCTTCTTCAAAAATTTTATGTAGGCATCACCCCTTGGAATAGATATATTCTTGATACCATTACCAGAGGAAATTTCTTGGGTAGACATACTTTTGATTCTTATAATGCTATGATAGATTTGTTTGGCCCACCACCTCTTTTGGTTAATGGAACTATGTTAACTTTGGAACATGTGATGCAAAGACTAGAAATTATTGAGAATAAAGTTGCTACCGTAGAGTTGATTTTGAATTTGGATAAAAATATCCACAACCAAATTACCCAATATGGATCTAAGGTGGGAGTTACTCTGAAATTTTTTAAGGAAAAAGAACCCATAGTTAATGAAAGAATAGATCAAGATTCTACTAGAATCGATAAACTTGAGGGAATTATCACCAACTTGGGATCCGTTTTTTCTTCCGTTAAAAATACTCCAAATCCTCCTACTAAAATTTCCAAGCTTGTTTATGTTCCTAAAAATAAGGGTGAATCCTCTAGTAAGGAAACCGTGGATTTAATTCAATAAGTGTTCATCCTAATCTTTTTGCTATCATTAAGGAACCATTTGCTACAAATGATTTTCTTGATTTTGTGCCTAGGAGTTTGATAATTAATAAAAAGGAAGAAACTCCAAAGAATTATAGGTGTCTCATTGAAGAACTGCCTACCAAAGATGGCAATACCTAGATCTATCTTCACTTTTATGCCTAGCTAGGGGCATTAAACGATAGCGCTTGTTGGGAGGCAACCCAATTTTTTTATTCCTTACTTTTTGCTCATGTTTAGTAATAAATAATTTATCTAGCCCCTGTTTTGGTTGTGTTTTTTGTGTTTAATTAGTGTTTGTGCAAAGTAGAACCATTGGGAAGACTTGGGGAAAGTCTTTTTGATCTTGCTGTAAAAAACAGAAACGTTAGCGCTCACGAGAATCGCTGCCATTTTTATTTGGAAGGTGCTATTTAGTTAATTATTTTTGCAGATGATTAATAGATAAATTCCTCACGTCCAGAAATTTATTTTAGAATTTTTTGTGTTCCAGAACTTGCGTTAGATACAGATTACTACAGACTATTCTGTTTTTGACAGATTCTGTTTTTCTTGTGTTGTATGCTTATTTTGATGAATCTATGGCTAGTAAAAGATTTTATAAACCATAGATAAGTTGGAATAAAGTAGGTTTAACACCAATATAAATAAATAATGAGTTCATCACAGTACCTTGAAGTGGTCTTTTGTTTTCTTTCGCTAACGGAGCTCACAAGATTTTCTATTTTGAGTTTTGTGTTGTGAAGTTTTCAAGTTTTGGGTAAAGATTTGATGGATTATGGAACTAAGAGTGGAAAGAGCCTAAGCTTGGGGATGCCCCGTAAGGTATCCCCTCTTTCGTCTTCGTCTATCGGTAACTTTACTTGGAGCTATATTTTTATTCACCACATGATATGTGTTTTGCTTAGAGCGTCTTGTATGATTTGAGTCTTTGCTTTTTAGTTTACCACAATCATCCTTGCTGTACACACCTTTTGAGAGCGACTCACATGATTTGAAGTTTATTAGAATACTCTATGTGCCTCACTTATATCTTCTGAGCTATATAGTTTTTGCTCTAGTGCTTCACTTATGTCTTTTAGAGCACGGTGGTGGATTTGTTTTATAGAAACTATTGTTCTCTCATGCTTCACTTATATTATTTTGAGAGTCCTTTAGGACAACATGACAATAATAAAACTTCCATATAAGTGCATTGAATACTATGAGAAGTTTGATACTTGATAATTGTTTTGAGATATGGAGATGGTGATATTAGAGTCATGCTAGTTGAGTAGTTGTGAATTTTAGAAATACTTGTGTTGAAGTTTGTGATTCCCGTAGCATGCACGTATGGTGAACCGTTATGTGATGAAGTCAGAGCATGATGTATTTATTGATTGTCTTCCTTATGAGTGGCGGTCGGGGATGAGCGATGGTCTTTTCCTACCAATCTATCCTGCTAGGAGCATGCACGTAATACTTTGCTTTGATAACTTGTAGATTTTTGCAATAAGTATGTGAGTTCTTTATGACTAATGTTGAGTCCATGGATTATACGCACTCTCACCCTTCCACCATTGCTAGCCTCTCTAGTATCGCGCAACTTTCGCCGGTACCATAAACCCACCATATACCTTCCTCAAAACAGCCACCAACCTACCTATTATGGCATTTCCATAGCCATTCCGAGATACATTGTCATGAAAATTTTGTAGGACCCTGATTCCAAGTCACACTAATCTAGCCTGTAACACCTCATATCACTTTGCAGCCTCACGCATGGTATTCCCATGGGTGTCGCCGGACCGTTTGCGCCTTTTGGCTCACGTATATGATAGTGTCGCTAGCATCCATATGACAGAGAACCTGGGCCGACATGGCTAGTCGTGAACCCAAAGCGGCACAAACTTACGGGGACATGCATACATGAATCAGCATCGAGCATGTCGGTTAGCAGCGTGTGAATCCGGGCTGTAGCACTGGGCTAACATGACTCCGGGAACCCAGGCTGTAGCAGGCTAGGCAGGACTCCGGATGTCACCGCGTGACATTTCCCTGAAGGTACAGACACATGAACGAAGTGAATCACATGCCGGCCAGTCAAGTGTTCTGGAGCAGTAGTGCTGGGCTAGTAGGACTCCAGTGAACTGGGCTGTAGCGGACTACTATGGCTCATGGAAGCACTAGACTACATTTCCCCATAAGAGAGGTTGCCAAGGATAAACAACTAGATTGTCGGATCCCACACATACCAAGCATTTCAATCATTCACACAATATGCTCGATATGTGCAAATACAACATGGCATCACAACAAAACTCTACAACTCAAAGTACTTTATTTAAAGCCTTCGGAGAGCCATACATAACATGTTCATACAGGTAGGGGTCACATGACCCGACACTCAAGTCATACAAACATACAAGCACATGCGGAAGCAAACTAGTCTGAGTACAGACACTAGAAAGAAAGAAGGCTTGACGAAGCATGTCTATCTACATAGGGCCCTCCATGGCTCGGAATCACCACCTGGGTGGCCAGTCACTCATCGACGTCGAGATCTACGTAAAACCCGTCGGAGGGGGTGGTGTTGTCATCTGAAACAGTAATTAAAGCAGCATGAGTACAAAGGTACTCAGCAAGTCTTACAACAGATCCTACTATACATGCTCATTCTCAAGAAGGTAGTGGAGTTATAGCACCAAGCCAGTTTTGACTCTTGGCTAAGCTATCCTACGAGACACCACTTGTAAATGTTTTGCGCACACGAGTCCACTAAACACCATCACTATACTCCACAGTGGATCCCCCCTCGTCATCCTACGAGAGGGCCATCCGCGGTACTCACACTTATCTTGAGTCTTTTAGTAGTAACCATTAAGTTGTCTATGAACTGTATAGGCAACCAAGTAGTCCTTTACCATGGACGCGACTATTTGAATAGATGATGTTAACCCTACAGGGGTGTACTTCTTCATACATGCTCTCACCACTTATCGCCGTTTACACAACATGTACTCGACAACCTTCAAGCGGAAGCCAAACGAGGGTGTCGGCCACGGCCTACCTAAACACTCATGTCTCTAGTCCAGGTCTATCGCCTATCCAGGTTCCATCCACAGGGAGTCCAGCCGAGGTTTCCACATACGGCCCCGAACGATGTGTACAGGGTCCCGAGACGCCAAACGGGCGCCCGGTATACCTAGCCACGGTGTATCTACCACATCATAACCCACCCCTAGGGTCAGCGCTACGCACGGCCGCCAACACATAACCTATAAACACCAGAAACTAGTTGCAACTCCTGGACAGAGGACTAGGGTGGTTAAGAAGCCGATAGGGTCAATTAAGGATCCCAATGCATGGTAGTAACTGATTCTTAAATCACACATACAGATCTCGGTGCTTAAGGACGGTTCCAATGAAACAACCCACCATGTACTCCTACATGGCCTCTCATCGATACCTTTACCAAATCATGTTCAACACATCACTCGCATTACCGACATATTCATTTCACTCTAGCCCATCACCCAGATGAACCAGACCTGACACAACTCTAAGCATAGCAGGCATAGCAAGGTAGGAACACAGACATGGCTCAATCAACTCCTACACATGCTAGTGGGTTTCATCTAGTTACTGTGGCAATGACAGGTCATGCAGAGGAAAAGGGTTCAACTACCACAGCACACAAAGTTTGAAACGTTGTTGTCTTAATGCAATAAATGAGAGCAGGAGCGAGAACATGGGATTGTATCGATATGATCAATGGGGCTGCTTGCCTGATGGAGTAGAAGTAGGGTACTGCCCTTCAGTCGGATATTCGAAGGTATCCTCGGAGGCAGAACCTACCACGAAAGACACCACAGAACACAATCATCACATGGAAATATGCAACAATATGATGCATGCTATGACATGGCAATATGGTGTGTCGTGGTTTTGTCACGGCAGATGTCCTAGAGAAAGGACTTAGTCGTGGACCCATCGCGACGGGTTAGCTTGAAGGGGTTAAAGCGGACATAAGGACGCAAGAGAGTTTATACTAGTTCGGCCCCTTCGATGAAGGTAAAAGCCTACGTCTAGTTGTGATGGAATTGATGGGGTTTCGATGACTAGGGAGCAAACAAGCTTCGCCTATGTCTCGAGTTGCTGTCTGTTGTCCTTAAATCGCCGCTGGGTCGTCCCCTTATATACACGGGTGACACCCGTCGGTTCACAGAATCCCAACACCGGTTGATATTCGTATCCGGGTTGGTCTCTCCTTATTCCTAACTTACAATACAAGCTTATATACAATTCCCGGTTTACAGCTACAAGTCTTGAACCGGCTACGGGCCTTAGGCCCTCATCTGCCTTCTTGGGCTTTATCACTCTGGAACTACTGATGAAGTTGACCCGGCCCAGATAGGCCGGTTTACGCCCAGCAGTAATATCCCCAACATTAGGCCCCAGATTGATTTGAACAGGTTCATGTCAATCCTTTATCCAAAGCTTCATCTTCTACATCTTCTGATAAATTGGTGAACCGCCATGATTTCATCTTCTCGGATTGCTGTAAACCGGAGTGACGTCACCTGTCATAACGAAGATATCCATTATGCTTCTTTGTTTAATAGATAAGCGGAAATCGAGGCAACAGCTCCGTTCCGTAGCCCCTTAATTGCCGCGCCTGACACATGCCCTTTGCCTTATAAATAGGACCGAAGGGTCATTTCCTTTTTCCCTTATTCCCCTTCTGCTTCGTCTTCCTCGCCTCGCCCGGCTTCATAGCTCCGCCGCCACCGTCGACCTCTGCCTCAACCTTGGCCGCTGCATCAACCTGGGCACACCAGAGCATCGCGGCAACCTCCGCGTCTTCCTTAGCTTCGGTAAACCTTCCATCCTTTCCCCCGCAGATCTGTTCTAGGGTTTCATGTTCTTGCAGTGTTCATCACATGTTCGTGTTCATACACTAACCCTGGATGCATCTGTGAACCCCTGCTCTGTATAACGGTAGCTGTTAGTATCCGTTTTTAGTTTCATGCCATAGACCATAGATCTCACATATGTTTCTGCCCATTGATTCAATGTTGTTCTGCCTTGAGCTTTTGAATATTTTCTTATTTTCTGAACTTGCTTCAGATCCAATGCTGTAGAGAAATCGTGTGAACTGCACACTTATCCATCCGCCATCTCAGCTGTCTCCATGCTTAGATCAGGCGGTTTAACCTTGTAGAATAAATTGCCAAACCGGTATATATCATTAGTCCCCTAGTTGAACCGCCAGATGTTGTTGTTTTATAAACTCCGTTTTAGATAGATATGTCTCCGGTTTGACATTGCGCATACCAATGTACCTTGATCAATGCATTTTTGAACCGGGATCTTCTACCTTGTAGATTTCCTCATGGCCAAGCAAGTATATGAGTGCAATTGGGTTCCTTCTCGCGTCACAGAGGCTCAACTGGACGATCTAGTCCTGATTGGCGCTTTAGGCAGCAAAGATACCATCCATTGGAGGTCTCCTGGCAAAGAATGCCCTCCCACACCTCGAGAAGGAGAGGTTGTTGTTTTCGTAGATCACTTAGCCCGGGGCTTTAAGCCGCTCGGTTCTAAATTTTACCGGGATGTTTTAGCCGATTTCTAACTCCATCCACAAGACATTGGCCCCAACTCTGTTACAAATATGTGTCACTTCCAAGTGCTCTGTGAGGTGTTCTTTCAAGAGGAGCCCATAGTGGAATTGTTCACAGACCTTTTCCATCTAAACCGCCGTACTGAGTTTACTGATGGCTCTAATACGGAGTTGGGTGGCGTGGCGATTCAGAAAAGGAAAGAGGTCACATACCCTCACGCCAAGCTGCACAGCCACCCCAAAGAGTGGAATCAGACATGGTTCTACTGCAAAGACACCTCCCCTGCTGGTGAGAATCCCTTGCCTGGCTTTCGTCCGGAGCGGCTCAGCAATACACACCCTTTTCCTCAAAGATTGACTGCCCAGGAGAGAAGCAAATATGCTCCTCAACTATCAAAGCTCAGAGCCTTTATGGCCAATGGTTTAACAGGGGTTGATCTTGCTCGCTGTTGGATATCATGGAGCATACTGCCCCTTAGTCAGCGCTCCGGTTTGATGTGCGAGTATACTGACAGTGTTGATGACCCACTGGGACATTCTAAAATCCAGCTCTCCGATGAAGAGATCACAGAGGCTGTGAATAAGATGCTGAATGAACCGGAACACGTCTGCGCTAGAACCGGCCTGCTTCCCTTCTGTTCCACCAACAAACCGCCAGCTGTAAGACTTTGATTTTTCTCTTTGCTGAATCTGTTATTGATATGTATGGTCATTGTTTAATATCAGTGTCTGTGTAATCAGGGCAATGATCCGTTTTGGAGCAAGAAATTGCCGCAGGAGAAACCGGAAAAACCAGACAAGCCAGAAAAAGCAACCCGGCAAAAGACTAAAGCTGTAAAGAAGACTGCCCACATGAAAAGAACTACTGCGTCTTCCAATCCGGCTCCTGATGATGATGTGGATAATCCGGACCTTGAGGTAGAGCTTGACTCACTTGGTTTATTTTTCATGCGTCTTATTGATGATGATATTTGTCAGGATGATGCCGAAGCCAGCCACGCGGATGCTGCAGAGGTAATTATTCTCTCTTTCGATTCAGAACCTTTGCCTTCACAAAAAATCCGTCAGGCAAACCGGAAAGTTAAATTTTCTCATCCTCTTGCTTATTTGGATCCTAAATTTCTTATGAAGACCCAACAACACGAAGCTCGTCGCACAACCCGGCACAGCGGCCAGGTAGTTACCTCCGCTGGTTTACCGAACAGTCCGATTCGGAAACGCCATTCAGAGGTCTCTAATTTGCTTGTCAGTGCTTGTCCTCAAGCGGGCTGCTTTCGTCAACCTCTTAATCCGTCTGACTCCGATTACCAGGTTAGCTCCCACTCATCTTCTGGCGAGTCATCGGCTACTCAGCTGCCACCGCTCAAAACGGTGCTTGGGTAAGCTATACTTATTGTGATATTTGCAGTACATCACCTTGGAACATATGCTGTATTTGATTTTGTTATTCTTCTCAGGGCCAAACCTAGGCCAAGCAAGAAGGCCCGCCTGGACAAATCGGCCGAAGAAGATGCCGTTCTTGAGCCAGGCAAGACACCCGATCTTGAAGCGGCTATTCCTGAGGATATTCCCAACGATCCGCTGCAGCAAGACGACGATCTTATTGCTGAAGAGAGACCTACTGATGCCTCAGGTCCTGTCAATCAGCCCACAGGCTCCATCCGGATTGAAAGCTCCACCGGTCCAGCAAAACCTACTGACAAGCCAACAGCTCCAGTGCAAACCGGCGGTACCAAGGATGATGAGGTTGTCATTACTGGCACTGGCCATACTGAGCCAAGCAATCCTGTCGCTTTGTCCAAACATTCTGCCAAGGAAGAATTTGCTTCCTTTGGCAAAGGCAAGTGGAACGCTGATCTGACGACTTACGCTGCTCTGAATGCCCAAGATATCCATTCCGGCTATCTGAACCGGTTGTATACCAGTCGCGACTATGAAGCCGGTCTGGTTAATATGATGAAAGATAAATATGAGGTAACTTCCATATGCTCCTTCCTGCTTGTATGCTTCCATTCTTGCTGACTCTCGTAGCCCCCAAGGGCCGGTTTGTAAGATTCTTTCAAACCGGGACTTACTAATATAAATCTTGATGCTTTGAAATTCGCTGATGTAGCCCCCAAGGGCCGGTTCAACTTAGCGTAGTTAAACCGGTACTTGAAGTAATTGAAATTGCCGCATCAGAATATATACGAGCAAATAGCCATTAGCCCCCAAGTGCCAAGTTGAATACCTGTATTGATCTTGGGACTTTGTAAGCAATTGATAGATGAAGATCGAATATGCATTAGCCCCCAAGTGCCAAGTGCATAACTTGTTATGTGGTTGGTACTTCAATCCTTGTACCGTTTTGTTCAAGCATATGACTGTCTGCGTGCAGGTGGAGCTGAAGATGAAAGAAAACCAAATTGCCGATCTCCAAGAAATCCTGAAAACCCAACAAGCTGAAACCTCTAAAGCAAAAGAAGAATTAACCAGCGCTTTAAGCGTCATGGAGCAGCTTAAGGAGAGCTTCAACAAGAAGTAGGCAGATTGGGCCACTGAAAAGTCCACTTTAATCAAACGAGGAGAGGATGCCGAGGCTGCACTAAAACCGGTGGCGGATGAACTAACCAGTATAAAGCGGCACGTGCATGCCATGACCACTGCTATCTTTGGTAAGCCAGTTTTAATTCTGAATTGACTCGGCCTTCTTACAGAGCTGCCGGTTTAACCCTTTATGATATTTCAGGGACACGCATTGGCCACTTGGGGTCAGATGTGCGGAAGAAATTGAAAGCCGCCTACACGTTGGTCGAACAACTGTACACTGGTGCTCAGCGAATCATCTGTACCGCATCTCACAATAAACCAGCGCCCACTTTGATTCAAGACACTCTGATGAAACTGTCGGTGCTTCTTGCCCGGGTTGAAGAGCTCAAGAAATCTGCTGCTCGAACCGGTGCGATCAATGCTTTAATCCGGGCAAAGGCCTGGGTGTCGGATTTTGATCCTGTTGAAGCGGCTCAGGGCTATCCCAGCTTAAAGGAAGACGGGTCGGAGTTTGGTGAAGCGGATCTGCGAGCCATAAACCGGGAGGTGCGTCCGCTAGCTTGTCAATTGGTTGAAGAAGCAGACTTGTCTCATTATGAGGCCCAGTATGACAATCAGAACAAACGAATAGCTGCACCAATTCATGAATCAGAAAATCTTATTCCTCCAATCCGTAAGCACACTTACGCTCCCGATATTGATCCGTCATTGCTAATCCATGATGAAGCTGTTTTTCGAGCATTAATGGGAATCGACTGGACAACTGTGGATTTCCAGCCGCTGGGTAAAGAAACTGAAGCTGACGCGGCACAGGATGACCCGCAACCATCATGCCAGGCTGGTGACCAATCTTAAACCGGAGGCCGGTCTAAAACTGCTTGTCCTTTGCGAAAAACAATGATATTATTATGGGCACCGTGCTGCCTTGTAATAAGCTAGCTGATACCTTTGATGTTTGATATGCCTTCGTGCATAATTTGTTCTTCTTGTGGTGATGAACTTTCCAAAGCACTTTCTGCAATAAAAAACTCTTCAAGTGCCACCGCGGTTGTACCGTCCGGCGGAATATGATGTCTGCATATATGAAGTCAAAACATGCAAAAAATTCATAAGTATATGACCAAATTTTTGCGATACATAATACCTGCCATCGTTGAGCATGAAGTTGGGTTGGACAATCTTGAAGCAGAGTTTTGCAAACCCACACTGTTGGAGGAGATAACAGCTCCTGTATATATATGACATTGGTTTACCATGTAAACCGTGCCGAGTTATAATAAACACCGTGTTACTCCATAAGAGGATGTTAACAACAAGGATCAAACCGGGCAAATAGTCTCTGGATTGATGTGAACTGTGTTCCGTCAATTGATTGGTTAAAAACTATGTCGGTTTAAAAAACGCAATAAAAAGCAAAAACCCCCTTCAAAGAAAAGTGTAAAGAAAATGCAATGACAAAACCGTTGCAAAAAAAGGTTTATTTGAGCTGATCAGATGGTGTTACCATAGCCAAACACGACCAAGCTCCCGTTAGGTGTAACTATGGTTCTAGTCAGCCAGGTCCCCAAATGAAACCGTGGCATTTATGCCGATCAAGTGGCATGGTCATGGTTCGGGTTCGACGAAGCCCCCAAGTGATTCTGTGGCCTTAGGCTGATCAAGAGGCATGACTGGTTCAGGCATGACCAAGTCCCCAAGTGATCTGGTGGATCTCGCCTATCAAGAGGTATGGTATTGGTTTGGACACGACCAAACCCCCAAGTGATATAACATGATGCTTTTAAAAAGCGAACTCAAGGGGTAAACCGGAGGCCGCTTTAGAGCAACTCCGTATAACCTCACATGATGTAAAAGAACAGATACCCCGCTTTACCTGAGGTTCCGGTTTATTATATTTAATCATAATATATACATTGTCGTAATATGTACATAAGTATAGCCAATGGCTCAGGTATAGTAAGGCCGAAGATGAGCTATGTTCCACGGCCTGTTGGTCTCCTCCTCTGATGTGCGTGAGTCTTTATGCTCTCGAATATCGATCAGATAGTACAACCCGTTGCGCAGATTCTTGCTGACCACGAAAGGCCCCTCCCAAGGTGGGGATAGCTTATGCATATCAGTCTGATCTTGGATGAGCCGAAGCACCAAATCTCCTTCCTGAAAGGTTCTGGTTCTGACTCGGCGACTGTGATAACGACGGAGATCCTGTTGGTAAATCGCCAATCGGGCGGCTGCTATGTCACGCTCTTCATGCAACCAGTCCAAAGCATCTTGCCGTGCTGTCTCGTTGTCCGCTTCAATATAAGCCGTCACACGAGGTGAATCATCACGGATATCACTGGGGAGAACCGCCTCCAGTCCATAAACCATGAAGAACGGTGTGTATCCTATTGATCTGTTGGGTGTTGTATTGATGCTCCATAACACAGATGGTAATTCTTCTACCCAACAACCCGGCGTTCTCTGCAAAGGAACCATGAGCCGGGGCTTGATGCCTCTCAAGATCTCTTGATTAGCTCTTTCTGCTTGACCATTGGACTGTGGGTGTGCCACTGATGAAACGTCGAGCCGGATGTGCTCCCGTTCGCAGAACTCCTTCATGGCACCTTTGGACAAATTGGTACCATTATCTGTGATGATACTGTGTGGAAAACCAAACTGGAAAATTACTTTTTTGATGAACTGAACCGCCGTGGCCGCATCACACTTGCTAACAGGTTCTGCCTCCACCCATTTTGTAAACTTGTCAACCGCCACCAAGAGGTGGGTCTTCTTATCTTTGGACCTTTTGAAAGGCCCAACCATATCCAGCCCCCAAGTCACAAACGGCCAAGTAATTGGGATCATTCTCAACTCTTGTGCCAGTACATGAGCACGTCTTGAAAATCTTTGGCAACCATCACATCGTCTGACCAGATACTCCGCATCAGCATGAGCAGTTAACCAATGGAAACCATGGCAAAACGCTTTAGCCACCAGAGACTTTGAACCGGCATGGTGACCAGAATCTCCTTCGTGGATCTCACGCAAAATTTCACGGCCTTCTTCAGGGGACACACAGCGTTGAAATGCTCCTGACACACTGCAATGATGCAACTCGCCGTTGATAATAGCCATGGACTTGGATCGCCAGATTATCTGTCGGGCCAGAGTCTCATCCTCTGGTAACTCGTCCCGGTTCTTGTACGCCAGGTAAGGAAGCGTCCAATCCGGAATAACATGAACAGCTGCCACCAATTGAACCTCCGGACCAGGAATAGCCAAATCCGCTTCACCAGGGATCTTAACCGACGGGTTGTGCAGCACATCCAGAAAAACATTGGGCGGGACCGGTTTGCGCTAAGAGCCCAGCCGGCTTAAGGCGTCCGCCACTTCATTTTTCCGCCGGTCCACGTGGTCCACCTGATAGCCTTTGAAATGACCTGCAACAATATCCACCTCACGACGATATGCTGCCATGAGTGGGTCCTTGGAGTCCCAAGTGCCAGACACTTGCTGAGCCACAAGGTCTGAGTCACCGAAGCACTTAACTCGACTTAGATTCATCTCCTTAGCCATCCGGAGACAATGGAGCAAGGCTTCATACTGAGCTGCATTGTTAGTACAAGGGAACATTAAGCGGAGAACATAACAAAACTTATCACCTCGCGGGGAAGTTAATACGACTCCAGCCCCCGAGCCTTCCAATTGCCTGGATCCGTCAAAATGAATGGTCCAATATGTGTGATCCGGCTTTTCTTCAGGTGCTTGCATTTCCGTCCAATCATTGATGAAATCAACAAGTGCTTGAGACTTAACCGCCGTCCGAGGCACATACTTCAAACTGTGCGGCCCAAGCTCTATAGCCCACTTGGCAATCCGGCCAGTCGCTTCCCGGTTCTGGATGATATCCCCCAAAGGAGCAGAACTAACCACCGTAATTGGGTGCCCTTGGAAGTATTGTTTAAGCTTCCGGCTTGCCATAAAAACTCCATACACCAGCTTCTGTCAATGCGGATACCTTTGCTCGGACTCAATTAGTACCTTGCTGATACAATAGACCGGACGTTGAACCGGATACTCCTTACATGCCTCCTTTCGCTCCACCACAATAGCCACGCTGACCGCCCGAGCATTGGCAGCAACATATAGTAGTAATGGCTCCCTGTCAATGGGAGCGGCGAGCACAGGCGGATTGGCCAATTGTCGCTTTAAGTCCTCAAACGCTTCATCAGCGGCGGAACTCCAAACAAACTGATCCGTCTTTCTCAACATCTGATACAAAGGGATTGCCTTTTCACCAAGACGACTGATAAACCGGCTTAACGCTGCAATCCGGCCGGCCAGTCGTTGAACATCATTGATACACTTTGGTTTAGCCAGGGAGGTGATGGCCGTGATCTTCTCCGGATTAGCCTCAATTCCCCTGTTGGACACCAGAAAACCCAATAGCTTGCCCGCCGGTACACCAAAGACACACTTGTCCGGATTAAGCATCATCTTGTATGTCCTCAGGTTATCAAAGGTTTCCTTCAAATCATCAATCAAAGTCTCCTTCTCCCTGGACTTAACCACGATATCATCCACGTAAGCATGCACATTACGGCCAATCTGCTTGTGAAGACAATTTTGTACACACCATTGATAAGTTGCCTGGGCACTCTTGAGCCCGAAAGGCATAGACACATAGCAGAAGGCTCCAAAGGGAGTTATAAATGTCGTCTTCTCCTGGTCCTTAACTGCCATTTTGATCTGATGATAGCCAGAATATGCATCCAAAAAACTTAAACGCTCGCAACTCGCCGTAGCATCAATAATTTGATCAATACGGGGGAGGGCAAAAGGATCTGCTGGACAAGCTTTATTAAGATCTGTGTAATCCACACACATGCGCCAGGTACCTTTTTTCTTGAGGACCAGCACCGGATTGGCCAACCACTCAGGGTGAAGAACTTCAACAATAAAGCCAGCTGCTAAGAGCCTGGCTACCTCTTCTCCAATCGCCTTGCGTCTTTCTTCGTTAAACCGGCGAAGGAACTATTTCACCGGTTTATATTTAGGATCCACATTAAGGGTGTGCTCAGCGAGTTGGCTCGGTACACCTGGCATGTCAGAGGGCTTCCATGCGAAAATGTCCCGATTCTCACGGATGAACTCGATGAGCGTGCTTTCCTATTTCAGATCCAAGTTGGCACTGATGCTGAACTGCTTGGACGAATCGCCAGGTACGAAGTCAACAAGCTTAGTTTCTGCTGCCGATTTGAACTTCAGGGCCGGATCATGCTCCGTGGTTGGCTTCTTTAACGGAGTCATGTCTGCCGGATCAACATTGTCTTTATAATACTTCAACTCCTCGGTGGCACAGACCGACTCTGCATAGGCCGCATCTCCTTCCTCGCACTCCAAAGCGATCTTGCGACTTTTGTGAACCGTTATTGTCCCCTTGTGACCCGGCATCTTGAGCTGCAAATATACATAACAGGGCCGTGCCATAAACTTAGCGTTGGCCGGTCGCCCAAACAGGGCGTGATATGGACTTTGGATTTTCACCACTTCAAACGTCAATGTCTCCGACCTGGAATCATGATCATCCCCAAAGGCCACTTCCAGAGCTATCTTACCAACGGGATATGCTGATCGGCCAGGCACTACACCGTGGAATACTGTATTAGACGGTTTGAGATTCTTATCTGTTAGTCCCATACGACGGAAGGTCTCATAGTACAGGATGTTAATGCTGCTCCCTCCATCCATGAGCACCTTGGTGAACTTGTAACCTCCCACCTGAGGCGCCACCACCAGAGCCAACTGACCCGGATTATCGACCTGGGGAGGGTGATCCTCTCTGCTCCATATGATTGGCTGTTCAGACCAACGTAGATAACGGGGTACAGCCGGTTCAACAGAGTTGACAGCCCTCCTCTGAACCTTCCGGTCTCACTTGTCCAAGCTAGTGGTGAAGACATGGTACTGCCCACTACTCAAGTGCTTTGGGTTGCTCTGGTAACCTGACTATTGCTGCTGTTGGTTGTAACCAACCTGGTTGTTCTGACTATTTTGACCATTGCGTCCGGCCGGATTACCATTAAATCCTAAACCGGAACTTCCTCCACCGTAACCTGGCCCGGATCCTGAGCCACCGCCAGATTCGTGATCATACTGGAAATTATTAGAATTCTTGAACTCCTGCATAATAAAGCAATCCTTCCAAAGGTGGTTTGCTGGCGCCTCCTTCGTCCCATGTCTTGGACAGGCCTGGCTTAGCAGATAGTTTAGGCGGTCTGGGTTAGGGTTGGGCGCCCCATTACGGTTTTTCGGTCTACCCTTGCGTCCCTGGCCATTGTCCTGTACGTTGGTATTAGCCACAAAGTCCATGCTAACATCCGCTTTACGCTTGCCTCCACCACCATTGCCTGCCCAGTGATGGTGCTGACCTTTGGAGTTGCTGTTCCTCTTTCCCTTCCCTGTCTTGTCATCATCAGACTCGGGGTCCTTGGTACTATGAGAATCAGCATATTTCACCAAAGCGGCCATGAGGGTCCCCATGTCTGTGCAATGACGCTTCATCCGTCCCAACTTCAGCTTCAGGGGCCCAAACCGGCAGTTGCCTTCTAGGGTTAATACTGCGGTGTCAGCGTTGATGCGATCTGAGGAGTGCAACACTTGTGAAACCCGGCGCACCCAATGAGTCGTTGATTCTCCTTCCTCCTGGACGCATGCAGCTAAGTCCACTATCGACATAGGCTGTTTACAGGTATCCTTGAAATTGCTGATAAACGGGGCTCGTAATTGGGCCCATGAACTGATAGAATTAGCCGGCAAGCTTTTTAACCAAGTACGGGCCGTTCCTTCAAGCATCATGGTGAAGTATTTCGCACATGCCACGTCATCCACATCAAGCATCTCCATGGCCATCTCATAGCTCTCCACCCATGTCTCTGGAGGTTGATCTGCCGTGTAATTTGGTACCTTGCGCGGGCCTTTGAAATCCTTGGGCAGGAGCACGTTGCGTAAAGCAGGGATAAGGCAAGGCACCCCCAAAGAACTAGAAGTAACACCAGGTTCAATCGAGATGGTTGGACGAACCGGCGTGAGCTGTCGATCCTGATGCTGTGCGGCCAACTCGGCCTCCCTGCGCGCGCGAGCCCGGTCCACCACTTCCTGAGCGTTATCAGCACCACCTGTCGGGTTGTCACCACGGGGTGCTCCACATTGTTCGTTACTTGACACTGCCGGTTCATCCATATGTCTGCTATAGGCTCCGGCTTGGACGGGGGCTCGAGTGGATCCGGTCGCGGCTGTATGAGTATGCTTCCTGTTGGACCAAAGCTGTCCTCAGAAGCTCCTTGACTCGTCGCGTCTCTACCGCCTGCAGTGAATCACCTTCAATTGGAATGGCCTCCAGCCGTGCAGCAGCGGCAACGAGATTGTCCATCGGGTTGTAGTGACCCGGAGGTGTTAAAACAGCCTGAGGTATAACGGCGTTTTGACGAGGCAGGTCCATCTGACGAGGCTGAACCGGTGCACCGGTCCCAGGGGCTTCTGCCCGGTTTCCCTCCAGCGGATTGCCGGTTCTTCCCCCTGGAGTGTTGAAAAGGTCTCTGGCCTCGAAAACCGGAGGTAAACGGGATCGGTGCTTCCTCCTCATGACTTCATGCGACGCGCTCTGGTCCAACATGAGCCTGTAGGCTTGTGCGTCTAAAGTGGCCCGCTCGGCGGCCATCCTGGTGTCCTCAGCTGCCAGATCTGCCTTGGCCTGGGTGATCTGTTCCTTCACTTTTGCAATCTTGGCGTTGTGAACGCCCCGATCCGCCGGATTAGCCTCCGCCATCAGCGCAGCCAATGCATCAAACAGTTCTGATAGAACTTGAGCCGGCGGGCGCACAGGGCCTCCTGCCTCGGCAGCCGTCGCTGCTGCTGAACCGGAGGCTGTTGCCGCAGCGGTCGAAGAATGAAGCGCTGCTTGTGTGCCAGTCATGAATATTCCAACCCGGTTGGGTAGATCAGAGGGGTCCGGAATACTGTCGCCATCGGAACAACCCCCAATCCGGCCGTCTTGTAGCTGATAAAAAGATTCGGTCTCTCCGGTCGATGACCCGTCATCGGAACAAACGATGGCATCGCCGCGAGATTCCGATCCATCCTCATAACTTCCTCCATGGATGACTCCCATGAAGGCACGCTTCACGGCCGGTTTAACCCGGGCGGATCGCGCACGCTGAGCCGTCTCGATGAGGTCGGTGCAGATGTCCGGCTCAGGGCCCGGTTCATCGATCTTGCCAATGAAAACGTGAATGCCTCCAAAGGGGACCCGGTACCCGTACTCAATTGAGCCGGCCTCGGGGCCCCAGCCTGCGTCGTTGATGTAGAGCTTGCCGCGACGACTCTTAGTCATCCGGCCTACAGCGTAGCCCTCAAGTCCTTCAAAGCGGCCTCCAAGAACCAAAAACCATCGTGCGATAGCCCCACGGTGGGCGCAAACTGCCGTGGTTTTGTCACGGAAGATGTCCTAGAGAAAGGACTTAGTCGTGGAGCCATCGCGACGGGTTAGCTTGAAGGGGTTAAAGCGGACACAAGGACGCAAGAGAGTTTATACTAGTTCAGCCCCTTCGATGAAGGTAAAAGCCTACGTCTAGTTGTGACGGAATTGATGGGGTTTCGATGACTAGGGAGCAAACAAGCTTCGCCTATGTCTCGAGTTGTTGTCTGTTGTCCTTAAACCGCCGCCCGGTCGTCCCCTTATATACATGGGTGACACCCGTCGGTTCACAGAGTCCCAACACCGGTCGATATTCGTATCCGGGTTGGTCTCTCCTTATTCCTAACTTACAATACAAGCTTATATACAATTCCCGGTTTACAGCTACAAGTCTTGAACGGGCTACGGGCCTTAGGCTCTCATCTGCCTTCTTGGGCTTTATCACTCTGGAACTACTGATGAAGTTGACCCGACCCAGATAGGCCGGTTTACGCCCAGCAGTAATATCCCCAACATAGTGTGTCTTGGCTAATGCATTGTAAAACATGTTGGTTTGAGTCTATTTGAATCAAAGATTCAAATGGAAGCTCATGTTATTAAGTCATATAAGTGCATTAGCTTGTTTCACTTAAACAGCAAGGTTAAAGTGTTCTGTCATGCATGAAACCATTGCAGGTGGAAAGATTGAATTTTTCTGATTAAATTTCATATATAAACCTTTGCATTTGGAGTTACAGATTAATTGCTATGAATTTTTGAAGTTTGTAGTATTTTCTAGAATTTCCTGTAAAAAATAAATACAGAAAAAACTTATTGCGTCAGCCGTGCATCAGGGTGACGTCAGCAAGTCAAAGGCGCTAGCCCAGGTCAAACCTGACCAGTGGGTCCCGTCTATCAGTGTAACAACTAACTAACAGAGTTAGTTAGTGTTACGTTAGCACTAATCTAGGTTAATTAGGGCCTGGGCCCACATGTAAGTGAGTCAACCCATTAACTAAATTAATTAGTGTTAACTAATGTAACACTAAACTAAACAGGGGCATGGCCCACACGTTAGTGACCCTGGTGGGGGGGTCAAACTGGGCCCAACCGAGGTCAAACTGGGTCAGCTGAGTCAAACTTGCCGACGTTTAGCCAGACGCGGTGGGGCAGTGCGGGTTTTGCACTCCGATGACCAAATGGACGGCGGAGACCTCCTATGCGTAGCTGGGAGCAAGCCGCATCGAGTGGTGGTAGCGGGTGGAGCTGGGGTGGCCGGAAACGTCGCCGGCGACGAGCGTTGCGGCTGCCAGAGATTGGGCGAGGTCGAACTAGTCGCTAGGAGGCATGGCGAGGAGCGTGTGGGGGTGTTATGGGCTCCTGCGAGTGTGGTGAAGATGATGACGTGCTCGGTTGCGAGCCAACGTGGCTGTGGCCACGACGGCGACGTGCGGTGGCGGCGGCGGGTGCGGCCGAGCTTGGTGCGGTCGCTACGGTGCTCGAGAAGGCAAACGGAGAGGATGAGGAGGTAACTGAGCTCACGACGATCACGGCAGAGCAGACGGCGAGGTCGGGGATGAGCTAGTGCGGTGGTGACGGTGAAGGGGATCTTCGGCGACGGCGAGGTCGGGCAAGGCTATTGCGGTGGCTCCAGGGCAGGTGAGCGCTCGGGGCTCGGTCTGCTCGACGGAGAGGAGGACCGCGAAGCTCTTGGACACGGCAGTGCGGCGCGGGGACGACGATGGACGCAAGAACTACGGCGGCGCGGGCGAGGCAGCATCGGCCATGGCGAGGAGAGGGCGAGGGAGAGAGACAGAGGAGTGAGCGAGGTGTCTGCGAGATTGAGGCGGCGACGTGGAGCTCGCCCAGGTGTCCAGGGGCGAGGCGGCAAGAAGGTGGCGCGGTGGTGAGCTCTCGCACGCCGGCGTCACCTCCTGCCTGCCTGCCTGGCGGGAGGAAGCAGCTAGCTGGCACGGGCCAGCACAGTGCTGGGCCGCCAGGTGGGCCGGTTGGTGGGTTGCGGCCAGGTAAGTAGTTTTCCTTTATTTTCTGTTTTCTTTTATTTCTGTAAGTTTGTGGCATTTCTAAAAAATACCTAGGCATTTCCAAAATTCACCAAAATGCACATGCTCACTGTATGGAACATATCCAACATGGAACATTTCAGTTTAGGATTATTTGGACATTTAAAACATTTACTAGCATTTAAATGCCCAAATGCAAGTTACATATGATTTAATTCAATGATCTTGTGATGACCTAGAAAAATTTGAACCCATTTTGTCAGAGGTTCTAACCCAAGGCAAAAAGGGTGGGCTTTTTAGAAAGGCATTACGGGTTCATTGAAAAAGATTTTAGTAAACCCTAGTTGTTTTCAGGGGGGTGCTGGGGGTTCTGTCATCCCCATTTCAAGTTTTTGGAAAAGTAAACATGATGCAACACTCTAATGCATGAACTAGCTAGGATGTGACAACTTTCCATCGTTCCGTTATTATGACACGCTTCATCATTGTCATATTTCTTGCATGATCATGTAGTTGACATCGTATTTGTGGCAAAGCCACCATTCATAATTCTTCATACATGTCACTCATGCATCATTGCACATCCCGGTACACCACCGGAGGCATTCACATAGAGTCATATTTTGTTCTAAGTATTGAATTGTAATTCTTGAGTTGTAAGTAAATAAAGTGTGATGATCATCATTATTAGAGCATTGTCCCAAGTGACGAAAGGATGATGGAGACTATGATTCCCCCACAAGTCGGGATGAGACTCCGGACGAAAAAAAAGAAAAAAAAGAAAAACAGGAGAAAGGCCATAAAAAAGGAAGGCCCAAAAAAAAGAAAGAAAAAGAGAGAAGGGACAATGTTACTATCCTTTTTCCACACTTGTGCTTCAAAGTAGCACCATGTTCTTCATATAGAGAGTCTCCTATGATATCATTTTCTTATACTAGTGGGAATTTTTCATTATAGAACTTGGCTTGTATATTCCAATGGTGGGCTTCCTCAAAATGCCCTAGGTCTTCGTGAGCAAGCAAGTTGGATGCACACCCCCTTAGTTTCTTTTGTTGAGCTTTCATATACTTATAGCTCTAGTGCATCCGTTGCATGGCAATCCCTACTCACTCACATTGATATCTATTAATGGGCATCTCCATAGCCCGTTGATACGCCTAGTTGATGTGATACTATCTTCTCCCTTTTTTTGTCTTCTCCACAACCACCATTCTATTCCACCATAGTGCTATATCCATGGCTCACTCTCATATATTGCGTGAAGATTGAAAAGGTTTGAGAACACCAAACGTATGAAACAGCTTGGCTTGTCATTGGGTTTGTGCATGATTTAAATATTTTGTGTGGTGAAGATAGAGCATAGCCAGACTATATGATTTTGTAGGGATAACTTTCTTTGGCCATGTTATTTTGAGAAGACATGATTTCTTAGTTAGTATTCTTGAAGTATTATTATTTTTATGTCAATATTAAACTTTTATCTTGAATCTTTCGGATCTGAACATTCATGCCACAATAAAAGAAAAATTACATTGAGAAATATGTTAGGAAGCATTCCACATCAAAAATTCTTCTTTTATCATTTACCTACTCGAGGACGAGCAGGAATTAAGCTTGGGGATGCTTGATACGTCTCCAACGTATCTATAATTTTTGATTGCTCCATGCTATTATATTATCTAGTTTGGATGTTAATGGGCTTTATTTTACACTTTTATATCATTTTTGGGACTAACCTACTAACCGGAGGCCCAGCCCAGATTGTTGTTTTTTGGCCTATTTTAGGGTTTCCAAGAAAAGGAATATCAAATGGAGTCCAAACGGAATGAAACCTTCGGGAACGTGATTTTCTCAACAAACATGATCCAAGAGACTTGGAGTGGCCGTCAAGAAACAAGGGAGGAAGGCACGAGGCAGGGGCGCGCCCTCCAGCCTCGTGGGCCCTCCGTTGCTCCACCAACGTACTTCTTCCTCCTATATATTGTTGGGGAACGTAGTAATTTCAAAAATTTCCTACGCACATGCAAGATCATGGTGATGCATAGCAACGAGAGGGGAGAGTGTTGTCCACGTACCCTCATAGACCGTAAGCGGAAGCGTTAGCACAACGCGGTTGATGTAGTCGTACGTCTTCATGATCCGACCGATCAAGTAACGAACGTACGGCACCTCCGAGTTCAGCACACGTTCAACCCGATGACGTCCCTCGAACTCCGATTCAGCCGAGTGTTGAGGGAGAGTTTCGTCAGCATGACGGCGTGGTGACGATGTTGATGTTCTACCGACGCAGGGCTTCGCCTAAGCACCGCTACAGTATTATCGAGTTGGACTATGGTGGAGGGGGGCACCGCACACGGCTAAGAGACGATCAACTTGATCAACTTGTGTGTCTAGAGGTGCCCCCCTGCCCCTGTATATAAAGGAGCAAGGGGAGAGGTGGCCAGCCTAGGAGGAGGGCGCGCCAAGGGGGAGTCCTACTCCCACCGGGAGTAGGACTCCTCCTTCCCTTGTTGGAGTAGGAGAGAAGGAAAGAGGGGGAGAGGAACAAGGAAAAGTGGGCTGCACCCCTTGTACAATTCGGACCAGAGGAGGGGGGTGCACGCCTCCTTCCTTTTGGCCTCTCTCCTCTATTCTCGTATGGCCCAATAAAGCCCATATACTCCCCGGCGAATTTCCGTAACTCTCCGGTACTCCGAAAAATACCCGAATCACTCGGAACCTTTCCGAAGTCCGAATATAGTCGTCCAATATATCGATCTTTACATCTCGACCATTTCGAGACTCCTCGTCACGTCACCGATCTCATCCGGGACTCCGACCTCCTTCGTTACATCAAAACATATAAACTCATAATATAACTGTCATCGTAGCGTTAAGCGTGCGGACCCTACGGGTTCGAGAACTATGTAGACATGACCGAGACACGTCTCCGGTCAATAACCAATAGCGGAACCTGGATGTGCATATTGGCTCCTACATATTCTACGAAGATCTTTATCGGTCAGACCGCATAACAACATACGTTGTTCCCTTTGTCATCGGTATGTTACTTTCCCGAGATTCCATCGTCGGCATCTCAATACCTAGTTCAATCTTGTTACCGGCAAGTCTCTTTACTCGTTCCATAATACATCATCCTGCAACTAACTTATTACTTGCAATGCTTGCAAGGCTTAGGTGATGTGCATTACCGAGAGGGCCCAGAGATACCTCTCCGACAATCGGAGTGACAAATCCTAATCTCGAAATACGCCAACCCAACAAGTACCTTCGGAGACACCTGTAGAGCACCTTTACAATCACCCAGTTACGTTGTGACGTTTGGTAGCACACAAAGTGTTCCTCCGGTAAACGGGAGTTGCATAATCTCATAGTCATAGGAACATGTATAAGTCATGAAGAAAGCAATAGCAATAAACTAAACGATCAAGTGCTATGCTAACGGAATGGGTCAAGTCAATCACATCATTCTCCTAATGATGTGATCCCGTTAATCAAATGACAACTCATGTCTATGGTTAGGAAACATAACCATCTTTGTTCAACGAGCTAGTCAACTAGAGGCATACTAGTGACACTCTGTTTGTCTATGTATTCACAGATGTATTATGTTTCCGGTTAATACAATTCTAGCATGAATAATAAACATTTATCATGATATAAGGAAATAAATAATAACTTTATCATTGCCTCTAGGGCATATTTCCTTCAGTCTCCCACTTGCACTAGAGTCAATAATCTAGTTCACATCACCATGTGATTTAATACCAATAGTTCACATCACCATGTGATTAACACCCATAGTTCACATTGACATGTGACCAACACCCAAAGGGTTACTAGAGTCAATAATCTAGTTCACATCGCTATGTGATTAACACCCAAAGAGTACTAAGGTGTGATCATGTTTTGCTTGTGAGAGAAGTTTAGTCAACGGGTCTGCCATAATCAGATCCGTACGTATTTTGCAAATTTCTATGTCAACAATGCTCTGCACGGTGCTACACTAGCTAATTGCTCCCACTTTCAATATGTATCCAGATTGAGACTTAGAGTCATCTGGATCAGTGTCAAAACTTGCATCGATTTAACCCTTTACGACGAACCTTTTGTCACCTCCATAATCGAGAAACATATCCTTATTCCACTAAGGATAATTTTGACCAATGTCCAGTGATCTACTCCTAGATCACTATTGTACTCCCTTGCCAAACTCAGGGCAGGGTATACAATAGGTCTGGTACACAGCATGGCATACTTTATAGAACCTATGGCTGAGGCATAGGGAATGACTTTCATTCTCTCTCTATCTTTTGCCGTGGTCGGGTTTTGAGTCTTACTCAACTTCACACCTTTGCAACACAGGCAAGAACTCCTTCTTTGACTGTTCCATTTTGAACTACTTCAAAATCTTGTCAAGGTATGTACTCATTGAAAAACTTATCAAGCATCTTGATCTATCTCTATAGATCTTGATGCTCAATATGTAAGTAGCTTCACCGGGGTCTTTCTTTGAGAAACTCCTTTCAAACATTCCTTTATGCTTTGCAGAATAAATCTACATTATCTCCGATCAACAATATGTCATACACATATACTTATCAGAAATGTTGTAGTGCTCCCACTCACTTTCTTGTAAATACAGGCTTCACCGCAAGTCTGTATAAAACTATATGCTTTGATCAACTTATCAAAGCGTATATTCCAACTCCGAGATGCTTGCACCAGTCCATAGATGGATCGCTGGAGCTTGCATATTTTGTTAGTACCTTTAGGATTGACAAAACCTTCTGGTTGCATCATATACAACTCTTCTTTAATAAATCCATTAAGGAATGCAGTTTTGCTTATCCATTTCCCAGATTTCATAAAATGTGGCAATTGCTAACATGATTCGGACAGACTTAAGCATAGATACGAGTGAGAAACTCTCATCGTAGTCAACACCTTGAACTTGTCGAAAACCTTTTTGCGACAATCTTAGCTTTGTAGGTAGTAACACTACTATAAGTGTATGTCTTCCTCTTGAAGATCCATTTAATCTCAATGGCTCGCCAATCATTGGGCAAGTCAATCAAAGTCCATACTTTGTTCTCATACATGGATCTCATCTCAAATTTCATGTCCTCAAGCCATTTCGTGGAATCTGGGCTCATCATCACTTCCTCATAGTTCGTAGGTTCGTCATGGTCAAGTAACATGACCTCCAGAACAGGATTACTGTACCACTCTGGTGCGGATCTCACTCTGGTTTACCTACGAGGTTCGGTAGTAACTTGATCTAAAGTTACATGACCATCATCATTAGCTTCCTCACTAATTGGTGTAGGAGTCACAGAAACAGATTTCTGTGATGAACTACTTTCCAATTAGGGAGCAGGTACAGTTACCTCATCAAGTTCTACTTTCCTCCCACTCACTTCTTTCAAGAGAAACTCCTTCTCTAGAAAGGATCCATTCTCAGCAACAAATATCTTGCCTTCGGATCACTGATAGAAGGTGTACCCAACAGTTACTTTTGGGTATCCTACGAAGACGCACTTCTCCGATTTGGATTTGAGCTTATCAAGATGAAACTTTTTCACATAAGCATCGCAACCCCAAACTTTAAGAAGCGACAGCTTAGGTTTCTTGCTAAACCACAGTTCTTACGGTGTCGTCTCAACGGATTTAGATGGTGCCCTTTTTAATGTGAATGCATCTGTCTCTAATGCATAACCCCAAACCAATAGTGGTAAATCGGTAAGAGACATCATAGATTGTACTATATCAAATAAAGTATGGTTATGACGTTCGAACACACCATTACGCTGTGGTGTTCCAGGTGTCATGAGTTTTGTGAAACTATTCCACATTGTTTTAATTAAAGGCCAAACTCGTAACTCAAATATTCGCCTCTGCGATCAGATCGTAGAAACTTTATTTTCTTGTTACGATGATACTTCACTCTGGAATTCTTTGAACTTTTCAAATGTTTCAGACTTACGTTTCTTCAAGTAGATATACCCATATCTACTCAAATCATCTGTGAAGGTCAGAAAAATAACGATACCCGCCGTGAGCCTCAACACTCATCGGACCTCATACATCAGTATGTATTATATCCAATTAGTCAGTTGCTCGCTCCATTGTTCTAGAGAACGGAGTCTTAGTCATCTTTGCCCATGAGGCATGGTTCGCAAGCATCAACTGGTTCATAATCAAGTGATTCCAAAAGCCCATCAGCATGGATTTTCTTCATGCGCTTTACACCAATATGACCTAAATGGCAGTGCCACAAATAAGTTGCACTATCATTATTAACTTTGCATCTTTTGGTTCAATATTATGAATATGTGTATCACTACGATCGAGATCCAACGAACCATTTTCATTGGGTGTGTAACCATATAAGGTTTTATTCATGTAAACAGAACAACAATTTATTCTCTTACTTAAATGAATAACCGTATTGCAATAAACATGATCAAATCATATTCATGCTCAACGCAAACACCAAATAACACTTATTTAGGTTCAACACTAATCCCGAAAGTATAGGGAGTGTGCAATGATGATCATATCAATCTTGGAACCACTTCCAACATACATCGTCACTTCACCCTTAACTAGTCTCTGTTCATTCTGCAACTCCCGTTTCGAGTTACTACTCTTAGCAACTGAACCAGTATCAAATACCGAGGGGTTGCTACGAACACTAGTAAAATACACATCAATAATCTGTATATCAAATATACCTTTGTTCCCTTTGCCATCCTTCTTATCCGCCAAATACTTGGGGCAGTTCCGCTTCTATTGACCAATCCCTTTGCAGTAGAAGCACTTAGTCTCAGGCTTAGGACCAGACTTGGGCTTCTTCACTTGAGAAGCAACTTGCTTGCCGTTCTTCTTGAAGTTCCCCTTCTTCCCTTTGCCCTTTTCTTGAAACTAGTGGTCTTGTCTACCATCAACACTTGATATTTTTCTTGATTTCTACCTTCGTTGATTTCAGCATTACGAAGAGCTTGGGAATCGTTTCTGTTGTCCCTTGCATATCATAGTTCATCATGAAGTTCTACTAACTTGGTGATGGTGACTAGAGAATTCTGTCAATTACTATCTTATCTGGAAGATTAACTCCCACTTGATTCAAGCGATTGTAATACCCAGACAATCTGAGCACATGCTCAATGCTTGAGCTATTCTCCTCCATCTTTTAGCTATAGAACTTGTTGGAGACTTCATATCTCTCAACTCGGGTTTTTACTTGAAATATTAACTTCAACTCCTGGAACATCTCATATGTTCCATGACGTTCAAAACGTCTTTGAAGTCCCGATTCTAAGCCATTAAGCATGGTGCACTAAACTATCAAGTAGTCATCATATTGAGCTAGCCAAATGTTCAGAACGTCTACATCTGCTCGTGTGCAGCAATGAGGATAATCCTCAGATCACGGATCCAATCCGCATCATTGCTACTAACATTTTTCAACTTAGTTTTCTCTAGGAACATATAAAAACTAAACAGGGAGCAACATCGCGAGCTATTGATCTACAACATAGATATGCTAATACTACCAGGAATAAGTTCATGATAAACTAAAGTTCAATTAATCATATTACTTAAGAACTCCCACTTGGATAGACATCCCTCTAATCATCTAAGTGATCACGTGATCCAAATCAACTAAACCATAACCGATCATCACGTGAAATGGAGTAGTTTTCAATGGTGAACATCACTATGTTGATCATATCTACTATATGATTCACGCTCGACCTTTCGGTCTCAGTGTTCCGAGGCCATATCTGCATATGCTAGGCTCGTCAAGTTTAACCTTAGTATTCTGCGTGTGCAAAACTCAAACTGCTTGCACCCGTGTAGATGGACGTAGAGCTTATCACACCCGATCATCACGTGGTGTCTGGGCACGACGAACTTTGGCAACGTGCATACTCAGGGAGAACACTTTTATCTTGAAATTTAGTGAGAGATCATCTTATAATGCTACCGTCAATAACTAAGCAAAGTAAGATGTATAAAAGATAAACATCACATGCAATCAAAAATGTGACATGATATGGCCATCATCATCTTGTGCCTTTGATCTCTATCTCCAAAGCATCGTCATGATCTCCATCGTCACCGGCATGACACCATGATCTCCATCATCTTGATCTATATCAATGTGTCGTCACATGGTGGTCTCGCCAACCATTGCTCTTGCAACTATTTCTATCGCATAGCGATAAAGTAAAACAATTATTTGGCACTTGCATCTTATGCAATAAAGAGACAACCATAAGGCTTCTGCCAATTGCCGATAACTTCAACAAAACATGATCATCTCATACAACAACTTATATCTCATCACGTCTTGACCATATCACATCACAACATGCCCTGCAAGAACAAGTTAGACGTCCTCTACTTTGTTGTTGCAAGTTTTACGTGGCTGCTACGGGCTTAGCAAGAACCGTTCTTACCTACGCATCAAAACCACAACGATAGTTTGTCAAGTTGGTGCTGTTTTAACCTTCGCAAGGACCGGGCGTAGCCACACTCGATTCAACTAAAGTTGGAGAAACTGACACCCCGCCAACCACCTGTGTGCAAAGCACGTCGGTAGAACCAGTCTCGCGTAAGCGTACGCGTAATGTCGGTCCGGGCCGCTTCATCCAACAATACCGCCGAACCAAAGTATGACATGCTGGTAAGCAGTATGACTTATATCGCCCACAACTCACTTGTGTTCTACTCGTGCATATAACATCACGCATAAAACCTGGCTCGGATGCCACTGTTGGGGAATGTAGTAATTTCAAAAATTCCTACGCACACGCAAGATCATGGTGATGCATAGCAACGAGAGGGAGAGGGAGAGTGTTGTCCACGTACCCTCGTAGACCGTAAGAGGAAGCGTTAGCACAACGCGGTTGATGTAGTCGTACGTCTTCACGATCCGACCGATCAAGTACCGAACGTACGGCACCTCCGAGTTCAGCACACGTTCAGCCCGATGACGTCCCTTGAACTCCGATCTAGCCGAGTGTTGAGGGAGAGTTTCGTCAGCACGACGGCATGGTGACAATGTTGATGTTCTACCGACGCAGGGCTTCGCCTAAGCATCGCTATAGTATTATCGAGTTGGACTATGGTGGAGGGGGGCACCACACACGACTAAGAGACGATCAACTTGATCAACTTGTGTGTCTAGAGGTGCCCCCTGCCCCTGTATATAAAGGAGCAAGGGGAGAGGTGGCCGGCCTAGGAGGAGGGCGCGCCAAGGGGGAGTCCTACTCCCACCGGGAGTAGGACTCCTCCTTCCCTTGTTGGAGTAGAAGAGAAGGAAAGAGGGGGAGAGGAACAAGGAAAAGTGGGCTGCGCCCCTTGTCTAATTCGGACCAGAGGGGGGGGGGGTAAGCGCCTCCTTCCTTTTGGTCTCTCTCCTCTATTCCCGTATGGCCCAATAAGGCCCATATACTTCCCGGCGAATTCCCGTAACTGTCCGGTACTCCGAAAAATACCCGAATCACTCGGAACCTTTCCGGAGTCCGAATATAGTCGTCCAATATATTGATCTTTACGTCTCGACCATTTCGAGACTCCTTGTCATGTCCCCGATCTCATCCGGGACTCCGAACTCCTTCGGAACATCAAAACATATAAACCAATAATATAACTGTCATCGTAGCGTTAAGCGTGCGGAACCTACGGGTTCGAGAACTATGTAGACATGACCGAGACACATCTCTGGTCAATAACCAATAGCGGATCCTGGATGCTCATATTTGCTCCTACATATTCTACAAAGATCTTTATCGGTCAGACCGCATAACAACATACGTTGTTCCCTTTGTCATCGGTATGTTACTTGCCCGAGATTCGATCGTCGGCATCTCAATACCTAGTTCAATTTCGTTACCGGCAAGTCTCTTTACTCGTTCCGTAATACATCATCCTGCAACTAACTTATTACTTGCAATGCTTGCAAGGCTTAGGTGATGTGCATTACCGAGAGGGCCCAGAGATACCTCTCCGACAATCGGAGTGACAAATCCTAATCTCGAAATACGCCAACCCAACAAGTACCTTTGGAGACACCTATAGAGCACCTTTATAATCACCCAGTTTCGTTGTGACGTTTGGTAGCACACAAAGTGTTCCTCCGGTAAACGGGAGTTGCATAATCTCATAGTCATAGGAACATGTATAAGTCATGAAGAAAGCAATAGCAATAAACTAAACGATCAAGTGCTATGCTAACGGAATGGGTCAAGTCAATCACATCATTCTCCTAATGATGTGATCCTATTAATCAAATGACAACTCATGTCTATGGTTAGGAAACATAACCATCTTTGTTCAACGAGCTAGTCAACTAGAGGCATACTAGTGACACTCTGTTTGTCTATGTATTCACACATGTATTATGTTTCTGGTTAATACAATTCTAGCATGAATAATAAACATTTATCATGATATAAGGAAATTAATAATAACTTTATCATTGCCTCTAGGGCATATTTCCTTCATATATATCCACGTACCCCCCAAACATCCTGGAGCACCACGAAAACCTAATTCCACCGCCGCAACCTTCTGTACTCGAAAGATCCCATCTCAGGGCCTATTTCGGAGCTCCACCGGAGGGGGAATTGATCATGGAGGGCCTCTACATCAACTCCATGGCCTCTCCGGTGATGTGTGAGTAGTTTACTTTAGACCTACGGGTCGATAGTTATTAGCTAGATGGCTTCTTCTCTCTCTTTGGATCTCAATACAAAGTTGTCCCTCGATTCTCTTGGAGATCTATTCGATGTAATCTTCTTTTGCGGTGTGTTTGTCGAGATCCGATGAATTGTGGGTTTATGATCCAGATAATCTATGAACAATATTTGATTCTCCTCTGAATTCTTTTATGTATGATTGGTTTATCTTTGCAAGTCTCTTCGAATTATCAGTTTGGTTTGGCCTACTAGATTGATCTTTCTTGCAATGGGAGAAGTTCTTAGCTTTGGGTTCAATCTTGCGGTGTTCGATCCCAGTGATAGAAAGGGAGCCGATACGTATTGTATAGTTGCCATCGAGGATAAAAAGATGGGGTTTATATCATATTGCATGAGTTTATCCCTCTACATCATGTCATCTTTCTTAAATCATTACTCTATTCTTATGAACTTAATACTCTAGATGCATGCTGGATAGCGATCGATGTGTGGAGTAATAGTAGTAGATGCAGAATCGTTTTGGTCTACTTGTCTCGGACGTGATGCCTATATACATGATCATACCTAGATATTCTCATAACTATGCTCAATTCTATCAATTGCTCGACATTAATTCGTTTACCCATTGTAATACTTATGCTCTTGAGAGAAGCCACTAGTGAAACCTATGTCCCCCGGGTCTATCTTTTATCATATTAATCTTTCAATACTTAGTTATTTCCTTTATCTTTTATTTTACTTCGCATTTTTATTTCTATTTATCATAAAAATATGATACGTCTCCAATGTATCTATAATTTTTGATTGCTCCATGCTATATTATCTACTGTTTTGGACATTATTGGGCTTTATTACCCACTTTTATATTATTTTTGGGACTAACCTATTAACCGGAGGCCCAGCCCAGAATTGCTGTTTTTTGCCTATTTCAGAGTTTCACAGAAAAGGAATATCAAACAGAGTCCAAACGAAATGAAACCTTCGGGAACGTAATTTTCGGAACGAACATGATCCAGGAGACTTGGACCCTACGTCAAGAAATAAAGGAGGAAGCCATGAGGTAGGGGCGCGTGCCTACCCCCACCCCCAGGCGCGCCCTCCACCCTCGTGGGCCCCCTGTTGCTCCACCGACGTACTCCTTCCTCCTATATATACCTACGTACCCCCAAACGATCAGATACGGAGCCAAAACCCTAATTCCACCGCCGTAACTTTATGTATCCATGAGATCCCATCTTGGGGCCTATTCCAGAGCTCCGCCGGAGGGGGCATCCATCACGGAGGGCTTCTACATCAACAACATAGCCTCTCTGATGAAGTGTGAGTAGTTTAATTCAGACCTTCGGGTCCATAGTTATTAGCTAGATGGCTTCTTCTCTCTTTCTGGATCTCAATACAATGTTCTCCCCCTCCCTTGTGGAGATCTATTCGATGTAATCTTCTTTTGCGGTGTGTTTGTTGAGATCGATGAATTGTGGGTTTATGATCAAGATTATCTATGAACAATATTTGAATCTTCTCTGAATTCTTTTATGTATGATTGGTTATCTTTGCAAGTCTCTTCGAATTATCAGTTTGGTTTGGCCTACTATATTGATCTTTCTTGTGATGGGAGAAGTGCTTAGCTTTGGGTTCAATCTTGTGGTGTCCTTTCCCAGTGACAGTAGGGGCAGCAAGGCACGTATTGTATTGTTGCCATCGAGGATAACAAGATGGGTTTTTTTATCATATTGCATGATTTATCCCTCTACATCATGTCATCTTGCTTAAGGCGTTACTCTGTTTTCATGAACTTACTACTCTAGATGCATGCTGGATAGCGGTCGATGAGTGGAGTAATAGTAGTAGATGCAGGCAATAGTCGGTCTACTTATCTCGGACGTGATGCCTATATACATGATTATACCTAGATATTCTCATAACTATGCTCAATTATGTCAATTGCTCAACAGTAATTCGTTCACCCACCGTAAAATACTTATGCTCTTGAGAGAAGCCACTAGTGAAACCTATGGCCCCCGGGTCTATCTTCATCATATTAATCTTCCAATACTTAGTTATTTCCTTTGCTTTTTATTTTGCTTTTATTTTACTTTGCATCTTTATCACAAAAATACCAAAAATATTATTCTACCATATCTATCAGATCTCACTCTCGTAAGTGGCCGTGAAGGGATTGACAACCCCCTATCGCGTTGGTTGCGAGGAGTTATTTGTTTTGTGCAGGTACGAGGGACTCGCGCATAGCCTCCTACTGGATTGATACCTTGGTTCTCAAAAACTGAGGGAAATACTTATGCTACTTTGCTGCATCATCCTTTCCTCTTCAAGGAAATCCAACGCAGTGCTCAAGAGGTAGCAAGAAGAATTTCTGGCGCCGTTGCCGGGGAGGTTCGCGCAAGTCAAGATTTGACTGCCGACAATGAGCCATTTCTGGCGCCGTTGCTGGGGAGTCTATGAAAAAGTCAACATACCAAGTACCCATCACAACCCTTATCTCCCGCATTACATTATTTGCCATTTTCCTCTCGTTTTCCTCTCCCCCACTTCGCCCTTGCCATTTTATTCGCCCTCTCTCTCTATCCTCCCTCTCCTTTTCCGTTCGCCTCTTTTCCGTTTGCTTTTCGTTATGGCGAGTCCTCTATCTTCTTCATTGTCTCCCGAGAATGAAGTTCTAAATTTTAAGCAAAGGGAGGGAGAAAATCTAAAAGACGCTTGGTATAGAATTTGCAATGCTCCAAATAGATCTACCAGGAAGCAATCTACTTCCGTTCTTCTATGCAATTTTTATATAGGCGCTACTCCTTGGTACAGATATATCCTTGATACCATTACCAGAGGGAACTTCTTGGGTAGCCATACTTTTGATTCTTATAATGCTATGATAGATTTGTTTGGCTCACCACCTCTTTTGGTTAATGGAACTACGTTAACTTAGGAGCATGTAATGCAAAGACTTGAAATTATTGAGAATAAGGTTGCTACTATAGAGTTAATTGAAAATTTGGATAAAAAGATCCACAAACGAATCACTCAATATGGATATAAAGTAGGAGTCACTTTGAAAAATATTAAAGAAAAGGAACCTATAGTTAATGAGAAAATAAATCAGGATTCCACTAGAATCGATAAACTTGAGGGTATTATTAGCAACTTGGGAACCGCTTTTTCTTCCGTAAAGAATACTCCAATTCCTCCCACTAAAATTGCCAAGCTTATGTATGTTCCTAAAAATAAGGGTGAATCTTCTAGTAAGGAAACTGCGGATCTCAAATCTATAAGTATTCATCCCAATCTTTTTGCTATCATTAAGGAACCATTTGTTACAAATGAATTTTTCGATCTTGTGCCTAAAAGTTTGATAATCAATAAAAATAAAGAAATTCCTAAGGATGGTATATGCCTCATTGAAGAATTACCTACCAAAGATGGCAATACCTAGATCTATCCTTGCTTTTTAGGCCTAGCTAGGGGCGTTAAACGATAGCGCTTGTTGGGAGGCAACCCAATTTTATTTTTATTACTTGCTTTTTGCTCCTGTTTAGTAATAAATAATTTATCTAGCCTCTGTTTTGGTTGTGTTTTTTGTGTTTAATTAGTGTTTGTGCCATGTAGAACCGTTGGGAAGACTTGGGGAAAGTCTTGATATCTTGCTGTAAAAAACAGAAACTTTAGCGCTCACGAGAACTGCTGCCATTTTTATTTGGAAAGTGCTATTTAGTTAATTATTATTGAATATGATTAATAGACAAATTCCTCACGTCCAGAAATTTATTTTAGAATTTTTGGGGTTCCAGATCTTGCGCTAGTTACAGATTACTACAGACTGTTCTGTTTTTGACAGATTCTGTTTTTCGTGTGTTGTTTGCTTATTTTGATGAATCTATGGCTAGTAAAATAGTTTATAAACCATATAGAAGTTGGAATACAGTAGGTTTAACACCAATATAAATAAATAATGAGTTCATTACAGTACCTTTAATTGATCTTTTGTTTTCTTTCGCTAACGGAGCTCACGAGATTTTCTACTTTAAGTTTTGTGTTGTGAAGTTTTCAAGTTTTGGGTAAAGATTTGATGGATTATGGAACAAGGAGCGGAAAGAGACTAAGCTTGGGGATGCCCATGGAACCCCCAAGATAATATAAGTACACCTAAAAGCCAAAGCTTGGGGATACCCCGGAAGGCATCCCCTCTTTCGTCTACTTCCATCGGTAACTTTACTTGGAGCTATATTTTTATTCACCACATGATATGTCTTTGCTTGGAGCGTCTTGTATGGTTTGAGTCTTTGCTTTTTAGTTTACACAATCATCCTTTCTATACACACCTTTTGAGGGAGCCATACATGACTTGGAATTTGTTAGAATACTATATGTGCTTCACTTATATCTTTTGAGTTATATAGTTTTGCTCTAGTACTTCACTTATATCTTTTACAGCACGATGGTGGATTTGTTTTATAGAAACTATTGATCTCTCATGCGTCACTTAGATTATTTTGAGAGTATTAAATAGCATGGTAATTTTCTTAAATAATCCTAATATGCTAGGTATTCAAGATTAGTAAAACATTTCTTATGAGTGTTTTGAATACTAAGAGAAGTTTGATGCTTGATGAATATTTTGAGATATGGAGGTAATAATATCAAAGTCGTGCTAGTTGAGTAGTTTTGAATTTGAGAAATGCTTGTGTTGAAGTTTGCAAGTCCCGTAGCATGCACGTATGGTAAACGTTATGTAACAAATTTGAAACATGAGGTGTTCTTTGATTGTCCTCCTTATGAGTGGCGGTCGGGGACGAGCGATGGTCTTTTCCTACCAATCTATCCCCCTAGGAGCATGCGCGTAGTGCTTGTTTTTTGATGACTTGTAGATTTTTGCAATAAGTATGTGAGTTCTTTATGACTAATGTTGAGTCCATGGATTATACGCACTCTCACCCTTCCATCATTGCTAGCCTCTTCGGTACCGTGCATTGCCCTTTCTCACATTGAGAGTTGGTGCAAACTTCGCCGGTGCATCCAAACCCCGTGATATGATACGCTCTTTAACACATAAACCTCCTTATATCTTCCTCAAAACAGCCACCATACCTACCTATTATGGCATTTCCATAGCCATTCCAAGATATATTGCCATGCAACTTTCCACCATTCTGTTTATCATGACACATTCATCATTGTCATATTTCTTAGCATGATCATGTAGTTGACATAGTATGTGTGGCAAAGCCACCGTTCATAATTCTTTCATACATGTCACTCTTGGTTCATTGCATATCCCGGTACACCACCAGAGGCATTCATATAGAGTCATCTTTTGTTCTAGCATTCGACTTGTAATCATTGAGTTGTAAATAAATAGAAGTGTAATGATCATCATTTTCTAGAGCATTGTCCCAAGTGAGGAATTAAAAAATAGGAGAGAAAGGCCATAAAGAAGAGAAGGCCCAAAAAAGAGAAAAAGAGAGAAGGGACAATGCTACTATCCTTTGCCACACTTGTGATTCAAAGTAGCACCATAATCTTGATGATAGAGAGTCTTTTGTTTTGTCACTTTCATATACTAGTGGGAATTTTTCATTATAGAACTTGGCTTGTATATTCCAACAATGGGCCTTCTCAAGTGCCCTAGGTCTTCGTGAGCAAGCAAGTTGGATGCACACCCACTTAGTTTCTTTTGTTGAGCTTTCATACATTTATAGCTCTAGTGCATCCGTTGCATGGCAATCCCTACTCCTTGCATTAGCATCAATCGATGGGCATCTCCATAGCCCATTGATTAGCCTCGTTGATGTGAGACTTTCTCCTTTTTTGTCTTATCCACATAACCCCCATCATCATATTCTATTTCACCCATAGTGCTATGTCCATGGCTCGCGCTCATATATTGCGTGAAAGTTTATAGGTTTGAGATTACTAAAGTATGAAAAATCTGCTTGGCTTGAGCATTCTTGTGTGACGAAAATGGAGCATGACTAAACTATATGATTTTGTAGGGATGAAGTTTATTTGGCCATGTTATTTTGAGAAGACATAATTGCTTAGTTAGTATGCTTGAAGTATTATTATTTTTATGTCAATATGAACTTTTATCTTGAATCTTTCGGATTCTTGTGTGACAAAAATGGAGCATAACTAAACTATATGATTTTGTAGGGATGAAGTTTCTTTGGCCATGTTATTTTGAGAAGACATAATTGCTTAGTTAGTATGCTTGAAGTATTATTATTTTTATGTCAATATGAACTTTTATCTTGAATCTTTCGGATCTGAATATTCATACCACAATTAAGAATAATTAAATTAAAATTATGCCAAGTAGCACTCCGCATCAAAATTATCTTTTTTATCATTTACCTACTCGAGGATGAGCAGGAATTAAGCTTGGGGATGCTTGATACGTCTCCAACGTAGCTATAATTTTTTATTGCTCCATGCTATATTATCTACTGTTTTGGACATTATTGGGCTTTACTATCCACTTTTATATTATTTTCGGGACTAACCTATTAACCGGAGGCCCATCCCAGAATTGCTATTTTTTTGCCTATTTCAAAGTTCCGCAGAAAAGGAATATCAAACGGAGTCCAAACGGAATGAAACCTTCGGGAACGTGATTTTCGGAACGAACATCATCTAGGAGACTTGGACCCTACATCAAGAAATAAAGGAGGAAGCCACGAGGTAGGGGGCGCGCCTACCCCCCCCCCACAGTCATGCCCTCCACCCTTGTGGGCCCGCTGTTGCTCCACCGACGTACACCTTCCTCCTATATATACCTACGTACCCCCAAACGATCAGATACGGAGCCAAAACCCTAATTCCACCGCCGTAACTTTCTGTATCCATGAGATCCCATCTTGGGGCCTATTCCGGAGCTCCGCCGGAGGGGGCATCCATCACGGAGGGCTTCTACATCAACACCATAGCCTCTCCGATGAAGTGTGAGTAGTTTACCTCAGACCTTCGGGCCCATAGTTATTATCTAGATGGCTTCTTCTCTCTTTTTGGATCGCAATACAATGTTCTCCCCCTCTCTTGTGGAGATCTATTCGATGTAATGTTCTTTTTGCGGTTTGTTTGTTGAGACCGATGAATTGTGGGTTTATGATCAAGATTATCTATGAACAATATTTGAATCTTCTCTGAATTCTTTTATGTATGATTGGTTATCTTTGCAAGTCTCTTCGAATTATCAGTTTGGTTTGGCCTACTATATTGATCTTTCTTGTGATGGGAGAAGTGCTTAGCTTTGGGTTCAATCTTGTGGTGTCCTTTCCCAGTGATAGTAGGGGCAGCAAGGCACGTATTGTATTGTTGCCATCGAGGATAACAAGATGGGTTTTTTATCATATTGCATGATTTATCCCTCTACATCATGTCATCTTGCTTAAGGCGTTACTCTGTTTTCATAAACTTAATACTCTAGATGCATGCTGGATAGCGGTCGATGAGTGGAGTAATAGTAGTAGATGTAGGTAGGAGTCGGTCTACTTGCTTCGGACGTGATGCCTATATACATGATCATACCTAGATATTCTCATAACTATGCTCAATTCTGTCAATTGCTCAGCAGTAATTCGTTCACCCACCGTAAAATACTTATGCTCTTGAGAGAAGCCACTAGTGAAACCTATGGCCCCCGGGTCTATCTTCATCATATTAATCTTCCAATACTTAGTTATTTCCTTTGCTTTTTATTTTGCTTTTATTTTACTTTGCATCTTTATCACAAAAATACCAAAAATATTATTCTATCATATCTATCAAATCTCACTCTCGTAAGTGACCTGAAGGGATTGACAACCCCCTATCGCGTTGGTTGCGAGGAGTTATTTGTTTTGTGCAGGTACGAGGGACTCACCACTACTAGGGAAAACCCTTGTAGTAGCGCGGGTAATTGCCTAGTAGTAGCGCGGGGGACTGCGCTACTGCTAGGGCGCTACAACTAACTTTTAGCAGTAGCGTGGGTGGCACCCGCGCTACAGCTACTTGTAGTAGTAGTAGCGCGGTTGCCACCCGCGCTACTACTACTTAGTTGTAGAGTGTGTCAAGGCCCCGCGCTACTACTAACTAATTGAGAATTAAAAAATCCATCCATGGCGGCTGCTTTTGCTGGGCATTGTCCTCTCCATCCATGGCTGCTACTGGTCCTGGAGGGGATGAAGTTGTCCGTGGTGTTGGTGATTCCCCACCCAACTTGTGCCCGCACCTCTCGTGTACTGCTGCTACAAGAGAAGAGAAAATTATTAGAAAGAGGAATAGAGAGATAGAGAGAAGTAGGAGGAGGAACTCACCGGTGGCCGCCGGAGTTGGAGTCGACGCCCGAAACCCTAGATGAAGCTCGGTGACCTGGTGCTGCTTGTCGTGGGACCCTTGACCCGGCGAGGAGGTGCAAGTGGCTGCGTCCATGGCGGATCTGGTCGCCGCCATGGATGACGCTTTGCTGGTTTTCGTCTCCTTCCACTAGCGGAGAAGAAGGAGCATGGAGGGGGAGGGGAGGGGTCTGCAGTGCCGCCAAGGATGGAGGATGGAGGGGGAGGGGAGGGGGAGAGGAGGTCGCCGGATTTGTGAGTGCCGCCGAGGTGCGAGGCCGGCAGTGGGAGTGGGTGAGGAAGGGAATGGCGAGTGGGAGGAGAAGGGGAATCAGAAGAGTGTGGGTTTGGATTTGTGCCTCGGCACGCTATGTGTACGTATGTCTTGGTGGGTCGATAGTAGTAGGGCGGGTTTATACCCCTCGCTACTACTATGGCATGTCCCAGGTGGGCACGGTAGAGACCACTTAGTAGTAGCGAGGGTTATAAACCCGCGCTACTACTATCGACTTAGTAGTAGCGCGGGTTTATACCCCTCGCTACTACTATAGCATGTTCCGGGGGCGCACGGCAGAGACCACTTAGTAGTAGCGAGGGTTAAAAACCCGCGCTACTACTATCAACTTAGTAGTAGCGAGGGGTAAAAACCCGCGCTACTAGTAAGTAGCAGTAGCGAGGGTTATAAACCCTCGCTACTAGTAAGCGTCTGCCTATAAGCTTTTCCCTAGTAGTGCGCGCATAGCCTCCTACTGGATTGATACCTTGGTTCTCAAAAACTGAGGGAAATACTTACGCTACTTTGCTGCATCATCCTTTCCTCTTCAAGGAAATCCAATGCAGTGCTCAAGAGGTAGCAAAATACCAAAAATATTATCTTATCATATCTATCAGATCTCACTCTCGTAAGTGACCGAGAAGGGCTTGACAACCCCTTTATCGTGTTGGTTGCGAGGTTCTTATTTGTTTGTGTAGGTGCGTGTGACTTGAGCGTGATCTCCTACTGGATTGATACCTTGGTTCTCAAAAACTAAGGGAAATACTTACGCTACTTTGCTGCATCACCCTTTCCTCTTCAAAGGAAAACCAACGCAGTGCTCAAGAGGTAGCAGAGCCTTGCCGAAATTAAGCAATTTGAGGAAATTGTACGCAAGCAAGGAAGGCACCAGAAGAATCAAGGTGTTGGTTTTGAACGAAAGTTCAATGCCAGTGGAGTTGAGTGGGAAGAAGATCAATACCCCAAGACGAAGTTTGTTCCTCAACAAGAGAAGTATGATCCTACTTTCTCCAAAGGAACACAAGCTCAAGATGATCTTCCTGAAGGAAATATGCCCTAGAGGCAATAATAATGTTATTATTTTATTTCCTTATATCATGATAAATGTTTATTATTCATGCTAGAATTGTATTATCCGGAAACATAATACTTGTGTGAATACATAGACAAACTAAACGTCACTAGTATGCCTCTACTTGACTAGCTCATTAATCAAAGATGGTTATGTTTCCTAAACCATAGACATGTGTTGTCATTTGATTAACGGGATCACATTATTAGGAGAATGATGTGATTGACATGACCCATTCCATTAGCTTAGCACCCGATCGTTTAGTATGTTGCTATTGCTTTCTTCATAACTTATACATGTTCCGATGACTATGAGATTATGCAACTCCCGTTTGCCAGAGGAACACTTTGTGTGCTACCAAACGTCACAACGTAACTGGGTGATTATAAAGGTGTTCTACAGGTGTCTCCAAAGGTACATGTTGGGTTGGCGTATTTCGAGATAAGGATTTGTCACTCCGATTGTCGGAGAGGTATCTCTGGGCCCTCTCGGTAATGCACATCACCTAAGCCTTGCAAGCAATACAACTAATGAGTTAGTTGCGAGATGATGTATTACGGAACAAGTAAAGAGACTTGCCGGCAACGAGATTGAACTAGGTATTGAGATACCGACGATCGAATCTCGGGCAAGTAACATACCGATGACAAAGGGAACAACGTATGTTGTTATGCGGTCTGACCGATAAAAGATCTTCGTAGAATATGTGGGAGCCAATATGAGCATCCAGGTTCTGCTATTGCTTATTGACCGAAGACGTGTCTCGATCATGTCTACATTGTTCTCGAACCCGTAGGGTCCGCACGCTTAAGGTTTCGATGACAGTTATATTATGAGTTTATTAGTTTTGATGTACCGAAGTTAGTTCGGAGTCCCGGATATGATCACGGACATAACGAGGAGTCTCAAAATGGTCGAGACATAAAGATTGATATATTGGACGACTATATTCGGACACCGGAAGTGTTCCGGGGAAGTTTCGGATAAAACCGGAGTACTAGGGGGTTACCGGAACCCCCCGGGGAGTTAATGTCCTCATGGGCCTAAAGTGGAGAAGAGGAGGGGTGGCTAGGGCAGGCCGCGTGCCCCCTCCCCCTCTAGTCCGAATTGGACAAGGAGGGAGGGGCGCCCCCCCTTTCCATCCTCTCCTCTCTCCCTTCCTCCCCCCTCTCCTACTTGGGCAAGGAAAAGGAGGGAGTCCTACTCCCGGTAGGAGTAGGACTCCTCCCTGGCACGCCTCATCATGGCCGCCTGCCCCTCCCCCCTGCTCCTTTATATACGGGGGCAGGGGGCACCTCTAGACACAACAATTGATCCTTGAGATCTCTTAGCCGTGTGCGGTGCCCCTCTCCACCATAATCCTCGATAATATTATAGCGGTGCTTAGGTGAAGCCCTGCGACGGTAGAACATCAAGATCGTCACCACGCCGTCATGCTGACGGAACTCTTCCCCCACACTTTGCTGGATCGGAGTCCGGGGATCGTCATCGAGCTGAATGTGTGCTAGAACTCGGAGGTGCCGTAGTTTCGGTGCTTGATCGGTCGGGTCGTGAAGACGTACGACTACATCAACTGCGTTGTTATAACGCTTCCGCATTCGGTCTACGAGGATACATGGACAACACTCTCCCCTCTCGTTGCTATGCATCACCATGATCTTGCGTGTGCGTAGGAATTTTTTTGAAATTACTATGTTCCCCAATAGTGGTATCAGAGCCTAGGTTTTATGTGTTGATGTTATATGCACGAGTAGAACAGAAGTGAGTTGTGGGCGATATAAGTCATACTGCTTACCAGAATGTCATACTTTGGTTCGGCGGTATTGTTGGATGAAGCGGCCCGGACCGACATTACGCGTACGCTTACGGGAGACTGGTTCTACCGACGTGCTTTGCACACAGGTGGCTGGCGGGTGTCAGTTTCTCCAACTTTAGTTGAACCAAGTGTGGCTACGCCCGGTCCTTGAGAAGGTTAAAACAGCACCAACTTGACAAACTATCGTTGTGGTTTTGATGCGTAGGTAAGATTGGTACTTGCTTAAGCCCGTAGCAGCCACGTAAAACTTGCAACAAACAAAGTAGAGGACGTCTAACTTGTTTTTGCAGGGCATGTTGTGATGTGATATGGTCAAGACATGATGCTAAATTTTATTGTATGAGATGATCATGTTTTGTAACCGAGTTATCGGCAACTGGCAGGAGCCATATGGTTGTCGCTTTATTGTATGCAATGCAATCGCGCTGTAATGCTCTACTTTATCACTAAGCGGTAGCGATAGTCGTGGAAGCATAAGATTGGCGAGACGACAACGATGCAACAATGGAGATCAAGGTGTCGCGCCGGTGACGATGGTGATCATGACGGTACTTCAGAGATGGAGATCACAAGTACAAGATGATGATGGCCATATCATATCACTTATATTGATTGCATGTGATGTTTATCTTTTATGAATCTTATCTTGCTTTGATTGACGGTAGCATTATAAGATGATCTCTCACTAAATTTCAAGATAAAAGTGTTCTCCCTGAGTATGCACCGTTGCCAAAGTTCGTCGTGCCCAGACACCACGTGATGATCGGGTGTGATAAGCTCTACGTCCATCTACAACGAGTGCAAGCCAGTTTTTGCACACGCAGAATACTCAGGTTAAACTTGACGAGCCTAGCATATGCAGATATGGCCTCGGAACATTGAGACCGAAAGGTCGAGCGTGAATCATATAGTAGATATGATCAACATAGCAATGTTCACCATTGAAAACTACTCCATTTCACGTGATGATCGGTTATGGTTTAGTTGATTTGGATCACGTAATCACTTAGAAGATTAGAGGGATGTCTTTCTAAGTGGGAGTTCTTAAATAATATGATTAATTGAACTTAAATTTATCATGAACTTAGTACCTGATAGTATCTTGCTTGTTTATGTTTGATTGTAGATAGATGGCCTGTGCTGTTGTTCCATTGAATTTTAATGCGTTCCTTGAGAAAGCAAAGTTGAAAGATGATGGTAGCAATTACACGGACTGGGTCCGTAACTTCAGGATTATCCTCATTGCTGCATAGAAGAATTACGTCCTGGAAGCACCGTTGGGTGCCAGGCCTGCTGCTGGAGCAACACCAGATGTTATGAACGTCTGGCAGAGCAAAGCTGATGACTACTTGATAGTTCAATGTGCCATGCTTTATGGCTTAGAATCGGGACTTCAATGACGTTTTGAACGTCATGGAGCATATGAGATGTTCCAGGAGTTGAAGTTAATATTTCAAGCAAATGCCCGGATTGAGAGATATGAAGTCTCCAATAAGTTTTATAGCTGCAAGATGGAGGAGAACAGTTCTGTCAGTGAGCATATACTCAAAATGTCTGGGTATAATAATCACTTGATTCAATAGGGAGTTAATCTTACAGATGATTGCGTCATTGACAGAATTCTCCAATCACTACCACCTAGCTACAAGAGCTTCGTGATGAACTATAATATGCAAGGGATGAATAAGACTATTCCCGAGCTCTTCGCAATGCTGAAAGCTGCGGAGGTAGAAATCAAGAAGGAGCATCAAGTGTTGATGGTCAACAAGACCACTGGTTTCAAGAAGCCCCCAAGTGATTCTGTGGCCTTAGGCTGATCAAGAGGCATGACTGGTTCAGACACGACCAAGTCCCCAAGTGATCTGGTGGATCTCGCCTATCAAGAGGTATGGTATTGGTTCGGACACGACCAAACCCCCAAGTGATATAACATGATGCTTTTAAAAAGCGAACTCAAGGGGTAAACCAGAGGCCGCTTTAGAGCAACTCCGTGTAACCTCACATGATGTAAAAGAACAGATACCCCGCTTTACCTGAGGTTCCGGTTTATTATATTTAATCATAATATATACATTGTCGTAATATGTACATAAGAATAGCCAATGGCTCAGGTATAGTAAGGCCAAAGATGAGCTATGTTCCACGGCCTGTTGGTCTCTTCCTCTGATGTGCGTGAGTCTTTATGCTCTCGAATATCGATCAGATAGTACGACCCGTTGCGCAGATTCTTGCTGACCACGAAAGGCCCCTCCCAAGGTGGGGATAGCTTATGCATATCAGTCTGATCTTGGATGAGCCGAAGCACCAAATCTCCTTCCTGAAAGGTTCTGGTTCTGACTCGGCGACTGTGATAACGACGAAGATCCTGTTGGTAAATCGCCAATCGGGCGGCTGCTATGTCACGCTCTTCATCCAACCAGTCCAAAGCATCTTGCCGTGCTGTCTCGTTGTCCGCTTCAATATAAGCCGTCACACGAGGTGAATCATGACGGATATCACTGGGGAGAACCGCCTCCAGTCCATAAACCATGAAGAACGGTGTGTATCCTGTTGATCTGTTGGGTGTTGTATTGATGCTCCATAACACAGATGGTAATTCTTCTACCCAACAACCCGGCGTTCTCTTACAAAGGAACCATGAGCCGGGGCTTGATGCCTCTCAAGATCTCTTGATTAGCTCTTTCTGCTTGACCATTGGACTGTGGGTGTGCCACTGATGAAACGTCGAGCCGGATGTGCTCCCATTCGCAGAACTCCTTCATGGCACCTTTGGACAAATTGGTACCATTATCTGTGATGATACTGTGTGGAAAACCAAACTGGAAAATTACTTTTTTGATGAACTGAACCGCCGTGGCCGCATCACACTTGCTAACAGGTTCTGCCTCCACCCATTTTGTAAACTTGTCAACCGCCACCAAGAGGTGGGTCTTCTTATCTTTGGACCTTTTGAAAGGCCCAACCATATCCAGCCCCCAAGTCACAAACGGCCAAGTAATTGGGATCATTCTCAACTCTTGTGCCAGTACATGAGCACGTCTTGAAAATCTTTGGCAACCATCACATCGTCTGACCAGATACTCCGCATCAGCATGAGCAGTTAACCAATGGAAACCATGGCGAAACGCTTTAGCCACCAGAGACTTTGAACCGGCATGGTGACCACAATCTCCTTCGTGGATCTCACGCAAAATTTCACGGCCTTCTTCAGGAGACACACAGCGTTGAAATGCTCCTGACACACTGCAATGATGCAACTCGCCGTTGATAATAGTCATGGACTTGGATCGCCGGATTATCTGTCGGGCCAGAGTCTCATCCTCTGGTAACTCGCCCCGGTTCTTGTACGCCAGGTAAGGAAGCGTCCAATCCGGAATAACATGAAGAGCTGCCACCAATTGAGCCTCCGGATCAGGAATAGCCAAATCCGCTTCACCAGGGATCTTGACCGACGGGTTGTGCAGCACATCCAGAAAAACATTGGGCGGGACCGGTTTGCGCTGAGAGCCCAGCCGGCTTAAAGCGTCCGCCGCTTCATTTTTCCGCCGGTCCACGTGGTCCACCTGATAGCCTTTGAAATGACCTGCAACAATATCCACCTCACGACGATATGCTGCCATGAGTGGGTCCTTGGAGTCCCAAGTGCCAGACACTTGCTGAGCCACAAGGTCCGAGTCACCGAAGCACTTAACTCGACTTAGATTCATCTCCTTAGCCATCCGGAGACCATGGAGCAAGGCTTCATACTCAGCTGCATTGTTAGTACAAGGGAACATTAAGCGGAGAACATAACAAAACTTATCACCTCGTGGGGAAGTTAATACGACTCCAGCCCCCGAGCCTTCCAATTGCCTGGATCCGTCAAAATGGATGGTCCAATATGTGTGATCCGGCTTTTCTTCAGGTGCTTGCATTTCCGTCCAATCATTGATGAAATCAACAAGTGCTTGAGACTTAACCGCCGTCCGAGGCACATACTTCAACTGTGCGGCCCAAGCTCTATAGCCCACTTGGCAATCCGGCCAGTTGCTTCCCGGTTCTGGATGATATCCCCCAAAGGAGCAGAACTGACCACCGTAATTGGGTGCCCTTGGAAGTATTGTTTAAGCTTCCGGCTTGCCATAAAAACTCCATACACCAGCTTCTGCCAATGCGGATACCTTTGCTTGGACTCAATTGAGTACCTCGCTGATATAATAGACCGGACGTTGAACCGGATGCTCCTTACCTGCCTCCTTTCGCTCCACCACAATAGCCACGCTGACCGCCCGAGCATTAGCAGCAACATATAGCAGTAACGGCTCCTTGTCAATGGGAGCGGCGAGCACAGGCGGATTGGCCAATTGCCGCTTTAAGTCCTCAAACGCTTCATCAGCGGCGGAACTCCAGACAAACTGATCCGTCTTTTTCAACATCTGATACAAAGGGATTGCCTTCTCACCAAGACGACTGATAAACCGGCTTAATGCTGCAATCCGGCCGGCCAGCGTTGAACATCATTGATACACTTCGGTTTAGCCAGGGAGGTGATGGCCGTGATCTTCTCCGGATTAGCCTCAATTCCCCTGTTGGACACCAGAAAACCCAATAGCTTGCCCGCCGGTACACCAAAGACACACTTGTCCGGATTAAGCATCATCTTGTATGTCCTCAGGTTATCAAAGGTTTCCTTCAAATCATCAATCAAGTCTCCTTCTCCCTGGACTTAACCACGATATCATCCACGTAAGCATGTACATTACGGCCAATCTGCTTGTGAAGACAATTTTGTACACACCGTTGATAAGTTGCCTGGGCACTCTTGAGCCCGAAGGGCATAGACACATAGCAGAAGGCTCCAAAGGGAGTTATAAATGCCGTCTTCTCCTGGTCCTTAACTGCCATTTTGATCTGATGATAGCCAGAATATGCATCCAAAAAACTTAAACGCTCACAACCCGCCGTAGCATCAATAATTTGATCAATACGGGGGAGGGCAAAAGGATCTGCTGGACAAGCTTTATTAAGATCTGTGTAATCCACACACATGCGCCAGGTGCCGTTTTTCTTGAGGACCAGCACCGGATTGGCAAGCCACTCAGGGTGAAAAACTTCAACAATAAAGCCAGCTGCTAAGAGCCTGGCTACCTCTTCTCCAATCGCCTTGCGTCTTTCTTCGTTAAACCGGCGGAGGAACTGTTTCACCGGTTTATATTTAGGATCCACATTAAGGGTGTGCTCAGCGAGTTGCCTCGGTACACCTGGCATGTCAGAGGGCTTCCATGCAAAAATGTCCCGATTCTCACGGATGAACTCGATGAGCGCGGCTTTCCTATTTCGGATCCAAGTTGGCACTTGATGCTGAACTGCTTGGACGAATCGCCAGGTACGAAGTCAACAAGCTTAGTTTCTGCTGCCGATTTGAACTTCAGGGCCGGATCATGCTCCGTGGTTGGCTTCTTTAACGGAGTCATGTCTGCCGGATCAACATTGTCTTTATAATACTTCAACTCCTCGGTGGCACAGACCGACTCTGCATAGGCCGCATCTCCTTCCTCGCACTCCAAAGCGATCTTGCGACTTTTGTGAACCGTTATTGTCCCCTTGTGACCCGGCATCTTGAGCTGCAAATATACATAACAGGGCCGTGCCATAAACTTAGCGTTGGCCGGTCGCCCAAACAGGGCGTGATATGGACTTTGGATTTTCACCACTTCAAACGTCAATGTCTCCGACCTGGAATCATGATCATCCCCAAAGGCCACTTCCAGAGCTATCTTACCAACGGGATATGCTGATCGGCCAGGCACTACACCGTGGAATACTGTATTAGACGGTTTGAGATTCTTATCTGTTAGTCCCATACGACGGAAGGTCTCATAGTACAGGATGTTAATGCTGCTCCCTCCATCCATGAGCACCTTGGTGAACTTGTAACCTCCCACCTGAGGCGCCACCACCAGAGCCAACTGACCCGGATTATCGACCTGGGGAGGGTGATCCTCTCTGCTCCATATGATTGGCTGTTCAGACCAACGTAGATAACGGGGTACAGCCGGTTCAACAGAGTTGACAGCCCTCCTCTGAACCTTCCGGTCTCGCTTGTCCAAGCTAGTGGTGAAGACATGGTACTGCCCACTACTCAACTGCTTTGGGTTGCTCTGGTAACCTGACTGTTGCTGCTGTTGGTTGTAACCACCCTGGTTGTTCTGACTATTTTGACCATTATGTCCGCCCGGATTACCATTAAATCCTGAACCGGAACTTCCTCCACCGTAACCCGGCCCGGATCCTGAGCCACCGCCAGATTCGTGATCATACTGGAAATTATTAGAATTCTTGAACTCCTGCATAATAAAGCAATCCTTCCAAAGGTGGTTTGCTGGCGCCTCCTTCGTCCCATGTCTTGGACAGGGCTGGCTTAGCAGATAGTTTAGGCGGTCTGGGTTAGGGTTGGGCGCCCCATTACGGTTTTTCGGTACCCTTGGCCCCTCCGTTGGTATTAGGCCAAAGTCCATGTTACCTCGCTTTATTTCCTCCGCCATCCTACCGAGTGATGCTGCTGACCTTTGGAGCTGCTGCTTTCACCCAGTCCGGTCAACTTCTCTGACTGTGTACTTAATCGAACGTGAGAAGTATGCCAGGGTACGCAAGGGTTGTATTCGTTTCTTTAGCCGAGAAAAACCGTAATGGGGCGCCCAACCCTAACCCAGACCGCCTAAACTATCTGCTAAGCCAGGCCTGTCCAAGACATGGGACGAAGGAGGCGCCAGCAAACCACCTTTGGAAGGATTGCTTTATTATGCAGGAGTTCAAGAATTCTAATAATTTCCAGTATGATCACGAATCTGGCGGTGGCTCAGGATCCGGGCCAGGTTACGGTGGAGGAAGTTCCGGTTTAGGATTTAATGGTAATCCGGCCGGACGCAATGGTCAAAATAGTCAGAACAACCAGGTTGGTTACAACCAACAGCAGCAATAGTCAGGTTACCAGAGCAACCCAAAGCAGTTGAGTAGTGGGCAGTACCATGTCTTCACCACTAGCTTGGACAAGCGAGACCGGAAGGTTCAGAAGAGGGCTGTCAACTCTGTTGAACCGGCCGTACCCCGTTATCTACGTTGGTCTGAACAGCCAATCATATGGAGCAGAGAGGATCACCCTCCCCAGGTCGATAATCCGGGTCAGTTGGCTCTGGTGGTGGCGCCTCAGGTGGGAGGTTACAAGTTCACCAAGGTGCTCATGGATGGAGGGAGCAGCATTAACATCCTGTACTATGAGACCTTCCGTCGTATGGGACTAACAGATAAGAATCTCAAACCGTCTAATACAGTATTCCACGGTGTAGTGCCTGGCCGATCAGCATATCCCATTGGTAAGATAGCTCTGGAAGTGGGCTTTGGGGATGATCATGATTCCAGGTCGGAGACATTGACGTTTGAAGTGGTGAAAATCCAAAGTCCATATCACGCCCTGTTTGGGCGACCGGCCAACGCCAAGTTTATGGCACGGCCCTGTTATGTATATTTGCAGCTCAAGATGCCGGGTCACAAGGGGACAATAACGGTTCACAAAAGTCGCAAGATCGCTTTGGAGTGCGAGGAAGGAGATGCGGCCTATGCAGAGTCGGTCTGTGCCACCGAGGAGTTGAAGTATTATAAAGACAATGTTGATCCGGCAGACATGACTCCGTTAAAGAAGCCAACCACGGAGCATGATACGGCCCTGAAGTTCAAATCGGCAGCAGAAACTAAGCTTGTTGACTTCGTACCTGGCGATTCGTCCAAGCAGTTCAGCATCAGTGCCAACTTGGATCCGAAATAGGAAAGCACGCTCATCGAGTTCATCCGTGAGAATCGGGACATTTTTGCATGGAAGCCCTCTGACATGCCAGGTGTACCGAGGCAACTCCTTAAGCACACCCTTAATGTGGATCCTAAATATAAACCGGTGAAATAGTTCCTCCGCCGGTTTAACGAAGAAAGACGCAAGGCGATTGGAGAAGAGGTAGCCAGGCTCTTAGCAGCTGGCTTTATTGTTGAAGTTTTTCACCCTGAGTGGTTGGCCAATCCGGTGCTGGTCCTCAAGAAAAAAGGTACCTGGCGCATGTGTGTGGATTACACAGATCTTAATAAAGCTTGTCCAGCAGATCCTTTTGCCCTCCCCGGTATTGATCAAATTATTGATGCTACGGCGGGTTGCGAGCGTTTAAGTTTTTTGGATGCATATTCTGGCTATCATCAGATCAAAATGGCAGTTAAGGACCAGGAGAAGACGGCATTTATAACTCCCTTTGGAGCCTTCTGCTATGTGTCTATGCCCTTCGGGCTCAAGAGTGCCCAGGCAACTTATCAATGGTGTGTACAAAATTGTCTTCACAAGCAGATTGGCCGTAATGTGCATGCTTACGTGGATGATATCGTGGTTAAGTCCAGGGAGAAGGAGACTTTGATTGATGATTTGAAGGAAACCTTTGATAACCTGAGGACATACAAGATGATGCTTAATCCGGACAAGTGTGTCTTTGGTGTACCGGCGGGCAAGCTATTGGGTTTTCTGGTATCCAACAGGGGAATTGAGGCTAATCCGGAGAAGATCACGGCCATCACCTCACTGGCTAAACCGAAGTGTATCAATGATGTTCAACGACTGGCCGGCCGGATTGCAGCGTTAAGCCGGTTTATCAGTCGTCTTGGTGAAAAGGCAATCCCTTTGTATCAGATGTTGAAAAAGACGGATCAGTTTGTTTGGAGTTCCGCCGCTGATGAAGCGTTTGAGGACTTAAAGCGACAATTGGCCAATCCGCCTGTGCTCGCCGCTCCCATTGACAGGGAGCCATTACTACTATATGTTGCTGCCAATGCTCGGGCGGTCAGCGTGGCTATTGTGGTGGAGCGAAAGGAGGCAGGTAAGGAGTATCCGGTTCAACGTCCGGTCTATTGTATCAGCGAGGTACTAATTGAGTCCGAGCAAAGGTATCCGCATTGACAGAAGCTGGTGTATGGAGTTTTTATGGCAAGCCGGAAGCTTAAACAATACTTCCAAGGGCACCCAATTACGGTGGTTAGTTCTGCTCCTTTGGGGGATATCATCCAGAACCGGGAAGCGACTGGCCGGATTGCCAAGTGGGCTATAGAGCTTGGGCTGCACAGTTTGAAGTATGTGCCTCGGACGGCGGTTAAGTCTCAAGCACTTGTTGATTTCATCAATGATTGGACGGAAATGCAAGCACCTGAAGAAAAGCCGGATCACACATATTGGACCATTCATTTTGACGGATCCAGGAAATTGGAAGGCTCGGGGGCTGGAGTCGTATTAACTTCCCCGCGAGGTGATAAGTTTTGTTATGTTCTCCGCTTAATGTTCCCTTGTACTAACAATGCAGCTCAGTATGAAGCCTTGCTCCATTGTCTCCGGATGGCTAAGGAGATGAATCTAAGTCGAGTTAAGTGCTTCGGTGACTCAGACCTTGTGGCTCAGCAAGTGTCTGGCACTTGGGACTCCAAGGACCCACTCATGGCAGCATATCGTCGTGAGGTGGATATTGTTGCAGGTCATTTCAAAGGCTATCAGGTGGACCACGTGGACCGGCGGAAAAATGAAGCGGCGGACGCCTTAAGCCGGCTGGGCTCTTAGCGCAAACCGGTCCCGCCCAATGTTTTTCTGGATGTGCTGCACAACCCGTCGGTTAAGATCCCTGGTGAAGCGGATTTGGCTATTCCTGATCCGGAGGTTCAATTGGTGGCAGCTCTTCATGTTATTCCGGATTGGACGCTTCCTTACCTGGCGTACAAGAACCGGGGCGAGTTACCAGAGGATGAGACTCTGGCCCGACAGATAATCTGGCGATCCAAGTCCATGGCTATTATCAACGGCGAGTTGCATCATTGCAGTGTGTCAGGAGCATTTCAACGCTGTGTGTCCCCTGAAGAAGGCCGTGAAATTTTGCATGAGATCCATGAAGGAGATTGTGGTCACCATGCCGGTTCAAAGTCTCTGGTGGCTAAAGCGTTTCGCCATGGTTTCCATTGGTTAACTGCTCATGCTGATGCGGAGTATCTGGTCAGACGATGTGATGGTTGCCAAAGATTTTCAAGACGTGCTCATGTACTGGCACAAGAGTTGAGAATGATCCCAATTACTTGGCCGTTTGTGACTTGGGGGCTGGATATGGTTGGGCCTTTCAAAAGGTCCAAAGATAAGAAGACCCACCTCTTGGTGGCGGTTGACAAGTTTACAAAATGGGTGGAGGCAGAACCTGTTAGCAAGTGTGATGCGGCCACGGCGGTTCAGTTCATCAAAAAAGTAATTTTCCAGTTTGGTTTTCCACACAGTATCATCACAGATAATGGTACCAATTTGTCCAAAGGTGCCATGAAGGAGTTCTGCGAATGGGAGCACATCCGGCTCGACGTTTCATCAGTGGCACACCCACAGTCCAATGGTCAAGCAGAAAGAGCTAATCAAGAGATCTTGAGAGGCATCAAGCCCCGGCTCATGGTTCCTTTGTAGAGAACGCCGGGTTGTTGGGTAGAAGAATTACCATCTGTGTTATGGAGCATCAATACAACACCCAACAGATCAACAGGATACACACCGTTCTTCATGGTTTATGGACTGGAGGCGGTTCTCCCCAGTGATATCCGTCATGATTCACCTCGTGTGACGGCTTATATTGAAGCGGACAACGAGACAGCACGGCAAGATGCTTTGGACTGGTTGGATGAAGAGCGTGACATAGCAGCCGCCCGATTGGCGATTTACCAACAGGATCTTCGTCGTTATCACAGTCGCCGAGTCAGAACCAGAACCTTTCAGGAAGGAGATTTGGTGCTTCGGCTCATCCAAGATCAGACTGATATGCATAAGCTATCCCCACCTTGGGAGGGGCCTTTCGTGGTCAGCAAGAATCTGCGCAACGGGTTGTACTATCTGATCGATATTCGAGAGCATAAAGACTCACGCACATCAGAGGAGGAGACCAACAGGCCGTGGAACATAGCTCATCTTCGGCCTTACTATACCTGAGCCATTGGCTATACTTATGTACATATTACGACAATGTATATATTATGATTAAATATAATAAACCGGAACCTCAGGTAAAGCGGGGTATCTGTTCTTTTACATCATGTGAGGTTACACGGAGTTGCTCTAAAGCGGCCTCTGGTTTACCCCTTGAGTTCGCTTTTTAAAAGCATCATGTTATATCACTTGGGGGTTTGGTCGTGTCCAAACCAATACCATACCTCTTGATAGGCGAGATCCACCAGATCACTTGGGGACTTGGTCATGCCTGAACCAGTCATGCCTCTTGATCAGCCTAAGGCCACAGAATCACTTGGGGGCTTCGTCGAACCCGAACCATGACCATGCCACTTGATCGGCATAAATGCCACGGTTTCATTTGGGGACCTGGCTGACTAGAACCATAGTTACACCTAACGGGAGCTTGGTCGTGTTTGGCTATGGTAACACCATCTGATCAGCTCAAATAAACCTTTTTTTGCAACGGTTTTGTCATTGCATTTTCTTTACACTTTTCTTTGAAGGGGGTTTTTGCTTTTTATTGCGTTTTTTAAACCGACATAGTTTTTAACCAATCAATTGACGGAACACAGTTCACATCAATCCAGAGACTATTTGCCCGGTTTGATCCTTGTTGTTAACATCCTCTTATGGAGTAACACGGTGTTTATTATAACTCGGCACGGTTTACATGGTAAACCAATGTCATATATATACAGGAGCTGTTATCTCCTCCAACAGTGTGGGTTTGCAAAACTCTGCTTCAAGATTGTCCAACCCAACTTCATGCTCAACGATGGCAGGTATTATGTATCGCAAAAATTTGGTCATATACTTATGAATTTTTTGCATGTTTTGACTTCATATATGCAGACATCATATTCCGCCGGACGGTACAACCGCGGTGGCACTTGAAGAGTTTTTTATTGCAGAAAGTGCTTTGGAAAGTTCATCACCACAAGAAGAACAAATTATGCACGAAGGCATATCAAACATCAAAGGTATCAGCTAGCTTATTACAAGGCAGCACGGTGCCCATAATAATATCATTGTTTTTCGCAAAGGACAAGCAGTTTTAGACCGGCCTCCGGTTTAAGATTGGTCACCAGCCTGGCATGATGGTTGCGGGTCATCCTGTGCCGCGTCAGCTTCAGTTTCTTTACCCAGCGGCTGGAAATCCACAGTTGTCCAGTCGATTCCCATTAATGCTCGAAAAACAGCTTCATCATGGATTAGCAATGACGGATCAATATCGGGAGCGTAAGTGTGCTTACGGATTGGAGGAATAAGATTTTCTGATTCATGAATTGGTGCAGCTATTCGTTTGTTCTGATTGTCATACTGGGCCTCATAATGAGACAAGTCTGCTTCTTCAACCAATTGACAAGCTAGCGGACGCACCTCCCGGTTTATGGCTCGCAGATCCGCTTCACCAAACTCCGACCCGTCTTCCTTTAAGCTGGGATAGCCCTGAGCCGCTTCAACAGGATCAAAATCCGACACCCAGGCCTTTGCCCGGATTAAAGCATTGATCGCACCGGTTCGAGCAGCAGATTTCTTGAGCTCTTCAACCCGGGCAAGAAGCACCGACAGTTTCATCAGAGTGTCTTGAATCAAAGTGGGCGCTGGTTTATTGTGAGATGCGGTACAGATGATTCGCTGAGCACCAGTGTACAGTTGTTCGACCAACGTGTAGGCGGCTTTCAATTTCTTCCGCACATCTGACCCCAAGTGGCCAATGCGTGTCCCTGAAATATCATAAAGGGTTAAACCGGCAGCTCTGTAAGAAGGCCGAGTCAATTCAGAATTAAAACTGGCTTACCAAAGATAGCAGTGGTCATGGCATGCACGTGCCGCTTTATACTGGTTAGTTCATCCGCCACCGGTTTTAGTGCAGCCTCGGCATCCTCTCCTCGTTTGATTAAAGTGGACTTTTCAGTGGCCCAATCTGCCTACTTCTTGTTGAAGCTCTCCTTAAGCTGCTCCATGACGCTTAAAGCGCTGGTTAATTCTTCTTTTGCTTTAGAGGTTTCAGCTTGTTGGGTTTTCAGGATTTCTTGGAGATCGGCAATTTGGTTTTCTTTCATCTTCAGCTCCACCTGCACGCAGACAGTCATATGCTTGAACAAAACGGTACAAGGATTGAAGTACCAACCACATAACAAGTTATGCACTTGGCACTTGGGGGCTAATGCATATTCGATCTTCATCTATCAATTGCTTACAAAGTCCCAAGATCAATACAGGTATTCAACTTGGCACTTGGGGGCTAATGGCTATTTGCTCGTATATATTCTGATGCGGCAATTTCAATTACTTCAAGTACCGGTTTAACTACGCTAAGTTGAACCGGCCCTTGGGGGCTACATCAGCGAATTTCAAAGCATCAAGATTTATATTAGTAAGTCCCGGTTTGAAAGAATCTTACAAACCGGCCCTTGGGGGCTACGAGAGTCAGCAAGAATGGAAGCATACAAGCAGGAAGGAGCATATGGAAGTTACCTCATATTTATCTTTCATCATATTAACCAGACCGGCTTCATAGTCGCGACTGGTATACAACCGGTTCAGATAGCCGGAATGGATATCTTGGGCATTCAGAGCAGCGTAAGTCGTCAGATCAGCGTTCCACTTGCCTTTGCCAAAGGAAGCAAATTCTTCCTTGGCAGAATGTTTGGACAAAGCGACAGGATTGCTTGGCTCAGTATGGCCAGTGCCAGTAATGACAACCTCATCATCCTTGGTACCGCCGGTTTGCACTGGAGCTGTTGGCTTGTCAGTAGGTTTTGCTGGACCGGTGGAGCTTTCAATCCGGATGGAGCCTGTGGGCTGATTGACAGGACCTGAGGCATCAGTAGGTCTCTCTTCAGCAATAAGATCGTCGTCTTGCTGCAGCGGATCGTTGGGAATATCCTCAGGAATAGCCGCTTCAAGATCGGGTGTCTTGCCTGGCTCAAGAACGGCATCTTCTTCGGCCGATTTGTCCAGGCGGGCCTTCTTGCTTGGCCTAGGTTTGGCCCTGAGAAGAATAACAAAATCAAATACAGCATATGTTCCAAGGTGATGTACTGCAAATATCACAATAAGTATAGCTTACCCAAGCACCGTTTTGAGCGGTGGCAGCTGAGTAGCCGATGACTCGCCAGAAGATGAGTGGGAGCTAACCTGGTAATCGGAGTCAGACGGATTAAGAGGTTGACGAAAGCAGCCCGCTTGAGGACAAGCACTGACAAGCAAATTAGAGACCTCTGAATGGCGTTTCCGAATCGGACTGTTCGGTAAACCAGCGGAGGTAACTACCTGGCCGCTGTGCCGGGTTGTGCGACGAGCTTCGTGTTGTTGGGTCTTCATAAGAAATTTAGGATCCAAATAAGCAAGAGGATGAGAAAATTTAACTTTCCGGTTTGCCTGACGGATTTTTTGTGAAGGCAAAGGTTCTGAATCGAAAGAGAGAATAATTACCTCTGCAGCATCCGCGTGGCTGGCTTCGGCATCATCCTGACAAATATCATCATCAATAAGACGCATGAAAAATAAACCAAGTGAGTCAAGCTCTACCTCAAGGTCCGGATTATCCACATCATCATCAGGAGCCGGATTGGAAGACGCAGTAGTTCTTTTCATGTGGGCAGTCTTCTTTACAGCTTTAGTCTTTTGCCGGGTTGCTTTTTCTGGCTTGTCTGGTTTTTCCGGTTTCTCCTGCGGCAATTTCTTGCTCCAAAACGGATCATTGCCCTGATTACACAGACACTGATATTAAACAATGACCATACATATCAATAACAGATTCAGCAAAGAGAAAAATCAAAGTCTTACAGCTGGCGGTTTGTTGGTGGAACAGAAGGGAAGCAGGCCGGTTCTAGCGCAGACGTGTTCCGGTTCATTCAGCATCTTATTCACAGCCTCTGTGATCTCTTCATCGGAGAGCTGGATTTTAGAATGTCCCAGTGGGTCATCAACACTGTCAGTATACTCGCACATCAAACCGGAGCGCTGACTAAGGGGCAGTATGCTCCATGATATCCAACAGCGAGCAAGATCAACCCCTGTTAAACCATTGGCCATAAAGGCTCTGAGCTTTGATAGTTGAGGAGCATATTTGCTTCTCTCCTGGGCAGTCAATCTTTGAGGAAAAGGGTGTGTATTGCTGAGCCGCTCCGGACGAAAGCCAGGCAAGGGATTCTCACCAGCAGGGGAGGTGTCTTTGCAGTAGAACCATGTCTGATTCCACTCTTTGGGGTGGCTGTGCAGCTTGGCGTGAGGGTATGTGACCTCTTTCCTTTTCTGAATCGCCACGCCACCCAACTCCGTATTAGAGCCATCAGTAAACTCAGTACGGCGGTTTAGATGGAAAAGGTCTGTGAACAATTCCACTATGGGCTCCTCTTGAAAGAACACCTCACAGAGCACTTGGAAGTGACACATATTTGTAACAGAGTTGGGGCCAATGTCTTGTGGATGGAGTTAGAAATCGGCTAAAACATCCCGGTAAAATTTAGAACCGAGCGGCTTAAAGCCCCGGGCTAAGTGATCTACGAAAACAACAACCTCTCCTTCTCGAGGTGTGGGAGGGCATTCTTTGCCAGGAGACCTCCAATGGATGGTATCTTTGCTGCCTAAAGCGCCAATCAGGACTAGATCGTCCAGTTGAGCCTCTGTGACGCGAGAAGGAACCCAATTGCACTCATATACTTGCTTGGCCATGAGGAAATCTACAAGGTAGAAGATCCCGGTTCAAAAATGCATTGATCAAGGTACATTGGTATGCGCAATGTCAAACCGGAGACATATCTATCTAAAACGGAGTTTATAAAACAACAACATCTGGCGGTTCAACTAGGGGACTAATGATATATACCGGTTTGGCAATTTATTCTACAAGGTTAAACCGCCTGATCTAAGCATGGAGACAGCTGAGATGGCGGATGGATAAGTGTGCAGTTCACACGATTTCTCTACAGCATTGGATCTGAAGCAAGTTCAGAAAATAAGAAAATATTCAAAAGCTCAAGGCAGAACAACATTGAATCAATGGGCAGAAACATATGTGAGATCTATGGTCTATGGCATGAAACTAAAAACGGATACTAACAGCTACCGTTATACAGAGCAGGGGTTCACAGATGCATCCAGGGTTAGTGTATGAACACGAACATGTGATGAACACTGCAAGAACATGAAACCCTAGAACAGATCTGCGGGGGAAAGGATGGAAGGTTTACCGAAGCTAAGGAAGACGCGGAGGTTGCCGCGATGCTCTGGTGTGCCCAGGTTGATGCAGCGGCCAAGGTTGAGGCAGAGGTCGACGGTGGCGGCGGAGCTATGAAGCCGGGCGAGGCGAGGAAGACGAAGCAGAAGGGGAATAAGGGAAAAAGGAAATGACCCTTCGGTCCTATTTATAAGGCAAAGGGCATGTGTCAGGCGCGGCAATTAAGGGGCTACGGAACGGAGCTGTTGCCTCGATTTCCGCTTATCTATTAAACAAAGAAGCATAATGGATATCTTCGTTATGACAGGTGACGTCACTCCGGTTTACAGCAATCCGAGAAGATGAAATCATGGCGGTTCACCAATTTATCAGAAGATGTAGAAGATGAAGCTTTGGATAAAGGATTGACATGAACCTGTTCAAATCAATCTGGGGCCTAATGTTGGGGATATTACTGCTGGGCGTAAACCGGCCTATCTGGGCCGGGTCAACTTCATCAGTAGTTCCAGAGTGATAAAGCCCAAGAAGGCAGATGAGGGCCTAAGGCCCGTAGCCGGTTCAAGACTTGTAGCTGTAAACCGGGAATTGTATATAAGCTTGTATTGTAAGTTAGGAATAAGGAGAGACCAACCCGGATACGAATATCAACCGGTGTTGGGATTCTGTGAACCGACGGGTGTCACCCGTGTATATAAGGGGACGACCCAGCGGCGATTTAAGGACAACAGACAGCAACTCGAGACATAGGCGAAGCTTGTTTGCTCCCTAGTCATCGAAACCCCATCAATTCCATCACAACTAGACGTAGGCTTTTACCTTCATCGAAGGGGCCGAACTAGTATAAACTCTCTTGCGTCCTTATGTCCGCTTTAACCCCTTCAAGCTAACCCGTCGCGATGGGTCCACGACTAAGTCCTTTCTCTAGGACATCTGCCGTGACAAAACCACGACACACCATATTGCCATGTCATAGCATGCATCATATTGTTGCATATTTCCATGTGATGATTGTGTTCTGTGGTGTCTTTCGTGGTAGGTTCTGCCTCCGAGGATACCTTCGAATATCCGACTGAAGGGCAGTACCCTACTTCTACTCCATCAGGCAAGCAGCCCCATTGATCATATCGATACAATCCCATGTTCTCGCTCCTGCTCTCATTTATTGCATTAAGACAACAACGTTTCAAACTTTGTGTGCTGTGGTAGTTGAACCCTTTTCCTCTGCATGACCTGTCATTGCCACAGTAACTAGATGAAACCCACTAGCATGTGTAGGAGTTGATTGAGCCATGTCTGTGTTCCTACCTTGCTATGCCTGCTATGCTTAGAGTTGTGTCAGGTCTGGTTCATCTGGGTGATGGGCTAGAGTGAAATGAATATGTCGGTAATGCGAGTGATGTGTTGAACATGATTTGGTAAAGGTATCGATGAGAGGCCATGTAGGAGTACATGGTGGGTTGTTTCATTGGAACCGTCCTTAAGCACCGAGATCTGTATGTGTGATTTAAGAATCAGTTACTACCATGCATTGGGATCCTTAATTGACCCTATCGGCTTCTTAACCACCCTAGTCCTCTGTCCAGGAGTTGCAACTAGTTTCTGGTGTTTATAGGTTATGTGTTGGCGGCCGTGCGTAGCGCTGACCCTAGGGGTGGGTTATGATGTGGTAGATACACCGTGGCTAGGTATACCGGGCGCCCGTTTGGCGTCTCGGGACCCTGTACACATCGTTCGGGGCCGTATGTGGAAACCTCGGCTGGACTCCCTGTGGATGGAACCTGGATAGGCGATAGACCTGGACTAGAGACATGAGTGTTTAGGTAGGCCGTGGCCGACACCCTCGTTTGGCTTCCGCTTGAAGGTTGTCGAGTACATGTTGTGTAAACGGCGATAAGTGGTGAGAGCATGTATGAAGAAGTACACCCCTGTAGGGTTAACATCATCTATTCAAATAGTCGCGTCCATGGTAAAGGACTACTTGGTTGCCTATACAGTTCATAGACAACTTAATGGTTACTACTAAAAGACTCAAGATAAGTGTGAGTACCGCGGATGGCCCTCTCGTAGGATGACGAGGGGGGATCCACTGTGGAGTATAGTGATGGTGTTTAGTGGACTCGTGTGCGCAAAACATTTACAAGTGGTGTCTCGTAGGATAGCTTAGCCAAGAGTCAAAACTGGCTTGGTGCTATAACTCCACTACCTTCTTGAGAATGAGCATGTATAGTAGGATCTGTTGTAAGACTTGCTGAGTACCTTTGTACTCATGCTGCTTTAATTACTGTTTCAGATGACAACACCACCCCCTCCGACGGGTTTTACGTAGATCTCGACGTCGATGAGTGACTGGCCACCCAGGTGGTGATTCCGAGCCATGGAGGGCCCTATGTAGATAGACATGCTTCGTCAAGCCTTCTTTCTTTCTAGTGTCTGTACTCAGACTAGTTTGCTTCCGCATGTGCTTGTATGTTTGTATGACTTGAGTGTCGGGTCATGTGACCCCTACCTGTATGAACATGTTATGTATGGCTCTCCGAAGGCTTTAAATAAAGTACTTTGAGTTGTAGAGTTTTGTTGTGATGCCATGTTGTATTTGCACATATCGAGCATATTGTGTGAATGATTGAAATGCTTGGTATGTGTGGGATCCGACAATCTAGTTGTTTATCCTTGGCAACCTCTCTTATGGGGAAATGTAGTCTAGTGCTTCCATGAGCCATAGTAGTCCGCTACAGCCCAGTTCACTGGAGTCCTACTAGCCCAGCACTACTGCTCCAGAACACTTGACTGGCCGGCATGTGATTCACTTCGTTCATGTGTCTGTACCTTCAGGGAAATGTCACGCGGTGACATCCGGAGTCCTGCCTAGCCTGCTACAGCCTGGGTTCCCGGAGTCATGTTAGCCCAGTGCTACAGCCCGGATTCACACGCTGCTAACCGACATGCTCGATGCTGATTCATGTATGCATGTCCCCGTAAGTTTGTGCCGCTTTGGGTTCACGACTAGCCATGTCGGCCCAGGTTCTCTGTCATATGGATGCTAGCGACACTATCATATACGTGAGCCAAAAGGCGCAAACGGTCCGGCGACACCCATGGGAATACCATGCGTGAGGCTGCAAAGTGATATGAGGTGTTACAGGCTAGATTAGTGTGACTTGGAATCAGGGTCCTACAAAATTTTCATGACAATGTATCTCGGAATGGCTATGGAAATGCCATAATAGGTAGGTTGGTGGCTGTTTTGAGGAAGGTATATGGTGGGTTTATGGTACCGGCGAAAGTTGCGCGATACTAGAGAGGCTAGCAATGGTGGAAGGGTGAGAGTGCGTATAATCCATGGACTCAACATTAGTCATAAAGAACTCACATACTTATTGCAAAAATCTACAAGTTATCAAAGCAAAGTATTACGTGCATGCTCCTAGCAGGATAGATTGGTAGGAAAAGACCATCGCTCATCCCCGACCGCCACTCATAAGGAAGACAATCAATAAATACATCATGCTCTGACTTCATCACATAACGGTTCACCATACGTGCATGCTACGGGAATCACAAACTTCAACACAAGTATTTCTAAAATTCACAACTACTCAACTAGCATGACTCTAATATCACCATCTCCATATCTCAAAACAATTATCAAGTATCAAACTTCTCATAGTATTCAATGCACTTATATGGAAGTTTTATTATTGTCATGTTGTCCTAAAGGACTCTCAAAATAATATAAGTGAAGCATGAGAGAACAATAGTTTCTATAAAACAAATCCACCACCGTGCTCTAAAAGACATAAGTGAAGCACTAGAGCAAAAACTATATAGCTCAGAAGATATAAGTGAGGCACATAGAGTATTCTAATAAACTTCAAATCATGTGAGTCGCTCTCAAAAGGTGTGTACAGCAAGGATGATTGTGGTAAACTAAAAAGCAAAGACTCAAATCATACAAGACGCTCTAAGCAAAACACATATCATGTGGTGAATAAAAATATAGCTCCAAGTAAAGTTACCGATAGACGAAGACGAAAGAGGGGATACCTTACGGGGCATCCCCAAGCTTAGGCTCTTTCCACTCTTAGTTCCATAATCCATCAAATCTTTACCCAAAACTTGAAAACTTCACAACACAAAACTCAAAATAGAAAATCTTGTGAGCTCCGTTAGCGAAAGAAAACAAAAGACCACTTCAAGGTACTGTGATGAACTCATTATTTATTTATATTGGTGTTAAACCTACTTTATTCCAACTTATCTATGGTTTATAAAATCTTTTACTAGCCATAGATTCATCAAAATAAGCATACAACACAAGAAAAACAGAATCTGTCAAAAACAGAATAGTCTGTAGTAATCTGTATCTAACGCAAGTTCTGGAACACAAAAAATTCTAAAATAAATTTCTGGACGTGAGGAATTTATCTATTAATCATCTGCAAAAATAATTAACTAAATAGCACCTTCCAAATAAAAATGGCAGCGATTCTCGTGAGCGCTAACGTTTCTGTTTTTTACAGCAAGATCAAAAAGACTTTCCCCAAGTCTTCCCAATGGTTCTACTTTGCACAAACACTAATTAAACACAAAAAACACAACCAAAACAGGGGCTAGATAAATTATTTATTACTAAACATGAGCAAAAAGTAAGGAATAAAAAAATTGGGTTGCCTCCCAACAAGCGCTATCGTTTAATGCCCCTAGCTAGGCATAAAAGTGAAGATAGATCTAGGTATTGCCATCTTTGGTAGGCAGTTCTTCAATGAGACACCTATAATTCTTTGGAGTTTCTTCCTTTTTATTAATTATCAAACTCCTAGGCACAAAATCAAGAAAATCATTTGTAGCAAATGGTTCCTTAATGATAGCAAAAAGATTAGGATGAACACTTATTGAATTAAATCCACGGTTTCCTTACTAGAGGATTCACCCTTATTTTTAGGAACATAAACAAGCTTGGAAATTTTAGTAGGAGGATTTGGAGTATTTTTAACGGAAGAAAAAACGGATCCCAAGTTGGTGATAATTCCCTCAAGTTTATCGATTCTAGTAGAATCTTGATCTATTCTTTCATTAACTATGGGTTCTTTTTCCTTAAAAAATTTCAGAGTAACTCCCACCTTAGATCCATATTGGGTAATTTGGTTGTGGATATTTTTATCCAAATTCAAAATCAACTCTACGGTAGCAACTTTATTCTCAATAATTTCTAGTCTTTGCATCACATGTTCCAAAGTTAACATAGTTCCATTAACCAAAAGAGGTGGTGGGCCAAACAAATCTATCATAGCATTATAAGAATCAAAAGTATGTCTACCCAAGAAATTTCCTCTGGTAATGGTATCAAGAATATATCTATTCCAAGGGGTGATGCCTACATAAAATTTTTGAAGAAGAACAGAAGTAGATTGCTTCCTAGTATATCTAATTTGCGCATTGCAAATTCTGTACCAAGCATCTTTTAGATTTTCTCGCTCCCTTTGTTTAAAATTAAGAACTTCATTATTGGGAGACAAAGGTGTAGATAAAGGACTAGCCATAACGATGAAGCAAGAAGAAAAGAGGCAAATAGAGAAAGAGAAGGAGGACGGAGAGTGCGGGCGAATAAAACGGCAAGGGTGAAGTGGGGGAGAGGAAAACGAGAGGCAAATGGCAAATAATGTAATGCGAGGGATAAGAGTTTGTGATGGGTACTTGGTATGTCTTGACTTGACTTGGCGCGAATCTCCCTGGCAACGGCGCCAGAAATCCTTCTTGCTACCTCTTGAGCACTGTGTTGGTTTTCCTTTGAAGAGGAAAGGGTGATGCAGCAAAGTAGTGTAAGTATTTCCCTCAGTTTTTGAGAACCAAGGTATCAATCTAGTAGGAGATCACGCTCAATTCCCACTCACCTACACAAACAAATAAGAACCTCGCAACCAACGCAATAAATGGGTTGTCAAGCCCTTCTCGGTCACTTACAAGAGTGAGATCTGATAGATACGATAAGATAATATTTTTGGTAATTTTATGATAAAGAGAAATAAAAATGCGAAGTAAAATAAAAGGCAAAGGAAATAACTAAGTATTGGAAGATTAATATGATAAAACATAGACCCGGGGGCCATAGGTTTCACTAGTGGCTTCTCTCAAGAGCATAAGTATTACGGTGGGTAAACGAATTACTGTCAAGCAATTGATAGAATTGAGCATAGTTATGAGAATATCTAGGTATGATCATGTATATAGGCATCACGTCCGAGACAAGTAGACCGAAATGATTCTGCATCTACTACTATTACTCCACACATCGACCGCTATCTAGCATGCATCTAGAGTATTAAGTTCATAAGAACAGAGTAATGCTTTAAGAAAGATGACATGATGTAGAGGGATAAACTCATGCAATATGATACAAACCCCATCTTTTTATCCTCGATGGCAACAATACAATATGTATCGGTTCCCTTTCTGTCACTGGGATCGAACACCGCAAGATTGAACCCAAAGCTAAGCACTTCTCCCATTGCAAGAAAGATCAATCTAGTAGGCCAAACCAAACTGATAATTCGGAGAGACTTGCAAAGATAAACCAATCATACATAAAAGAATTCAGAGGAGAATCAAATATTGTTCATAGATAATTTGGATCATAAACCCACAATTCATTGGATCTCGACAAACACACTGCAAAAGAAGATTAGATCGAATAGATCTCCAAGAGAATCGAGAAGAACTTTGTATTGAGATCCAAAGAGAGAGAAGAAGCCATCTAGCTAATAACTATGGACCCGTAGGTCTGAAGTAAACTACTCACACATCACCGGAGAGGCCATGGAGTTGATGTAGAGGCCCTCCGTGATCAATGCCCCCTCTGGCGGAGCTCCGGAAAAGGCCCCAAGATGGGATCTCTCGAATACAGAAGCTTGGTGGAATTAGTTTTTCGTGGTGCTCCTGGATGTTTGGGGGGTACGTGGATATATATAGGAGGAAGAAGTACGTCGGTGGAGCAACGGAGGGCCCACGCGGGTGGAGGGCGCGCCCCCTGCCTCGTGCCTTCCTCCCTTGTTTCTTGACGGCCACTCCAAGTCTCCTGGATCACATTTGTTGAGAAAATCACATTCCCGAAGGTTTCATTCCTTTGGACTTCGTTTGATATTCCTTTTCTTCGAAACCCTAAAATAGGCAAAAAAAACAGCAATTTGGGTTGGGCCTCCGGTTAGTAGGTTAGTCCCAAAAATGATATAAAAGTGTAAAATAAAGCCCATTAACATCCAAAATAGATAATAAAATAGCATGGAGCAATCAAAAATTATAGCTACGTTGGTGACGTATCAGGCTCTTGTACACACCTTTCTCTATAATTCCCTTCAATAACTATTTTCTTGCTTGTGGCACCCCGGCTCAGAGAAAACCAGAACGGCCCGTGTTCCAGCCCAGAGATCAAGGTGAAGTCTTCTGGAATACGGCACTGCTTAGCATAGACAAACCAGCTCTCTATTACAACACGAATAGGAATACAAGGTCTCCGATATTACAATGAATAACATCGGCACGGCGACACTACGCCAACCACGCTTGCTCTATACCAGCAGCATTACAAATCGAGGCAGCGGAACAACTACTGGCAGCGGAACAACGAACGACGATGATGGACTCCAATCTGCAGAGACTCTGGCTGGAACGTTTATCCTAGCTCGTGCACACAGGAACCACACCAAACAAGCAAGCAATCCAGGCGCGACCTGCAAACTAGATGACATGCCAGGTCAGTACATTGAATGTACTTGCAAGCTCACAATAACTAGAAGCATTCAAGAAAAACAACAGCATGGCAATTACAGGTTAAGCAGGAATTATCATGAGATCATCAGGATAACATGGCATGAACAACATGAACATAATACCGCTAGAACAATATGAGCATCGCATGAACATATAAATCTGACGATACTAGCATGCAACATGATGACACTATATGCACCACTTATTCTGCTCGGGTTACCTCATAACCATCATATGTGTCACTTACCAACCTCGGACATTACACGATCATCTCAGGATCAAATCAAGCTCGGTATAAACAATACCGTAGTAATCATTAAATGACCACAAGGAGCTTGATCTTTACCCAATTCTCGCACAACATCACGAATATCCAACAACTCGGTATCCTCGATACGACGGTGATCATTCACGGATCACAAACGGAACCATTCTTGGCTCAACGAGTTACCTCGTAACCACACGGTGATCATTCATGGATCACAGAACCAACTTATGTCATCATTGAACTGGGGTTGTTATTAAGCACATCATTATTATTACTGTTGACCCATAGTGTGACCGACACGAACTGGGCCCTTATCCGCAGGCACGGCTATCGATAGACTTAATACACACTCTGCAGAGGTTAGCACACTGTACCCACACCACAGAACCCATGGCCTCGCACTCCCCTTCGGGTGGACCAATGGCGTTCCAACAAAACCGTCCTACTGCCATGACACTCTCCCGGCCACTCCGACCAACAGCCCCTTAAGGTTCAGTCTTGGGTGGCCCTGTGCCTACCAAAAGCACCAACGGCCACCATCGTGGCAAAAACATAAACGGTCCCAAACGGGGACAAAAAGGCGCCTAACAACAACTACGGGAACACAAGGCTTATGTCCGCCTACCTGATCAGGGTAGCGCGCGCCCATAACCTTCCCTCGTTGGAGGCACTGCCAGGAGGCACGACAATAGACCCAGTTAGGACCTTCCCATAAAGGCAAGTGTGGTTGCACTGGTCAACTCGATATGGTGGCACCATGACTCAGCCAACAGTTGTTCAAGTTCAATTAAGTCCAGTTAAACTTGAATGCAATAAGCTAAGCCATATTAAAATAACATGATGCAACTACAATGCATGAGCATGGATCAACATAAGCAGGGAAGTGCAACATAATCATCGAGCATAACCATAATGAAACATTAACCAAATGAGCATGGTAGACTAACGAGCATAACATTACACATGAGCATATCATCACAAATAAATATCATGCAAGAACTTAACCAAAATACTACAAAGTAAGCATATAACCAACTGGATGCAAAGTAACATGCATAGCTACGGCACTAGATAACAGATCTTAAACATGCATCTGAAAGAACATACTGCTACCACTATCAAGCATGACATATAACAATAATACTAGTAATAAGTGCAAGATAACAAGATGTAGAAGAGCATAGCATGCAAGTGAACACAGATCTATAAGCATCACCGAAACAACGATAACCATTTCCAAACAAGCAAACATTTATTAAATATTCAAGTTGAAAACCATGGCTACTGCATGACTATCATGCAAGTGGTTGTTGTGGCTTGCCTGGGGATGTCGGAGACTCCGGGAAGAAGTGAGGTGAAGCCGCGGAACAAAACGCCGGACGGTTCTCTCTCAGAGGGGGCTGATTAGAGGCAAGGGCAAAATGTTCATTTTCACTGTCAGACCACTTAGTGAAAATGTTACCAAAAGATAGAGCTCAACGAGACGAATAAGTGAGCGCTAGTTCCGCCTCGATTGGAGTTACGGTTTTGGAGTTATCAGGTGTACAAGATCAGGGACTTTTCTGTAAAAAGAATATTCACAGCCAAGTCCCTAAGTGGATAAGACAGAAACAGATTTCAGAAAATACGCTTTGTGAGCTAGAAGACGTATTCCAGGTTGATGAAGGAAAGAAGTACACTTTCGGGCAAATGAAAGCGTACAGATGGAAATACGCCTTCGGGCAAATGAAAATGTACTCACCCGGGGGCGCTTCCGCTTGCCACATGGACCTGGCCCTTGGGCCACTTACAGGCGGGTCCCATGCAGTCAGGGGAGGGGCCAGCTGGGCGTCGTCTTCCTCCTCGCTACTCCCCGCGTGAGACAGAGGAGGCAGGGAGGGGGCCAGCTGCCGGCGACGGGGCGGGCTGCTCCGGCCAGGCCCGGCCAAGCAGAGGCCACCGGCGAGCGCGGCTCAGCCTCCTGCATCCATCCCCACAGAGAGGGAGCGACGGGACGGCTGGGAGCGACGGCTGTGAGTGGCGGCAGGGAGGAGCAGAGGCGGGCGGCCGGTGGTGATGCTTGATACATCTCCATCGTATCTACTTTTCCAAACACATTTGACCTTGTTTTGGACTCTAACTTGCATGATTTGAATGGAACTAACCCGGACTGACGATGTTTTCAGCAGAATTGCCATGGTGTTATTTTTGTGCAGAAATAAAAGTTCTCGGAATGACCTAAAACTTCACGGAGAATATTTTTGGAACATATAAAAAATACTGGCGAAAGAATCAACACCAGGGGGCCCACACCCTGTCCACGAGGGTGGGGAGCACGCCTCCCTGTCTCGTGGGCCCCCTGAGGCTCCACCGACCTCAACTCCAACTCTATATATTCCCGTTCGGGGAGAAGAAATGAGAGAGAAGGATTCATCGCATTTTACGATACAGAGCCGCCGCCAAGCCCTAATCTCTCTTGGGAGGGCTGATCTGGAGCCCGTTCGGGGATCCGGAGAGGGGAATCTGTCGCCATCATCATCATCAACCTTCCTCCATCACCAATTTCATGATGCTCACCGCCGTGCGTGAGTAATTCCATCGTAGGCTTGTTGGACGGTGATGGGTTGGATGAGATTTATCATGTAATCGAGTTAGTTTTGTTAGGGTTTGATCCCTAGTATCCATGATGTTCTGAGATTGATGTTGCGATGACTTTGCTATGCTTAATGCTTGTCACTTGGGCCCGAGTGTCATGATTTCAGATCTGAACCTATTATGTTTCCATGAATATATGTGAGTTATTGATCCTATTTTGCAAGTCAATAGTCACCTACTATGTGTTATGATCCGGTAACCCCGAAGTGACAATAACCAGGACCACTCCCGGTGATGACTATAGTTTGAGGAGTTCATGTATTCACTAAGTGTTAATGCTTTGTTCCGGTACTCTATTAAAAGGAGGCCTTAATATCCCTTAGTTTCCGATAAGACCCCGCTGCCACGGGAGGGTAGGACAAAAGATGTCATGCAAGTTCTTTTCCATAAGCATGTATGACTATATTCGGAATACATGCCTACATTACATTGATGAACTGGAGCTAGTTCTGTGTCACCCTATGTTATAACTGTTGCATGAGGAATTGCATCTGACATAATTATCCATCACTGATCCATTGCGTACGAGCTTTTCACATATTGATCTTTGCTTAGTTACTTTTCCGCTGCCACTGTTACAATTACTACAAAACTGCTACTGTTACTTTTGCCACCGTTACCGTTACTTCCATACTACTTTTCTACTAAATACTTTCCTGTAGATATTAAGTCTTTCAGGTGTGGCTGAATTGACAACTCAACTACTAATACTTGAGAATATTCTTTGGCTCCCCTTGTGTCAAATAAATAAATTTGGGTTGAATACTCTACCCTCAGAAACTGTTGCGATCCTCTATACTTGTGAGTTATCAAGACTATTTTCTGGCGCCGTTGCCTGGGAGCATAGCTCTATTCTTTGAGTCACTTGGGATTTATATCTTTTGATCACTATGAGGAACTTAAAAGATGAAAGAACCAAGATTTTTCCCTCAACTACGAGGGGAGGTAAGGAACTGCCATCTAGCTCTGCACTTGATTCACCTTCTGTTTTGAGTAAACTTGCAACACCTACTCCTGCTATTCATTCTGATATGTCACATGTTATTGATGAAGCCACTTATGCTTTGCATGATACTTATGATGAAACTACTTCTATGCTTGATAATACTGTGCCATTAGGTGAATTTCTTGATGAACAACTTGCTAGGGTTAGAGAGAATGAAATTATTGAAACTGATAATATTGATGAAAGTGATGATGAAGATTCTCGCCCTAGATATGAATTGCATGTTGCGCCTGAGGGTTATGTTATGGAGGAAGAAACTGCTAGAGACTTTTTATCTTGCAATGATAGATATGATCTTAAGAAGCTAAGCTGAAAGAAAAGTCTTTGAATGCTAGAATGAAATATGACCATGCTTTTGCTACTTCACCTATCTGTATTTCTGATAAGGATTATGATTTCTCTGTCGATCATGAGTTAATTACTTTGGTTGAATCTGATCCTTTTTATGGCTATGAATCTGAAACTGTTGTGGCACATCTTACTAAATTAAATGATATAGTCACCTTGTTCACTAATGATGAGAAAACTCGCTATTACTTTATCCTTATGTCATTTCCGTTCTCATTAAAGGGTGATGCTAAAACATGGTTTAATTATCTTGATCCTGGTTGTGTGCATAGTCCCCAGGATATGATTTATTACTTCTCTGCTAAATACTTCCCCGCTCATAAGAAACAAGTTGCCTTAAGGAAAATATATAATTTTGTGCAAATTGAAGAAGCGAGTCTCCCACAAGCTTGGGGGAGGCTTCTCCGATTACTTAATGCTTTGCCTGATCATCCTCTGAAGAAAAATGAAATACTTGATATCTTTTATGATGGACTAACCGATGCTTCCAAAGACCACCTGGATAGTTGTGCTGGTTGTGTTTTCAGAGAAAGAACTGTTGATCAAGCTGAATTTCTATTGAATAATATGTTGAGTAGATCGCACACTTCCTGAACCAACTCCTAAGCCAACTCCGAAGAAAAGGGGTATTATATTTCTCAGTCCTGAAGATATGCAAGAGGCAAAGAAATCTATGAAAGAAAAGGGTATTAAAGCTGAAGATGTTATGAATTTACCACCTATCGAAGAAATACATGGTCTTGATAACCCGACACGGGTAGTAAAGGTAAATTTCTCTATAGATTTGATAAGGGTGAAATCCCATCTACTAAGTTTGCTAGCCAATGCTTGGATGAGTTTGATAATTTTATTGTTAAACAAGAAAACTTAGATGCTTATGTTGGTAGAAAATTGAACCGTAATGCTTATATGATTGAACACTTGAGTGATTATATGTCTAGAGTTAAAGGTGAGCTTAAAATTATTAGTAAACATGCTTCTATGGTTACCACTCAAGTAGAACAAGTGCTTAAAGCTCAAAATGATTTGCTCAATGAATTAGATAATAAGAAAAATGAAAATGTTGATAGAGTTGTGACTAGAGGGGGTAAAATGACTCAGGAACCTTTGTATCCTGAAGGCCACCCTAAGAGAATTGAGCAAGATTCTCAGAGAACTAATGTTGATGCACCTAGTTCTTCTAAGAAGAAGAAGAAGAAAAATGATAGAACTTTGCATGCTTCTAGTGAACCTGTTGTTGACACACCTGAAAATCCCAATGATATTTCTATTTCTGATGCTGAAACACAATCTGCTAATGAACATGAACCTAGTGATAATACTAATGATGATGTTCATGTTGATGCTCAACCTAGCAATGACAATGATGTAGAGATGGAACCTGATGTTGATCTGGTAACCCACAATCAAAGAATCAACATTATGATAAGAGAGACTTTGTTGCTAGGAAGCATGGTAAAGAAAGAGAACCATGGGTTCATAAACCCATGCCTTTTCCTACTAAACCATCCAAGAAAAAGGATGATGAGGATTTTGAGTGCTTTGCTGAAATGATTAGACCTATCTTTTTACGTATAAGTTTGACTGATATGCTTAAAATGAATCCTTATGCTAAGTATATGAAAGATATTGTTACAAATAAAAGAAAGATACCGGAAGCTGAAATTTCCACCATGCTTGCTAATTATACTTTTAAGGGTGGAATACTAAAGAAACTTGGAGATCCAGGAGTACCAACTAAACCATGCTCCATTAAAAGAAACTATGTTAAAACTGCTTTATGTGATCTTGGAGCCGGTGTTAGTGTTATTCCTCTCTCTTTACATCATAGACTTGAGTTGAATAAGTCGACACCTACTAAAATATCTTTGCAAATGGCCGATAAATCAACTGCTATACCTATTGGTATTTGTGAGGATGTGCCTGTTGTGGTTGCAAATGTTACTATTTTAACGGACTTTGTTATTCTTGATATTCTCGACGACGATATATAGTATGTCTATTATTCTTGGTAGACCATTTTTGAATACTGCAGAGGCTGTTATTAATTGCGACAAACGCAATGTCACTTTTCATGTTAATGCTAATGAGCATACGGTACACTTTTCGAGGAAACAACCTCAAGTCCACACTATCAATTCTATTGGAAAAATTCCAACGATTATTATTGGAGGTTTTGAATTTCCTCTCCCTACTGTCAAGAAGAAATATGATATTCTTATGGTTGCGGATGTGCATATCCCCGTTGAGTTAACCTAGTGTTATTCGAAAATTCTCCGGTTTCATGTTATTCGGGAAGAGTTTGTTAACAAGACTTGATAAACCTTGTTAGTAGATTCCTTTTGATGAGCATGAGATGGATGAAGTTAGAAAGCACAACTCTCTATACCCTCCTTTTACTTTCTGTTATTTAGATTAAATAAAGCAAAATTAGTATTTTCTGTCTGTTTTCTAAATTATCCTTGCAATAAAAATACCCTAAAAATAAAAGTTCTCCAAATGTCCTAAAAAATTTATATGACTTTTTCTAGAATATTTAAGAATTATTGGCACTAAGAACACACCAGGGGACCTCACCACCTGGCCACGAGGGTCCAGGGTGCGCCCACCCCCTGGGGCGCGCACCCTGCCTCATGGACCCCACGTGGGCCCCCTCCACTTATTCTTTCACCCACACACTTCGTCTTCCTCCAAAAAAAATCATCCACCAGCTCAAACCCAAGTTCTAACTCATCTTGCTGCCATTTTCGATCTCCTAGCTCAAACCTCCATTCACAAAACTGCTTTGGGGGATTGTTCTTCGGTATGTGACTCCTCCAATGGTCCAATTAGTTTTTGTTCTAGTGCTTTATTTATTGCAAATTTTTGCTTCTTAGGTGACCCTGTTCTTGGGCTTGCATGTCAAATTTATGTGGTCAAAAGTAGTTTTAATGCATGATATGGCCTCTAGGCACTTGTAGGAGTAGTTGCTATCAATCTTGTCGAGTTTGATTAACTTTTATTTTGAGTCACTAAAAAATTCAGAAATTTTTCAGAGGAAGAAAAATGTTTAGGAAAATGTACCAAGGTGATTCCTCAAGGAAGTAAGGCCCAAGGCTTGCGATACGTGAGCCGGACAATGAACTACCAAGGGAAGCTCAAGTGTGGCCTTGTGAATGGCCGTCAGAGGAGTTCATGGACCAGGCAGGCATCAAGGATGAATTTGACGTGTATTTGCGTAACGCTGATCTTGAGAGCTTCGTGTCAGATAAGCGCCGGCAGTGCCTCTATCTAACTGATTCATTTGTGAGAAGGTTTAAATTCACATCCTCGCGCAATTCTCACACTATTTTATTTGATCTTTATGATAAATCTTATACCATGGACCTAGAAGATTTTAATACTGCTTGTAAACTCACGCACTGGGGCAATGTTAGTGAACCTCACAAATATGAATATAAAGACTTTCTTGCTAGTATTACTGTGGGGGAATCTAGGGAAATCACACAAGCTACCATAGGGGGCATTCATTTCCCTTCCATACACTATTTTGCTCTCTTCATTGGTAGATGCATTAACGGTAAAGATGAGGCTTGTCACATGTGTGTTCTAGATCTTAGTGTTGGGGAACATAGTAATTTCAAAAAAAAATCTACGCGCACGCAAGATCATGGTGATGCATAGTAACGAGAGGGGAGAGTGTTGTCTATGTACCCTCGTAGACCGTAAGCGGAAGCTTATGACAACGTGGTTGATGTAGTCATACATCTTCACGATCGACCGATCCTAGTACCGAAAGTACGGCACCTCCGCGATCAGCACACGTTCAGCTCGGTGACGTCCCACGAACTCATGATCCAGCAAAGTATCGAGGGAGAGCTTCGTCAGCACGACAGCGTGTGCCGGGGTACCGATCCACGGGCACCTATGGGACCGGCGGACCGGGTCCCTTTCGGTTCGGCGGGGGCAGAGATCGCACGAAGAGCAGATCGAGGCGAAACACACGAGCGGTTTACCCAGGTTCGGGTCGCACGGATGCGTAAAACCCTACTCCTGCTTTGTGGTTTGTATTGAGTTCTTGCTCGGGAGCGTGGAGTGCTACAGTACACCTCAGCAGCTAACGAGACCGAGCGTGAGTGTTCTCTGGCCTAGCTAACCCCCCCTACATTGCGCATGGGCCTCCTTTTATATGCTCAAGGGGTCACCGACAGGTGGCAACGTAGACAAGGGTAAAAAATGGAAAGGTGTTGCGGTAGGTACAGCTACCTGCTACAGTATATCATACCTAACCCTGACGGCAGGGGACAAGGGTATTAAATGCCCGTCTGTGTCGCCTAAACAGTGCAAAAGGGACCGTCAGGGACTCCACCGCTCGCCACGATGGCAAACTTGTCAGCGCCGCTTGCCACCGCGCACCGCTGGCTGCACAGCCTCCCGCCACGCACGCCTGGAAGGGTCCCAGAGCGACACATTGGTGGATGTGCTGGAGCGCGGGCACAGAGTGGTGGCTTGTCGCGGCAAGCGCCTTGCCGCGGTCGTTGTCTTGTCGCGTCCGGGAGCTTGTCGCTCACCGGGCCTTGCCGGGACGCACGGCGCGTCGCGGCAAGTTCCTTGAGATGCCTTGGGTGGCCTTCCCGGCAAGCTCCTCTTGCCGGGGTCTTGAGGTGCCTTGGTTGGCCTTACCGGCAAGCTCCTCTTGCCGGGGTCTTGTCTCCTTGGCTTGGATACTTTGTTCTTGAATGGCTCCAAAGGAACCACGGAGGATCTTGGCGGTCACCTGGCAAGCCTTGCCGCGGGATGCTGCGACTGCCCGTGCACAAGTTCGGGATAATAGAGTACCCCTACTCTAGTACACCGACAGGAGCCCCCGGGCCTGGGCCATACACGGTGCCGAGCGCTGTTGGGCCAGGCCCAAAACAGGGCACGGGCACGCGCGGCCTAGGTTACGCCGTATCTCACTCCATATCCGCCGTGCCCTCCCCGAACGGCACGCGTTGAATGCGGCGTCGTGGGAGAGATCGTGGGTGATTTCTTTATTCGGAAATGCGGAACGTCCGCCCCCTCCCTCTTTATAAGCAGGGGAAACAGGGGAAGTTCGCCCATTCGCCCGTTGCTGCTCCAATCTCAGAAATCTCCGCCGCTCCCCCAGCTTCCCAAAGCTGAGAGAGAGAGCAGCGCTCCGCCCCCCATCGCCACCAGCACCACCAACGCCATCGACCTCCTCCACCACTTCCGCCATTGCTCCAAAAGCCGACAAGGGGAAGGTCGTGAAGTCGACCGAGGCGCAGCGGCTTGCGGCGCTGCGGAAGGAGCGGCCCGTCTTCCCCCCCAAGCTTGCCGCGAAGGAGCTGAGGGAGAACTACTACCTCTTCTGGTCGGCGGAGACACGAGCGCATCCGGGAACGAAGGTACTTCCCGCCGCCGCTTGGAAGAAGGCCCCAAATGGATACCCTTTCTTCGCTTTGTTCTTCTACTGCGGGCTCTGCCCGCCTTTCTCTGAATTCTTCTGCGACATCATGAATACCTACGGATTCCACCTCCTTGACTTCACCCCCAATGCCGTTCTGACCATGGCAGTTTTTGCACATCTCTGCGAAAAATTTGTCGGAGTCCATCCCAACGTAGCCCTCTTTCGCCACTTCTTCATACCCCGAGTAGAGAGAGGAGAGCCTTTATCCGACGGAATCGCCTGGATCTCGAGGGCTGGCAAGAAAGAAACTTATCTGGAGGGAGAATTCCGCGGCAAGTGGGAGGAGTGGAGAGCGGACTGGTGCTGGATTGACGAGGAGAACCCGCAGCCATTCACCACCCGGCGCCAAACCCCAGTAGCACGCGGCAGCGATTGGAGTGACGTGGCCCCGGAAGACGACAGGCTAAAGATTGCTGTCACCCGGATCCTGCACCTCAGGCTTGCCGGGCTTACTGTAGGCGCTGTTGGCGCAGACTTTCTTCGCCGCCGCATCGCCCCCCTGCAGGAACGGACGAGGCCCACTTGGGAGTTCAAGAACGCGGCAGATATCATGAGGCTGCGCCCGGGCCTCAACTACAACTTCACTGTTCTGGAGCTCAACGCGATGCTCCAGGAGCTGTTCAAGTATGACCCCCAACATCCCGAAGTGTTCAGGTTGCCGAGGGGTGTCATTCCGTTGTGCAACAATTCCGCGCTCGACCGCATCCGTGCAATGATGCCACTGTGCGACTCGCATGGAATTGTGCCAACTTGGCAGGAGCCTGCAGACGACGTCGTGCAGCAGTTCTTCGATGATTTGGTAGAAGTGGCGATCCGCCCCGACGAGAAGGACGGCCTCACCCGCGACACCACCAATGCGGAGATGGCGCTCATCGCCACTAGACTAGAAGAGGAGGCGGCAGCCGCAGCCGCGGGCGAATTTGGATTCACCACGGAGGAGGCAGATGCAGCAGAGGCGGCAAGCTGTGCCGAGCGAGGGGAGCCTGCCGGCGAGAAAGAGCTTGCCAGGCATAACGCCGGGTCGAGCGAGCCCGCCAAGGAGACGAGCGGCTCGCTGGAGATCAACTCATCTTCCACCTCATCTTCAGACAGCTCGCCGCAAGCAGAGCCTCCATCTCCACCAAGAAGGCGTCTCCGCAAGGCCGGGGACGTAGCGGAGCGGCAAGCGGGTCAACAGTCGCCACGCCGCGTGACACGCTCCACCGCGGCAAACACCGTTGCTGCGGGAGCGCCTCATGCTGCGACGGCAACTGGAGCGGGGTCTAGCCGGACCACCGCTTCAGTTCCTGCTGCTGCTCACGCCGTGCCGGCAGCCGGAGCGGGGTCGTCTCAGACCACCGCCACTGCTCCCGCCAAGCGGCCAAGGGAAGCTTCTCCTCCGCCTCCTCGCGCCGGGCGCGCACCGGACTTCGACTTCTCCGCGTTCAGCTCCGACGAGGAAGAAGAAGAAGAGT